>NC_044328.1:121924773-122227263 GCF_007399415.2 Gopherus evgoodei | reverse complement strand
GGGCATCTAAGAATCATCCAACAACTGGTCAATACAGAGAAAAAAATTGTACAATCCTTGGACAAATCCAAAAAAAGAAACTACTTCAACACAACAATCCATGGCAGTCTGTCCAACAAGGTAGTGTGAGTGTGCAGCACATGGTATGAAATCAACCAAAGCATTGCTGTCTTTTATCTTTGACTGCATCCCGCAATATTTGCCACTCATATTATTTGCATTATCATAGCTTTGGCCACTACAAAGGCCAATGTGAATCCCACTTTTGGTGAGGAAATTGAGTAGGTACGAGGCTGGATAGCACATAATGCAATATGACAGAGAGCTGATCTACATGTGACACATCCGGTATTGAGTCAAAGGACACTGAAAAATATCCCACATCTTTGATCTGATAGCATCTTCTTTGCCAGCAGTGCAATTAATTCATCACAAACAGTCTTTGAGAAATATGATGTATGGCCTTTTCCACGATTTGCATGTTCATTGATGTGCTGAGCTAAGAAAGGGTCAAACTCAGCAATTCGCTCTAGAACGCCAAGGTAACTGCCATTGCGTTTCGATCCAACCGTCTCATCTGAGCCATGGAATGGCAGACCACAGCTCAGCAAGAAAAACTATGGTTTCAGCTACACGTCTGAGAACGTTATTCCAATAAGCACAATCTTCCAAAAACTGGTTTGCCATTTGGGTATCAATTCTGCCACAACTTTCTTTCAGGCATGGTAGCTGCTAACTGACAATGCATGCTGCTCACTCACTGCATGATTGGTAATGTATGCAGTATTCTTCCAATCACTGAAGCCTTCGCAGAACATTCCCCACTTTTTGGTATCAGAAAACAGATGGCAATAAAAACAGTACACTTTCTTCTTAGAAGGCGAATAGATGAGCCATTCTCACTTGCCAATCTGTTTGTTAGGATTCACATATTCAAACATTGATTTGGTCAGATAACGATTCTGATTGGTGTACTCTCGCTTTGTCAAGGAAAAGTCAGCATCTAGATTCTGGCATTTCTGTGGGTCCTTCTCAGTCCAATATGCAATGAAATCTTGAGAAGTCATGTCCCACTCACCTGGATCGCTGGAGAAGGATATTTTTGTATTACTATTAATCATTGTGAAAGTCTTCAGAGGAGTGGGGTCAGACTGCAGCTAGAGAAGTCACAGGAGGCTCTTCCTTTTCATCAGGCTCTGGAGAAGCAGGTTCACTTGGGCTGGTATTCGCCTGGATTTCCTCACCACCAGACTTAGCAGGAGGAAAAAATGTTAGGAGAGAAGGAGTTCCTTTCAGCACTACATCTTGTCTTTGCTGCCTTTCCTTGGCCTCCTTCAATTTCTGCCATCGTCCTTTTTTCAACATGGTTTCTATTGTCCATTTTAGGCCGACTGTGTACAAAGTTCAATATTGCATGGGCCCACAAACACTTACTTAGCCCACAAAGAGAAAATCACAACCACCATAAATTGAATTCACAATCTTGATGGATTAATTTGTACAAAGTAATATCTAATGAGACTAAAAAATTCTGATGGCCCCACTACTGTCGCTCCACTGTTACTTCAATATGGGATGGAGGGGCTACAGTAGGGCCTAAAAATAGGAGGGCATAAGGCTATAGCCTTATTAACCTATAGGTTAATCTGGCCCTGTCTGCAACCATTCCATCCTGGGCTGTGATCTCATCAGCTCCATTACATTAAGTCAGGTGGGCCTGGTGTACTTTACAGAGGGAACTTCAGGGAAATCGGGATACGACAGGGATGCGATATATTGCAGGGGATTCAGTAGGCAGCAGTTTTCGGTTTGAATCAGAACTTTAGAAGGCATTGTGCTTGCGGAAGTGCCATCTTTTATATTAGATATAAAACAAAGGTCCATCCTATAGATGATGCTTTTTGCAAGAGCAATGATGTTAATTCTAGGGTCCCATCAAATTCCAATTTTGGTGTCACGTTCTGCCTACCTAACATCTCCCCTGTAAATTAAATTGGTACAGGATTCACTTCCTTTCCTAACTGGTTGTCTTGTGTTATGTGCACTGGTAATAGGGGCATTTCACAGAGGTTAGTGATGAATGACCTAATTCATGCAGAGGACATACATGGCCAGATCCTTCAGTGAGCTCTCATGAAGTTTTGCTTCGGTAAGGACTGCAGGTTTTTGCCTCGTAGTTTATAAAATATAAATATGTAAAGCATTGTGGGCTCCATCTCCATAAAATGGTGCTTTATATATGTAAGTTCTTATCCTTATTATTACAATTTATTATTGTTTCTATTGATAGTGCCTCAAAATCCCAAACAGGGATTAGATCACTGTTGCACAAGCCATTGTACCAACAAATGACAAAAAGATGGTCCCAACAACAGACTGGGATTTAGCCAGTGCACAGCAGGTAAAGAGACAGAAAGGAAGGTAGAAGGACAAGATAACAGTAGACACACAATATGCAGCTGCATTAGTTAACCAACATTATAATTCTCATCTACAACCTTTTAAACATCTGATTTCAAATTTCCTTGCACAGCAACTTCTTTAATACCAAGATCACTACTTAATTCAAAATACATTGAATTGGGATACTCTTTTGACACCTACCACCCTGTTTGAAATTGAAGGAGGAGAAGACTCTGTAACACCCCTTCCCTGGGTTACTCAGGAGCAGGTAACACTCCCCTGTGTACCCGGGCATCTGATGTTGTTGACAGTAAAGGAGATCCTGAGTATAACATTGGTGATGTTGGATAGGTGGGAATCCTCTATCCACCCTTCTGCTGCAGTCCCTTTACTCCTAAAGGAAATTAAAATTGGCAGTGCCTCTACCTGACTGGGCTCTGCACACACTCCATGGTGGTGCCTGGGGAGCCTCCAGGAATACACCTGAGTTCATCTGTGCAATGGATCTAACTAAAAAATACCGATGATAAACAATATACACTTAGCTTGGAGTTAACATACCTTTACCTAGCAATGTAGGGAAACCTGGTATAACAGACTGAGATGTTTCAGAGAGTTTCTGAGATGGACTGTCACTACTAATTTAAATCAGCAAGGGGCAGTTCAATAAATCAATTAACAAATACAGTTTAGAGTAGTAAATGAAATTGATCTAACTTGCATTTACGCTGCCACCATTTACCCCACCCCTGAGTATACACTCTTCCACATTTCAAAGCCCTAGACACTTGCTTGCAGAGACACACTAGAAGATCTTGAAGCTGGGGCCAGTGCTCTGTTGGTCCAGTGATTCACTCCAGCCAAGGCAACAAGGGGCAGAACAATTCTAATTTGGGAGCATTGCAGGATGCACAACCCCTCTGAAGACTGGACATGGTTTAACCAGAGGTCAGCAACCTGGGCTGTGGTTTGATGACAAGACCACCCTGCTTCTTCAGACTCAGACAACACCTTAGAGTCTCTTCGCTGTCCCCCGCCCCTTGCAAGCACTTTCCCAAACAAGGGTGGTGGTTACTCACACCGTCACTGCAGGCCCAGCTCAGTCAGCTCTGGGCACAGCAACAGCTCCAATGAAGCCACCAAAGCCTCTTAGGCTCCCGGCTCATTTTTGTGACTTTACACTCACACGGCCCTGTTTTTAAAAATGTTTTCCTCTCTCCTGTTGTGAGACTCACATAAACAGCAGGGGAACCAGTTGCCTCTACAAGGGGAAAGGGAAGTTGGCCAGATATAAAATGGCGTGAAATGCACGAAGTAAATGGAACCCCCTGGTGAGTGTGTCTTACCGGTCTCCCCCCCCCCCCTTCTGTGACAGTCCGCAGAGTCTGAGTTGTTACAGCTCTGAGCTATAGAGGTTTGGCTTGTTAGCTGATACTTCTAGTGCTGGAGGTTCTCGCTTCAATCCACAGTGTGGCAGCCAAGACAGCAGCTGTCACATAAACAAACAAGAAAAGGGGATTCCCATCCCCCTCTTCAATCTCTACCCGATTTCGTTATTTTAGGTGTTACCTGTAACAGGGGTAAAAAAAATTAAGCACATGGGTGAGTTTTGTCAGCAATGTCCCTTTAAATACACCCTAAGTATTATTATGCTCATTCAATGGATACCCTTGACTGATGGTGTCATGTATATACCCAGGGTCATGATGGATTCTCCATCGCTGGAAACTTTTAAATCACAATTTGATTTTTTAAAAATAAATATATGCTCCATTTCAAAAGGAATTATTTTGGGAGAGTTCTCTGGCCTGTGTTATATAGATCAGACAAGGCCTTTTGACCTTGATATCCATGAATAACTTGTCTTGGAGCAACTGAAGTTACACATTTTATATTTTAGGCCTAAAACTTAATATTTAAAACTTGGGCCCCATTAACCTAGGGCTCTGAGCAGGTGTGTGGCTCTGTCCTTGTGCCACAAGTGGCAGGATTAGGGTCTGAGACCTGTTTTTCCTCCCCAAATGGGGTATATTATGTTCACAACTATTATTTGTTATCACAATTTTACTGACCGAAGCATTTGTAGGTCGTGCTCATATTGCATCAAAGTGCAGCACACAGGGGATCTGCAGAGGAAGATATTTTAAAGCAAGAAACTGCCAACATTTTTATTTTGATTAAGCTGATGCTAACAATCTTTAAAGCCAACTGCATCCCACCCCCTATCCCATCTTCCAGGGGATGATTAACAACTTGTTTTGAAAGCTTGGCCATCTCACGCAATTCTCCTTTAATGAACTCTACAAGCATCTGGGCACTAGTCTTACAGACATGGATGATTAATGGCTGTCAAAGACTCATAATAATAGTACTGAGTAAGCACCATGTTAATGATTCCCCACTTGGTAGAAAAATAACGTCCTTTTCGCCTTCACTGCAGAGCTGGCAGAGATACTTGAAGTGCAAGTTACACAGCCACTAATAAAAACCAAAGTGTATGTTTTATGGCACTCTATAAAGCTGAAGAACTTTCTTACATTATTTTTTCAAACAGGCACACAGAGCTCTGAGAAGTCACGGTGGCAGCACTTTTGCATGAATTGATCTGAATACTTTGAGTTAAAAACTCCGGACCTGTACAGAAAACTGCAAAACTGCAGAAAACAGCAGTACAGAAAACTGTAAAACTTCTCGGCTCTTCGGCGCTAAGATCAAGTGTAGTATTAGATCCGAACTAAGCGTTAATTCCTTTTATTAATTATTCCTTGTTATGAAGGTAGCATTTTTGAATATGGATGAGAAAAAAAGTCACTTTAACTGCACAGAAGCCTGTTTAATATATGGAATAATGATAGCTACAGTTCTGTCGTGTTGACTAGGTACTTTACAAGTGCTGAATACTAGCAGTTAAGAAATAAGCATTAATTGTGCTGAGAGATTAAAAACGCCTATAGAAATCAATGACCGATTAATACTAGTGCTTATTGTTTCTAAAGGCAAGTACTTAGAGCACGAACATTTGTTTGAAACCCGGGTACTGTATTGTTTCACTTCAACTGATTTCTCTTTCAAGTATTTTCTTCAGAAGCTCCAGTCCTTCAATCTGTCTAGAAATGAAAAGCAGCCACAAGCTTTTAACTTGAATAAAGAGAGGGGACAACTAGTTCACTGACTTCTCTTCGTGCGTCACAGTGTGACTCCAAGGTAGCAGATCATCAAAACATGCTTCGAGTGCCTAAAACATTCATGGGTTCTATTTTTAAGATAACTGATAGGGCCATGTGCTGATACCAAGTCCTTTAGAAAGCAAATTCTGTACTGTTCGCTTTCATTTTTGCTGATAAAACCCACCCATTTATTGCCCTCTACCAATACATGCTGTTATCAAGTGTCAAAGCATTAACTGAAAAAAGGCTGGAGAATGTGTCCATGTAACATAACCTGGCATCACTTCTAAGGGTGATGGGACAGTCTAAAATTGAAAAACACAGACCGGTTCTGAGTATGTCCAGCAGTTCCCGGTAATGCCATATGGGGATTATCAAGGGTCAGATAATGGCTTTTTAATAAGAACCACCAAGTAACTAGAGGGATCATAAAGAGAGATCCTGTGGTAAAGATACCAGGAATACTTGTTTGATCTGATTTGTTGTTAGGCAGCTCCCCCCGAGAAATCAATTTTCATCCATTAAGGTCATATGGCAGAAAGAATGGTATCGCTGCAAAGGTCTGATCCTCTGCCGAGTGGCCTGGGCTAACTGGCTGGTGTGGGGAATTCCTCCTGGGTGACAGACAGCTGGAAAAGCTGGCCCAACACTACTGCCTCACACACTCCATCTTAGGGAACACAGACAGAGGGAAGCAATATGGGTAGATGGGTGCTTTGCTCCGACAATCCCCAGTGGCAGGTCCCAGAACTGGGAGAATCCCAAAAGTTGTGTAAAGCCATCTTTGTTCCCTTCCCTTCCTTGGCTCTGCATCAAACAGAGCTCAGCTGGACCTGAGGATTGGGGACTAGAGCTTTCCTTGTACTGAGGCCTGGTCTACACTAGGACGGGCGGGGTGTGCGTGTGTCAGTCAATCTAAGTTATACAACTTCAGCTACGTGAATAATGTAACTGAAGCTGACGTACTTTGATCTACTTACCGTGGTATTTTCACTGTGGTAAGTCGATGGCTGATGCTCTCCTGTCGACTCTGCCTGCGCCTCTTGCCCTGGTAGAGTACCGGAGTCAACGGAAAAGTGCTTGGCAGCTGATTTATCACATCTAAATGTAGTTGAGTTATCGCTGCCCGTCAATGAGTTTTTTAATGATTTGTTTTAATGAACCCCTCGCCCTGTAAAAGGCTCTTATTTTGCCACAGAAGTTATGGCTCTGACGAACACGCAAATCTAGTCAGTGGTGTCCCACATTTGTCTATCTCCTCACATCCATGACTTATTTTAATTGCACAGTTAAGCATATTGTTACTTATATGGCCCAGCCTTTGTTAAAATCCTGTTTAAATACAAGGTACACATTGTTCAAAGCAAATGAAGCAATGCTGCTTACTTGACATTCATGAGAACCAAGAGAACCTGCCTTTGTTTGAAGCTTGTTTGTAGGCTCTTTGGTATGGGTAACAGCTGAGCTGAATATTTCTTAGGCATTCATCAAAAGATGGACTATATTCCAGCTATGTATATAGGTGGGGACTATTCCTTGCTCTCACTTATGGTTTGACCTTGGTAACATCGCTTAACTGATCCATGTCTCAGAGTATCTTAGTATTACATACCAAGCTCACGAAATTTAATTAGCATTTTGTACAGCACTTTGAAATACTTGGATGAAAGATGCAAGATAAGGACTGCGTCTAGTGGATCTTTGCTAGTACTCCAGATGGACAGGGCTAACAGCTCACAAATAAATGACAAGAGCAACCAGTGATGAAAATAAACCAGTGCTGTGGATTAGACCATAGGCAATTCATTTCCCACAGCTCTTTTAGGGGAAAAGGATGAATCAGGGAAATCGTTATGGGATATGGAGTCTTTCCCAGGGCTGCCCCGGGGGGAGGAGGGGCGGCAAGTGGGGCACTTTGCCCCAGGCCCCTGGCCCTGCAGGGGCCCCCCACGAGAATATAGTATTCTATAGTATTGCAACATTTTTTTATGGAAGGGGCACCCCAAAATTGCTTTGCTCCAGGCCCCCTGAATCCTCTGGACAGCCATGATCTTCCCTCAGTTCTTTTCACCAGCACTAAACACACAGCAGAATAAAGGGGCTATAAAGCTGACCCATTTGGCCAGCTGTGAATTTCTCTGGTTTGGTGTAGTGATGCCTGGAGGAGGGGGAGCCTGGCTCAAGGATGGTTGTGCTCAGGCAAAACATCACTTCTGAATGGTCCCATAGCCCAGCACAACTTAGAACAACCCTGAGGCATTGCAGTCTGAAGGGATTTTTAGTGGCCGCAGGGCTAGGGAACAGACTTTAATGGGAGCACCAGGGCACCTTTTTCCTGGCATGCTGGGTCGTGGGCCTAGCAGAGTTTTGCTGGACCTGAGAATTTGTCCCAGGCCCACACATTCCCAGAGATCCTTTGTTCTTTCCAGGACTTCCCTTATCCGTCTGCCTCACTTCAAGGCTGCTGCTTTTGTCTTCCACTGTTCTATTTATTTTTTTGGTGGCGGAGAGGTACTTTGCACCCGCTGGATATCTTGGCCCTCAGATACCTACCCCATTACTATGATACCTTTGGGATCATTCCTGGCTGTACCTTCCCGCCTGATAAGTGCCCACTGAAAAGATTTAAAACTCTGAAGAGGACTTTAACTCTGGCTTGCGCTATGGGGCTAAAAAGAGCAGCATGAAATAGCTGGAGCCTGAGCTCAGAGACCTCCTCTGTCTCCAGGTTTCAGAGCCTGGGCTCCAGCCTGGGTAGGAACATTTATACCGCTTGTTTTAACCCCTTAGTGTGAGCCTGGGTCAGTTGACCCAGGTACCGAGACTTGCTGATGGGTGATAAAAGACCTGTGGGTCAGCTGACTCTGGCTCCTGGGGCTCGAGGGCTATAAAACTGCAGTATAGATGTCCAGGCTTGGGCTGGAGAGGGCCCAGAACCCGGGCTCCAGCCCCCCTCCAGACATCTACACCCATAGCCCAGCCTCCACAAGCCTGAGTCTGCTGAGCTGGGACTTGAAACAGTGCCAGGGATTTTTAATCACAGTGTCGACATAACCAGAGAGTCTAAGCAAGAGGGAAGGTCTGTGGCAGACCCAGGATCTCAACCCAGATTGCTTGAGGCCAGCACATCCCTCGGCCCACGCTGCTTCCCACAGCCCCTATTGGCCTGGAGCAGCGAACCGCGGCCAGCGGGAGTCGCGATTGGCCAAACCTGTGGATGCGGCAGGTAAACAAACTGGCCCAACCCACCAGGGTGCTTACCCTGCCGAGCCGCGTACCAAAGGTTGCCCATCCCTGGTCTAGTATCTTAACCATATGACCATGCTTCCTTTCAGTAGCCTACCTCCACCTCCCTTTTTAGGGCACACAGCAGCCCCAGTGGCTACTCCCATAGATTGTAGTAGTGCCAGCAGCAAGGCTATGCCTGCCAAGCTGCTGGAGTAGGTGGAGAAGATTTTTTACCCCCAGGCCCCTTTAATTCCCCTCTGTGCAAAGATCCTATTTACTTGCACTTTTGCTGGAGATGAGGGTGGCTGATGCCCAAAATGTTCCAAATCCTGGGCACAGTTTTGATCCCCTCCCCCAGTTCTGATCTTTGCTTTCCTTTCCCTGCTCTGCTGGCTCGCTTTGCTGTTCATTGGAGTGCTCCAGCTTGTGTTCCTATAGCCTTGCTACAGTGCCCAAGTACTGTGATCCCTTCTCCTTCCATTCTCCTTCTGCATCGCTGCTGACCTCTGGCTCTTTCCCTGGGCTGATGAAGTCTGCTTTCCTCCTGCCTTCACCCTTGGAACCTAGTAATGTTTGCACAGCTTGAATGCTATTTGTCTTGGGTGTCTCAGTCAATGATGAAAGGCTGAGTCAGAGTTTGCCAGACACTCTCTGTAAATGTCTCCCCCAATCACTTTATAAGAACCTGGTGGGTTTCCTTTCCACGGGGATTTTTTATGGAACAAGGATGTTGCCCATAGTAGCAATAATTAATGAATGCGGAATTCTGGGCAACACTTTTCTATATTTTTCACTTTTTCAATGTTGAAAATCATCCGCATTTCAGTGTGTGCAGAAATATATGCCCACAACATTTATCCAAACTATTCCTAGCCACTCCTTAATTTGGATTAGTCACCCTGCTCCACAATGCCAAGCAGCTTTAATCCTTCTTCATACCTCTCTCCTCATTCTCACCTTAGCCTTCCAACAGTCTCCGGTCTGATGCTCTCTGCTCCTTTTTGGCCTTGATCTTTTGCCCTGTGTATTGTATTCAGGTGGGTTAGCTTGTAAGGTCCTCAGAACAAGGATCTCATCTTTCTGTGTACCATTATGTTGTGTCTCGATATGTGGAATCACTGTCCATCTTGACTAGAAGGGGCTTATTCAAAAATAACCAGAAATTAGATACACAAACAGGCTTTCACGCAGCTTGAGTTCTAGCTTTCATCACTTGTTTACCAGGGACCACTCTCTGTCTGGAACACTATCGGGTAAACAGAGACATCTTACTAGTAAACAGTGCAATTAACAATACCAGATATTTTAGATCACTGAATTTCATCTGCCATTTTGTTGCCCAGTCAACCAGTTTTGTGAGATCCTTTTGTAATTCCTCACAGTCTGCTTTGGACTTAACTATCTTGAGTAATTTTGTATCATCTGCAGACTTTGTCACCTCATTGTTTACCCCTTTCTCCAGATCATTTATGCTGGTCCCAGTACAGACTCCTGGGGGACACTGGTATTTACCTCTCTCCATTCTGAAAACTGATAATTTATTCCTACCCATTGTTTCCTGTCTTTTAACCAGTTACTGATCCATGACAGGACCTTCCCTCTTATCCCATGACAGCTTACTTTGCTTACGAGCCTTTGGTGAGGGAGCTTGTCAAAAGCTTTCTGGAAGTCCAAGTACACTATATCCACTGGATTATCCTTGTCCACATGTTTGTTGACCCCCCTGTCATAACTTTAGTCCCAGATTTGGACCTTAGCGTCCAAAATATGGGGGTTAGCATGAAAACCTCCAAGCTTAGTTACCAGCTTGGACCTGGTACTTGCTGCCACCACCCAAAAATTAGAGTGTTTTGGGGCACTCTGGTCCCCCTGAAGAACCTTCCCTGGGGACCCCAAGACCCAAATCCCTTGAGTCTCACAACAAAGGGAAATAATCCTTTTTCCCTTCCCCCCTCCAGGTGCTCCTGGAGAGATACACAGACACAAGCTCTGTGAATCCAAACAGAGTGACTCCCCCTCTCCGTTCCCAGTCCTGGAAACAAAAGCACTTTCCTCTTCACCCAGAGGGAATGCAAAATCAGGCTAGCAAATCCAACACACATAGATCTCCCCCTGATTTCTTCCTCCCACCAATTCCCTGGTGAGTACAGACTCAATTTCCCTGAAATTTCCCAGTAAAGAAACATTAACAGGTTTTAAAAAGAAAGCTTTATATAAAAAAGAAAGAAAAATACATACAAATGGTCTCTCTGTATTAAGGTGACAAATACAGGGTTAATTGTTTAAAAGAAATATGAATAAACAGCCTTATTCAAAAAGAATACAAATCAAAGCACTCCAGCACTTATATTCATGCAAATACCAAAGAAAAGAAACCATATAACTTACTATCTGATCTCTTTGTCCTTACACTTAGAAACAGAAGATTAGAAAGCAGAAACTACTTCTCCAAAGCTCAGAGAAAGCAGGCAGACAGACAAAGACCTCAGACACAAAATTCCCTCCACCCAAAGTTGAAAAAATCCGGTTTCCTGATTGGTCCTCTGGTCAGGTGCTTCAGGTGAAAGAGACATTAACCCTTAGCTATCTGTTTATGACACCCCCCTCAAAGAATTCTAATAGATTGGTGAGGCATGATTTCACTTTACAAAAACAGTGTTCACTCTTTCCCAACAGATCATGCTCATCTATGTGTCTGATAAATCTGGTTTTTTTTACTAAAGTTTCAACCAATTTGCCTAGTACTGAAGTTAGGCTTACTGGCTTGTAATTGCCAGGATCACCTCTGGAGCCCTTTTTTAAAATTTGGCATCACATTAGCTACCCTCTAGTCAGCTGGTACAGAGGCTGATTTAAGTGATAGGTTACCTACCATAGGTAGTAGTTCTGTAACTTCACATTTGAGTTCCTTCAGAATACCGTCTGGTCCAGGTGACTTATTACTGTTTAGTTTATCACTTTGTTCCAAAACCTTCTCTATTGACACTTCAATCTGGGACAGTTCATCAGATTTGTTACCTAAAGAGAATGGCTCAGGTATGGGAATCTCCCTCACATCTTCTGCCGTGAAGACCCATTCAAAAAAGTCATCTAGCTTCTCTACAGAGGTCTCGCCTTTCTTAAGTGCTCCTTTACCATCTTAATTGTCTATTGGCCCCACTGATTGTTTGGCAGACTTCTGGCTTTTGATGTACTTAAAAATATTTGTGGTGTTGGTTTTTTGAGTCTTTGGCTAGTTGCTCTTCACATTCTTTTTTGGTGTTGCCTAATTATATTTTTACACTTGACTTGCCAGAGTTTAATGCTCCTTTATCTTTTCCTCAGTAGGATTTTTAATTTTTGCCTCTAGTGGCCTCTTTTACACTGTTGTTTAGCCATAGTGGCATTTTTTTTTAGTCTTCTTACTATTTTTAAAAATTTGAGGTATACACTTAATTTAAGTCTCTGTTATGGTGTTTTTCAAAAGCTTTCATGCAGTTTGTAAGCATTTCAGTCCTGCGACTGTTCCTTTTAATTTCTGTTGAACTAGCCTCTGCATTTTTGAATCATTTCCCTTTCTGAAGTTAAATATTACCGTTTTGGGGTTTTGGCTATTTCCCCCCCTACAATATAATTATATTATGATCGCTATTACTGAGCAATTCAGCTACATTCACATCCTGGAGCAGCTCCTATGCTCCACTTAGGACTAAATCAAGAATTGCCTCTCCCGTTGTGGGTTCCAGGACTAGCTGCTGCAAGAAGCCGTCATTAATGAGGTCTAGAAACTTTATCTCTGCATCCTGTCCTGACGTGACAGGTATCCAGTCAATGTGAAGATAGCTGAAATCCCTCATTATTGAGTTTTCTATTTTGAAAGCCTCTCTAATCTCCTCGACCATTTCACAATCATTGCCACCATCCTGATCAGGTGGTTGGTACAGATAGTATAGTCCTACTGCTATACTCTTATTATCTAAGCATGGAATTTCTATCCATAGAGATTTTGTGGTATAGTTTGATTCATTTAAGATTAAGGGCTCACTCCCTCTGGGGCACCTGGCATTGGCCACTGTTGGTAGACAGGATATTGAGCTAGATGGACCTTAGGTCTGACCCAGTATGGCCATTCTTATGTAAGATTTTTTCTTTATTTGACCCTTAGCTATCTGTTTATGACACCCCCCTCAAAGAATTCTAATAGATTGGTGAGGCATGATTTCACTTTACAAAAACAGTGTTCACTTATGCTTTCTTTCACATATAGTGTCACTCCCCCACCAGCACAACCTACTCTGTCTTTCTTATATATTTGTGCCCTGCTATTACAGTGTCCCATTGATTGTCGTCATTCCACCAAGTTTCTGTGATGCCTGTTATATAAATATCCTCATTTAATACCAGCCATTAAAGGTTACCTCTCTTAGTATTTAGACTTCTTGCATTAGTATACAAGCACTTCTAAAATTTATCACTTTTTAGTTTTTTGCCTTCATATAATGTAATTGAATGAGACTCATTTTCATTTGACTGTTTCTCCTCAATTCCTACCTGTGCTTTATCAACTTCTATCCTCTCCTCTTTACTAGGACATAGAGAATCTCCATTAATAGATCCTCTCCTAAGGGATGTCTGAGAATGAACTGTGTGCTCCCCTGCACCTGTTGGCTTTACAGGTCTTTGCACCTGGGCAAAGTCTCGTGCCTGAGTTTCTTACCCTAAGAACTTGTTAAAAATGACAGGAAAGTATAAAACAAATTAGAAGCCATGTAGCGCATGGAAATCTTCACATGAGGATATTTGCTAGCCTGTCTAGAAAGTGGAGTGCGAGCATTGATACTGTTCTGTTCTCTTAAGCCAGTGGTCCCCAACCTTTTTCATCTGGTGGGCGCCAGACGAAGGACCGCGGTGGCAGACGAGCATCTGCCGAAATGCTGCCGAAATTCGGCGGCGACACCTGTGGACCGCGTTGGGGACCCCTGTCTTAAGCTGAAGAATCATCATATACAATGACACAATTTCTGGAGACCTGAAGGACAGCTCTATGTAGCTCGAAAGCTTCTCTCTTTCACCAACAGAAGTTGATCCAATACAAGATACTTATCTGATCCACCTTGTCTCTCTTTCAATCATTGTACATGATCAGGAGAGGGCACTAAGTATCTGTTTGAAGAAAGCCCTCATTACTTGGCACATATATTTAAATGCACTGGGCCAGATACCTGGCCAGTGGAAATGATGCCAATTTACACCAGTTGAGATCTGCCCCACTGTATATTGGCTCTGAGAACACCTTAGCTGTTTTGTTGCATACAAGTTTGTGTAGCTGTTCTACGTAGCCCCAGTGTTTCATTTTGACTTTGTTCCATCTCAGAACAAACCTGAGTGGAAATGATTGAGTTTTGCACTGAACCCAGGTGCACTGGCAAATTTCACCTTATTTCTATGCAAATCCATAAATGAGCCCAGCTGAGCTCTAAAGAGCTATGAACCTCAGAGAACGTTACAGCAAACATTATCTAAAGCTTGGGTTTGGAACAAACTCCAAATTCAGGGGTGTTTCATGTGTCTGCGGCAAATGTTAGGCATGGCCCTTTTATGTACATATTTCAGACTATAGTAATCCTTTCACCCGGTTATCACTGAAGCTCCAGGTCACAGGATCTAACTATCACTGCTAAGCAGAGAATTCTACGCAGAATTAGTGTGTTCTCCATCTGCAGTCCTTATTCAAGTGGTTCTCAACCAGGGGTCTGGGGCCCCCTGGGGGGCTGCAAGCAGGTTTTAGGGGGCCCGCCAAGCAGGGCCGGCATTAGACTTGCTGGGGCCCATGGCAGAAAACCAAAGCCTCACCGCATGGGGCTGATGTCCGGGACCCTGAGCCCTGCCACCTGGGGTTGAAGCCAAAGCCTGAGCAATGTCGCTTCATGGGGGCCCCTGTGGCATGGGGCACAGGGCAGTTGCCCTGGTTGCTACCCCCAAAGCCAGCCTGGCTTTTTGAAGCTGAAAACCAGGTCTTGTGGCACAGTGGGCTTTGGAGTTTATATAGCATGTTGGGGTGGGGGTCCTCAGCAAGAAAAAGCTTGAGAACCCCTGCCTTGTTCCACCTACTCTTCCTTGACAGTTTGGCGATTGCATCGTGTATTTCATAAAACAATCCACGCAGACATTCCGAAGGGACCGGGTTCTGCAAGGTTTCTTCCAAATGTACCTATCAGGGTTGAAAGGGCAGGGGGAGATTCACCCTTGTGCAGAGGGTCAGCACAAGGCCTACGTGCTACTTAAATCCATTTTAAATTCTCACAATAGGGCTTAAGCGAGAAGCAAATGGTGCATAGTCCTGGCTCTGGCCCTCTGCACAGAGCTCTTTGGAGAACTAGGTGAATATTCGTCTTCCCTGAGACTAGGGAGAGCAAAGTCTAGTGCTGGGCTAATGCTGAGATTTTGTAATATTTACTAGGGCGCATGCCCTGCTGCTGTGAATTAATGCTCTTTTAATGCTCGACTATAGGATAAGCTCATCTGTGCAGGAGACAGAGCTTTCCTCAGAGGCTGGTCCCAGACAGGAACGAACTCTCCCCAGGAACTATGGACTATCACAAACCTTCCCAGTTTCACTCCAAGTGCTAAGTATCAGGTGCACATCTTCCACTTGCCTTCACTAACATAAAAACAGAGCAGTGTGTATTTCAAAAAAAGCCACAACACCAACAAAACTCTCCATTGCACACACTATTCCTCCTCTGGGGAGAAGACCAGAGAAAGAACAAGATGTTAGTCACAACGTTTAATGTGCTAAAGCTCAGGTACTACAGAGGTGAGGGAGACACAAGAACCTGTACAGAACAGACTTGAATAGAATGCTTCACACACAACTGAATTTTTACAAGCTTGTCCTGCCACACTAAGGAGGAATGGAAGTTTGTGTTGTCAACAGAACAGAAAAAATATGCAACAAACAATAACTAAGAGATCAGATTACTTACTTTAGCAAAATGTTTTCCAACTCATTTTTGTTGTTTCATTTCTGCTCATTTAATATATTTAAAGGAAACCACTCTAAAAATTCTCTAGGTGCAGTGATTTCTTTGCCTTTGTTAAGAGGAAAAAAGGCAATTGTAGTGTTCAGATTAACATTCAATCTGACCCCGTTCTGTGGATTTTTGTTGTTATATCTTTATATGTTCTCTCTGGGCTTCTGTTCTGTCTCTCAGTATGTATTATGCTGTGGAAATATGAGAAATAAAATATTCTCAAATAAAAGGTAGAAGGATGTGAGCTGATGAAAGGTGAGAAAGCTCTTACCTGCAGTGATCCTGATCAGACACTAGATGTCCTCGCTGTTCGTGCTCAAGAAAGGGGAGTGAACCATTGCTCAGACAACTGAAAGCATAGATGAAATAACAAGCCACCAATGACAAATATGATTTCCCATTTCAGTTCTTTACAAATGATCATAATTACAAATATACTATTAATGACTCCTGTTGAAGTGCATGTGGCTGTCCAGGTTACCGTGGTTGTTCACAACTACTGAAGCGGAACATCGCTAAAGAAATATCCTGGTTCTATGGTTAAATAAGAAACTAGAGATTCCCAAAAGTTCAGAGCCAGAACCAGGTGGAATTTGCTCACATGCCCGGGGATGTTGGATTTGGGGTTTTGCTTCAAACCCACAAGAAACTAAACACACGTATGCCCAGAGTGCCGCGCTTTGCAGCACAGAGCTCTGGAGAGTAATTGGTAACAACAGAGTTCAGGCAAGCTGTGAAACATCTCTCAGTGCCTCCCCAGATGAAACGCATCAGTGGCCCTCCTCGTCCTGATGCTAGGCTGGGTGTGTCATAAACAGATAGCTAAGGGTTAACGTCTCTTTCACCTGGAAAGAAGTAATCTGAAACACCTGACCAGAGGACCAATCAGGAAACAAGACTTTTTCAAATCGGGGTGGAGGGAAGTTTGTGTGTGAGTCTTTTGTTCTTGGTCTTCTGCCTGTCTCTCTCTCGGCTATGGGAGGATTTCTGTTTCCTGCTTTCTAATCTTCTGTTTCCAAGTTGTGAGTACAGAGATCATAATACAATAGGGGTTATTGTTTTTTTCTTTTGTATTTACATGGTATAGTTGCTGGAATGCTTTGAACTGTATTCTTTTTGAATAAGGCTGTTTATTCGTATTTCTTTTAAGCAATTGACCCTGTATTTGTCACCTTAATACAGAGAGACCATTTTTTATGTATTTTTCTTTCTTTTTACATAAAGCTTTCTTTTTAAGACCTGTTGGAGTTTTTCTTTAGTGGGGAACTCCAGGGAATTGAGTCTGTGCTCACCAGGGATTTGGTGGGAGGAATAAGTCAGGGGGAAATCTGTGTGTGCTAGATTTACTAGCCTGACTTTGCATTCCCTCTGGGTGAGGGGGGAAGAGAGATTAGCTCTCGGTACTTCTGTTTTCCAAGGCTGGAAACAGGGAGGGTGGAATCCCTCTGTTTAGATTCATGGAGCTTGTTTCTGTGTATCTCTCCAGGAACACCTGGAGGGGGGAAGGGAAAAGGTTTATTTCCCTTTGTTGTGAGACTCAAGGGATTTGGGTCTTGGGGTCCCCAGGGAGGGTTTAGGGGGGACCAGAGTGCCCCATAACACTCTAATTTTTTGGGTGGTGGCAACTTTACCAGGTCCAAGCTGGTAACTAAGCTTGGAGGTTTTCATGCTAACCCCCATATTTTGGACGCTAAGGTCCAAATCTGGGACTAGGTTATGATAGGGTGTGAAATCTGCAAGTCCTTTCCTTATTTCCTTTCTAGTTGGCGATATATTCCAGTTCTCCCCAATCTATACTCGCTGGGCTCTTTGGGGAGTGGATGTTTTAATTCCATGTTCTCAGCCCCTTTCAGAGTTGCAGAGACTTCTTCCCTTGCCTTTGTTTTTCCACTTTGTTTCTTCTACCCTAACAAAAGGCTGGATGCACCGTGCCCCCAGCCCTCTCTCATTGCAGCAGCCTGGGGCCGAGGGAGGCACCTTTTCCTGGATGTGGCAGCTCCGAGGGTGGGGGAAAGGTGCCTCTTCCCAGCTGTAGCAGCTTCAGGGCTGGGGCTGTGGGGAGAGGTGCCTCTCCCCGGCCACAGAAGCTCTGAGGTTGGGCTGGGGGAGAGACACCTCTCTCCGGCCACTGCAGCTCTGGGGCTGGGGCCAGGGGAGAGGTGCCTCTCTCCACCTGCATGGCCTTTGATAGCCTGCTGCATGGCTGTGCAGCTTAGAGTGAACTTAGCCTGGCAATTCGTTCCAAAGGTTGACTGCGTTGTGTGAAGAAGTAGTTCCTTTGTTTATTTTTAACTTGCAGCCTATTAATTTCATTGGCCGAACCCTGGTTTGTGTGTTATGTGAAGGGTAAATAACACTTCCTTGTTCCCTTTCTTCACACCAGTCATGATTTTATAAGCCTCTATCATATCCCTCCCCAATAGTCTCTTTCCCAAGCTGATCAGTTCCAATCTTTTTAAATCTCTCCTCATCTAGAAGCTGTTCATTACCCCTCATCATTTAAGTTGCAACCAGAACTGCACACAGTATTCAAGGTGTGGGTGTACCAGGTACAATGCATGATGACATTTTCTGGCACTATTATCTATTCTTTTCCGAATGGTTCCTAACAGTCCGTGAATTTTTTTGACTGCTGCTGATCATGGAGCAGATGTTTTCAGAGAACTATCCATTCTTAGCTACCAGTAGACCAGCAGGTGATCCTCCAGGGGAGCATGTTTTAACCCCAGGCCTTCCGGAATTTTCAGGCCTAACATTCCTAAGTGTCAGAAAAATTCTGACCCAAACTTTGCAGATCGGGCTCCTCTGTTTTTAAAATGTCCCCCAGTTCACGGAGTCTCATTCTCTCACTGCACATCCAAGATAATCATGGATTATGGGGGGAATTCCCTAAGACTAGATGTGTGCTAACGTATCAATATTCAGAAAGGGCAATTAGGATGGGTAACAATAAGCCAAGCGCCAATCCCAGGCTACGTAATGGAAAAGCTGATATGGGAGTCAACTGATAAAGAATTAAAGGATAGGAATCTAATTAGTGCCAGTCAACATGGTTTTCTGGAAAGGGGATCTTGACAAACAAATCTGATTTCATTCTTTGATGAGACTACAAGCTTGGTTGATAAAAGGTAATTCTATAGATATAGGATACTTAGATTTT
Organism: Gopherus evgoodei; assembly: GCF_007399415.2. Classification (NCBI taxonomy): domain Eukaryota; kingdom Metazoa; phylum Chordata; order Testudines; family Testudinidae; genus Gopherus; species Gopherus evgoodei. The sequence continues at coordinate 122,208,292 of NC_044328.1, read as the reverse complement.
TGTAAGTCATTAGTACTGCATGACATTCTGAATACAAAAAATTAGCAAGATCAATATAATTTCCACTATATGCATCCGATGAAGTGGGTATTGACCCACGAAAGCTCATGCTCCAATATGTCTGTTAGTCTATAAGGTGCCACAGGACTCTTCGCTGCTTTTACAGATCCAGACTAACACGGCTACCCCTCTGATATAAAGATCAATATAGCATCACTAGAGCACCTGTGACATTGAGTAGAAAAATGTAACTGACAGATCTCAAAAACTAGTTAATGGTGCATCATCATCATCATCAAGATAGGGTATTTTCAGTGGGGTTCCAGAGGGACTGGTACTAGGCCTGATGGTATTTAACATTTTCTAATCAATGATGTGTAAGTAAATATAAAATCACTGCTGATAAAATGGGTGGATGACTGTGATGGAGCCTCTACTCACTGCTAGACAGCACCTCCTTCTGGCGGTTCTGGGGATTAGCTCCACCAGGTTGATGCCCCTTCCTGCAGTTGCACGCCATCTCTCTGTCTTGGTCTGCAGCCCCTCCCTCACTCGAGGAGCTGCAGCTTCCTCTTCGTGACTCAGTAGTCTCCCTTTCCAGAGTGGTCTTTCAAAGTCTCTCTGCACAAGCAGCACCAGGCAGTCCTCACATATCTTCACATCCACTGTCCCATGCAATGCCACCCTGCAATGGATGGTAGGGTAACTGAGGCCCACTCTCGACAGAGGGTTCCAGTCTGGGGGCCTGTGCTGAACAGTTAAGGTCTGCATGTATGCCCCTTTATTGCTCTCAGTTCTGGACTCCTCCTACCATGCTGCTTCTCCCCTTCCTTCTCCCTGACCTCAGGGAGAAGAACAGCAGGCTTCCTCCCTGCTACTCCCCACCACTGTTGCTGTCCTCCTAGCTTTATATAAGCCCATGCCTGTTCCCTGAGCTTCCTTCTAATTAGCTCCCTCCACACAGCCCAAATCTCTCCCATTTGCAGTTTAATTGGCTAATTGGGCCCACCTGGCCTAATTCAGCTCTTGCAGGGCCAGTCTGGCCAGTACAGCCCATCACAATGACAAAGATTGGTTGAGTGGTAAATAATGTTGAAGACAGGGCATTCTACAGAGCAATCCAATCGTCTGGTAACTTAGGCCCAAACAAAATGCATTTTATTACAGCCAAATGTGAAGTTATTCATGTAGGAACAAGGAATGCAGGCTACACCTTTGGAATGAGGGACAGCATCCTGGAAAGCAGCAACTATCACAGTGGTCCCCAACCTTTTTTTGTCTGGCGGGCGCCAGGCAACAAGACAGTGAGGACCGTGGCTGGCGGACGAGCATCTGCCGAAATGCCACCAACAAGCAGCGTCATCCAGAGGTGTCGCCACTGAAATGCCGCTGAAAATCAGCACCATTTTGGTGGCGACGCCTCTGGATGGCTCTGCTTCTCGGCGGCATTTCGGCAGATGCTCATCTGCTGACAGTACGTAGGTGCACAGATGCCCCGGCGGATGCCATGGTGCTCAGGGGCACCACGTTGGGGACCACTAATCCAAAGGATTTAGGAGTCATATTGGCAATCAACTGAACATGTGTGACGCTGTGGTAAAGGGGTTATTGTGATCCTTGGGTGTAGAAACAGGGGAGTGATAGGATGTAGCACAGAGGTGGTTTTGCCCTTCTGTACGGCATTGGTGAGACCGATACTAGCTAATGCAGTGGTTCCCAAACTTGTTCCGCCGCTTGCGTAGGGAAAGCCCCTGGTGGGCCAGGCCGGTTTGTTCACCTGCCATGTCCACAAGTTCGGCCGATCGTGGCTCCCAGTGGCCACGGTTCGCTGCTCCAGGCCAATGGGAGCTGCTGCAAGCGGTGGCCAGTACGTCCTTGGTCTGCGCTGCTTCCAACAGCTCCCATTGGCCTGGAGCAGGGATCGGCCAAACCTGCAGACACGGCAGGTGAACAAACTGACCCGGACCACCAGGGGCTTTCCTTGCACAAGCCGTGGGACAAGTTTGGGAACCACTGAGCTAATGCATTAAGTTCTGGTCTCCACATTTAAAAAAAAAAGGGTATTGCAAAATTGGAGAGGATGCGGAAGAGAGTCACCAGGATGATTCAAGGGCGGGAGAGAACAAACAGTTTGAGCTCTTTAAATCTAGCTTAAAGAAGACTGAGAGGTGACTTGAGTCTAGAGCGTAAGCCCCTTCCTGGGGAGAAAATACCGGGTACTGAAGGGCTCTTTAATCTAGCAGAGAAAGGCAGAACAAGATTCAGTGTCTAGAAGCTGAAGCTCTGACAAATTCAAATGAGAAATGAGACACCCCTTTTTAAACAGTGAAGATGATTAACCACTGGAACCAACTCCCAAGGGAAGCGGTGGATTCCTCCTCTCTGGATGTCTTCAGATCAAGTCTAGATGCCTTTCTGGAAGAGATGCAAACACAAGTTATGCTTTAGTCAAAGAAGTGATTGGGGTAACTGAGTGAAATGTAATGGTGTGTGATACACAGGTCAGACTAAATGATCTAGAGGTATGGCTTGGCCTTAAATTTTATGAATCGATGGTGTTTCCATCCTCCATCAGGAACACCTGCAGGATGTGCCTGCTCACAGGGTCCTTGCATCCTTCATCCTGCAGCAGGAGGCCATATACCGAGCCTCATCTTAATGTTATACTCATCCTGGACCTGGTCCTACACCTGGACCTGCAATCGTATCAGTGTTCCTCCAAATCTTGGGCAGATTTTGAAAAAGGACTCAGATTAGCCCTGGCAAAACATATGAAAACAAATGGTACTATGGTTAGTAAGCCTGACCAGCCAGCTTCTTGTTGCATTGACAGTATGTTTTGGACTTACCCAATGCTCCCCGGGGAGTGTGCGGTGGCAGAGGTGTGCCCTACTTTTCTCATGTCTTCAACTGGTAATGACATTGGTTGTGGGGTAGTTTTTATTTTGATAATGCAGGATCACAGAGGTGTTCCTCTGCCTCAGATGTGGAGGCTGAGCCGGAAGAACCTGCTAAGCCAGTGCAGGCGAGACCTGGAGAAGGGCCTGTGCAGTGGCCAGCTTGTTCTTTGGGAGCAGCTTTTACATTTTCCTTGACGCGAAATGGCCGAACCCGCACTTTGCATTGACTTCAAAAGAAGCAGGATCCAGTCTCAAATTCTGGGTTAGCTAGGAAGCCAGTGACAATTGTGTGGCGATTGATGAGCCAGTCAGAAAGAGGCAAAAGGAAAAGGTCTAAGCAATGGGAAGGACATTTCTTTCTATTGGGGAAAAAACAAAGCCACCAACCCAAAATCTTTTCACACATGATTTTTTTTTTAAAGTCATCTGCTGGCAAAAAATTGCTTTGTCCTTTGCAAAAGTCATACCTGAGCATCTCTGCTCTGGATGGGCTGAAGGTCAAAGGGTAAATTCCACTTGCTGCACCGCATTTTAGAAGGCCAAGTTTTATTCCTCTTCTCAGCTCACTGGGCCTAGACAAGGGGTAGTCAATAGGCAGACCATGGGCCATATCTGGACTGCCAGATGCTTTTGAAGGGACCTTGAACTCTTTTTTTTACTTATCATTATTGTTATTTTTTTAGTATTATTTTCTTCTTTGGAGTCTGGACCTTGACCATACCTTGACCAAGAAATTTGGACCTGACAAAAAATAATGGACTACCCCGGGGCCTAGACTCACCCACACTAACAGCGTGAACAGAAAAGGAACTCAGCTGGGCACCTCGGGAGACAAAAAAAGAATCGTCAGTGATGCTATCAGCGCCTTGATTTTAAATTTCACAAGCTGTGTTCCAACTTGTAGAAGAATTTTCTTCACAGTGTTTCTTTTTGTTAAGGGGGGTGAGCAGGAGAGGGAGGCGGCATGCTTGTTTAGTTTGTTTTGGAGAAATCCCACTGCACTGTCAGGGCAGGAAAAGGAAAATCAATGAAAGGGATGCAGATGACATACTGAGTCTGACAGTATAGATTAGATTACAGTGAGCTCACATCTCTTAGTCATACCCAGGCTGTCCAGAGAGGCCTTTTGTACTATGATGCTTAGCCCCAGGAAATTGGTAATCAATGGACTATCCCCAGTGCTGCCGCTGAGCTTTGTGTTATGTTTGTTAACTTTCTGTTGCATCTAAAATGGTTTCAGATCAAAAAAAAAAAAAAAAAAAGTGTGTTAGGGAACGTAAACAGATGCTGTGCACCTTGCGGCGCTCGTCAACTTCAGCAGGAGCTGTGGGTGCCCAGAAATGGCTGAAAAATCCGATGTTAAGAAATTATTATTACGGATTATTTGTACTATTGTTGTAAGTAGGCAGCCTAGTCATGGGCCAGGGCCCCATCGTGCTAGGTGCTGTACAAACAGAAAACAACCAGCCCCTGCCCCGGTGAGCTTCCAAATGTTGTTCTATGAAGGTTCGATAGCTTTGTGCCGTATGTTACAAAGTGATGGTATGGCCTCACTCAGAAAAGTTACACAAACCTTCATGATGAGCGGTGTGATAACTGTGCTAGGAAATGGCCCTTGTTCATTGGCTGAATGGTGATCAGCTTTGATGGTAAAGGCTCAGAGACATCAGAGCCTGATGAGTTCTGCCTAGAATTGCTTAGAACAAAGCACTCAACTAGCACACAGAGAACTGTTCTTACGGCTAGCGAGCAGAAGGAGAACACCAGAACGTTTTTGGTAGCACACTTTTATTTTATTGACCTACACAAAATAATAGGCCCAAAAAGTCAGAAGTAGAAAAGGAAGAAGCAAAAAGGACTTTCGCGGTTCTAGAAGGGTATACAAATATGCAAAAGGAAATAAATTATTTTTTATTGTTTTGTTTATTCCAAACCTCAACTCTAATAATACAAATGACTGAGGACCAGCTTAACAAATTTGTCTTTCGGTCTATATTACATGCTTTGGAATACTGGTAAAAAAACGTTCAAAAAGTTTATCAGAAACTTTGCTATTCACAATATGAACAAGGAATAACTAATCCTCTGTATAAAAGAAATAAAAGAGCACCATTTTATGGAGTGAAGCACAGTACAGCCGAGAAACAAGAATTACTTTACAGTATGCAAATATATATATATTTTTTGTAAACTACACAAGTTAGTCCACACTAATTGGTTTCTACAGATGGATGATATGAGGTAGGCTTATCCCTCCTAGATCAAAACTGCTGTTGATTTTTTAAAAAATAATGTGAATGATTTTCTGAAAATGCTGTTTTGTCACTTAGTGACTTTGTAGTGCACCTGGCGTTTCAGATGACGTTCTACAATTCTAATGCCCTCAATTTTAAGGCACTGACTTGGTCTTTTTCTTTTTTTTTTTGCATCCACCTTAGAATACTGGCCAGTTTAGTAAAATTGTTCCACATGTGATAACTAAAGCATTCCACCTCCAATTTTCCATCAACCTGGCAGGGCAAAATGTAATAGCTATCTAATTAAGAGTTCACTGTGCATTCAACATGACTTTGCATGCCCATCTGCACAATGAAATTGTACCATGGAAAATTCATTTAAATGGGAGGATATTAATTACATCTTATCACAGAAACAGTTCAGTATTTGCTGCTTCTATTTCCAAAATCCACAGTCTTCTAGGGTTAGTTTTTACATTATATGTCGCAATAGTAAATTGCCTTTCTTTCCAGAATCCATTTTGTGGTGCATACAAACACTCGTAATAACACCCCTCCCCCCCAAAAAATGTTGTAGCTCATTCAAACCTCCATTAAAAAAATCCAGCCTTCCTTCAAGTAATGTTCCAATACTGACTGAGTCAATCTTTGTCTCATTCACACACACATACACACACACAGTATCCTTCATCAGCTTATGAAGTCCTTCTTGGTCATCATAAGTGACAGCAGAAGACATTTTTATTTCTTCTTCTTTCAGCCATCTGAATTGTGCTCCTAAAATTCCTGTTTTCTCCATAAGTCACCTTTTCACATTTTGTTGAGGTTTGCCTTCAACACCTTCCAGTCTGCTAAAAAGTGCTTGCTAAATATAAATACTTCAGCCAAGTGCTGCATCACCTCATAGATTCAGTGGCAGCCTGCCCTTGCTCAGTTAGACTATTGTCTGGATTCAGAAAGAAATGCCGTTGTTGGAACGACTCTGTAATTTTGTACATGTCCTTCCTAATGCTGAACACAATCTTCACCCACAAGCCAAAATACTTTCATGTTTGAGTTGGGTGGGGGGGATTCCACAGGAGACCTCTTTTGAGGGAACAGCATTCTGTGCAAGGCACATGGGGGTGCAAATACAGGGCTGTTGATGGCCTACACGAGCGTCCCAGGCTTAGAATCCTCATGCCAAAATAGCCTCTGCTCGTTACTGTGCAAGTCAGCTTCCAACTGGTTCTCGTCAGCATCCTCCAGCTGGCTTGTCTCTGCATATGCTCTACAAAAGAAACATAGCGTCAGTGATAACTGAGGGCGCAGTAACCTTTGCACTGGGATTTCAGGTGCTGGGTTGGTAATGCTTAGAAGTAAATAATCTTTAGAGACTGAGCAGTTTCTGATCTTAGTGACACCATCATAAACTCAGAGTAACCTCATTGACTGTGAGTATCTGAAAGTCAGTAAGGTCACTCTGGGTTTACAGCAGTGTAATTGGGATCCAAATGTAACCTTGTGATTAGTTCTCCAGACAGGGAAGATAATAAGGAGCAGATCCTCAGCTGGTGTAAATTGTCATAGTTCCACTGATTTCAAATAGAGCTATGACATGACTTACCCCTGCGTGTTTCCCAGTGTCAGCAAGGTAATAAAAGAGTCATATCCAATATCCTTGATCTGCATGTGCCTGCAGATAAGGGCCCTATAGCATATGGTAATCAGTCATTTACAATAGTCACACATGGATATGTTCACTACAAAGAGTGTGATATTGGGGTAGTTTTAGACAGTGATCAGAATATTAAAAAAATTGTAATTAACGTAAATTGCATGGATAAAGTTGTTAAAATAAGGCAGCTCATTTACATTTTTCAAAGCCCAACTGTAGGAGGGGAAGTAATTAGTTGAAATGCTATTTTGAAAATGTGGTTACTGTAGTTCTTTTAGTCACTGCAATAAAAAAAAAACAACTATCACCCCAAGCTTAAGGCCTTTAATGAAAATCAATGTGAAGACTTTTATCCTCCTTTCTTAATGCTTCTGGTTGTTTAAAAACAAACAAATACGTCACTAGGTAACTTCACACCAGTCAGCCCAGCAGCAAGCAAAAACTGCAATCCATGAAGAAGCACACACAAATGTGGAGTACTTACTGCAGCTGGCTACAGTTAGCATAAGAGTATTTAAAAATGATCTCATTTCTGCAGGCACAATCATTCTCCTGGACAGAAGACCTTTGTTCTGACTGATAACAGGTGGAATCAGAAAGCGGAGGAGGAAGGAGACAGAAAACAGGAAGCAGAAGAGTCCCGTGAATATCTGTTTGCAGCACTAGGGCGAAGTGCTGGACTGTTCCAGCCCATCACAGAGTAAACGTGTACCCAGAGTGGTTAATTCCCACGTCTATGTGAAAGGGAGTAAGAGGCATAACTTGTGCAAAGCCCCACTCTGCACTCTCTAGGCAGCTGTCTGTGTAGCCATGTCAAGTCAGGATGGTTTAACGGTTAAGCCCCCACTGTGAGACACACACGGTTTATTTGTGGTGACTACAACTGTGGGTAGCACCTTTGAATGCTATCATATGGATATGAGCTTGTAGAGAAACAGCCTCTTCCTCAGGAAGCACAACGGCTCCAGAAGAGGAGGGGGAATGTGGCTGCTGGGCCACTTACAGGGGGCAAAGTATCATTCAGTCTCCATAGGGTCTGCTCTGTTGAGGGAGGGTGGGAGAGGGTCACAGTTATGCTATCTGGGGAGGCTAATGCACTAGCAGTGCTGGCCTGATAATCACTGCTCTCAGGGCAGGGCAAAGTCCATGACACGCCGCACCCTTGCAGAGAGGTGTGTGGGGGAGTGCTATTTGCACCTCGTCCCATCCATGCACACACTCATATTGACAGGTACAACCTCTTCTCTGTGCCTGTTTTCCCATAATTAAAATAGACACAAATATACCTCTCTCCCTCCCAGGCCTACTGTGCAGATAACTTAGTGAATAGGCCACTATCTCAGCTGGTGTATATCAATTTAGCTCCAGTGGCTAGAACAGAACTCTGCCCATTTACACCAACTGACGGTCTGGTCTAGTGGTGTTGATTTAAGATCCTTGGATAAAAGATGCCATATCAGTATGATCGATAAAGTAAAACATTACCTGAGGACAGCTAGAAAGAAATGCGGGAATATTCTTGCTTGAGTCTGCTGAAGCTGTGCTGTACGGAGCAGATCTGCTCTCAGTATGTTGGTTTCATAACTACTCTTGGTTCAGGAGTTGGCTCCCTGATACCTGACTGCTGCCTAGATAAGTTTTAAAAGCTTACACGGTACAGAGGAGAGGGCAGCAAGTCTTACTGCACTTTGCTCACCTGCTCTGCAGTGGAAGGTTGCCATAAACATTCCCATAACAGCTGGTATAAGAGGAATGAGACAATGTATCATAATCGGAAAGCCTTAGTGCAATCTGGTTCCGCCAGTTTCCAGAAGTGTTTGTAGAAGACACTAGAATTGTAAAAACAATGAGAGCACATTAGATTTTTCAGCAGCTCAGAGGACTGAAAGAAGCGAGATGTTTTTTATGAAAAATCTCAGCAGGTTTCTGTAGGACGCACAGACTCCAAACACATCTGTCTTAACATGTACTTTGCAGAGTGAGGCATGGTGTGTGTAGGGTAGAGGAATCGGGTGGTCGACCCTTGAAAAAAAGAGTTTGTGGGCCTCCCAGTCAGAGTGGCTGTATTCTGTGCTTTAGAAACCAGACAGAGCAGCGGCGTGGATACTGAAGTAGGCTTGGCACGTGCTGTGTATGTGGTGAACATGGCTACTTGGACCCACCTTAGACACAGATTCCCTCTGCAGCCTAGGGCCATGCACCTGCTGACCTGGGGCCATGCACCATCTGCAATGTCTATAAAACAGGAATGATACTTCTCTGCCTCACAGCAGTGTTCCACTCATGACTCAATGAGCAACTGTAAATGACTAAGTCCTTTTACTGTAGCATTCTTCTGACCGGGATCAGAGGTATGTCTATCACTTATATTTACAGAACACAGGATGTGTACCCATATTTAAAGGTACCACTATGATGGTGGTGCCCTTTCCTGGTGGGATTTGCAGAAATCCCAGGACTTACACCCCAGCCTTTGAAAATCCTGAATGTCTGACATGAATATACCATCCTGGACAACTAAGTTCTTTTCCCATTGGCATTGCTTCTGGGAACAGTCTGAAGCAGGTCAAGGTGCATCCAGGTAAGCTTGGAGCATGTACCTATCCCTACTGATAGGGCCTGTGCCACCTGCATCATTCAATTATCATACAATGATTCATATTTAGCTATTCTGCATTTTAGTTTTCTTGGATGAAATTCTGCCCTCGGTTACGCTCATGCAGCCCCATTTCCTTCATGGATTTCAGTGGGCTTGCAAGGGTATTAATGTGGAGAGGATGTGACCCTCCTAAAGGACATATAAAATATTTAGCATATCACAAATCATCTGTTACCTGAAGAGAAAGAAGAAGCCCGGCTGCTAGGAGAGCACGGTACTTGCAGCCCTGCAAAGCCCAGACTCCTTTGGGATCCTTGGTCAGAGTCAAAGCCTGCCTGCAGACTCTGACCCTGGTCCTTTTGACCGGAGGCACGTTGGTACCAACCACGGAGATGTTCTGCTACTAAGGCCTTGTGAATGTTTTTGGTTATATGTTGCGTTTTAGCAACCTGCTTCCTTGGAAGTCTCAGAGTTGCATATGGATTGTGTGGTACTCTTTCCATCTCCCCTTCGCGATAGGACCTGAGTTCCCGATAACGGTCGTAGCCACAGTGCACCGATGAGCGATATGAAGGGTTGACGCTATACTGTCCCTCTGTGTCATTCTCGTAAACATATCCCCCGTTGTAATAAACGTCACATTCAGTGTAAGGTGAATAGCCAGAAACATAGTAACTAGAGGAAGGCTGCTCCTGACTTTTTTGGTAGACACCATTCCGTGAGTCTTTCTGGGCAAGATTTGGCATGCTTCCTGAATTTGCAGCAGAAATGTTTTGTTTCTTAGACTTCCTTCGGCCTCTTGTGCGGTTGTCAAGTGTCTGCGTGGTGTAATATGGGTTGGGGTTAGGCGTCACAGAGTAATACTCTGCACTTGACTGGCTGGTGTAGGACGACCCATCGTCTAGTATTTCAGTGCTGCTACTTCGCTGGGATTTCGAAAAGGAGAACACAGGCTTTTCACTGGTAGTCTCTGACAGTAAAGGGGTTTGGGATTCTAGACTCCCGCTGCGCTGTCTGCAGTGCTCTGGGGAAATATCCGGCCTGAAACGGCAGAAAATTAGGTTGGATGTAGAAGTCGTATGCAGACATGAAGCATTTGAGAGTCAGTGTGTGGCAAAACAAAGAATTCTTTCCAAGCAAAAGTACAGGTTCAGGTTTTGGCAGGTGATGCAAAGTCCTAGGTGGACTATTCTTAAGTCAGCTGCCATATCAACCAGGGCAAATCATTTTCTGCTGTTGGTGGCATAGTAGAAAGGGGTAAAAAGCTTGAAACCAAGTTCAGTTTACAATAATCCAGATCTTTTAATCAGGGACAGGGAAGATAAACATCTCATTTAGAATATGCAGCACCTTCCCCAGCAACTTGGAATGCCTGGGCATGGCCTCAGAATCAGCTTTTTATTTTCTCTGGATAAAAGATCTGGATGACAGTGAAGGGAACGTGGCTTAAAGATTCTACTTTGCAGCAAGAAATGATTCTAAACTGTGACAAAAGTGAGACTAACAAGGTCATATTCTGGTAATGAATTACAAGTGGATCTCACCTACTGCTTAGTCTTTACATTTAATATCCACAAATTACAGTACGATGATAAAAATAATGCTGGCTAGCAGTGTCTTGAGAATTGTATAGTTCCCTTTCTGAAACAAGCAATACTGCGTAGCCTTAATGTAAAATCCCTTTAGTTTGGGTGTTTAGAAAACCAGGACAATCTTAGCGTTCTTATCTAGTTATATAGCCATCTCTCCCCACATGGGCAACATTTCCCAAACGGCTTCAATCCCATCTCTAAGTTTGCATGCACAAGTTTGTACACGCTCTTCTCTGGAAATCCACAGCTGGCACTTGAGCCTGGAAAGTCCATTGTTTGCATGTTGAAAAGCTGGTGCAAAGCTGCATATGCCAGCGATGACTGATGTCCAATTATCCATGTGAAAAATCAAAGGCTGACAACCCTGCCTCTATCTTGGCAAAGGACACACACAACAGGATCCTATTTTTTTTACCCTCTTACACTGTTGATTTTATTTCTCTGCACAAGAGACACATTCCTTCTCAGTGATTTAATAGAACTCAGCTTACTGTAAATGGCTACTACTGTAGGCATTGCGTGTGAGCACCGGTGTTGTGGGCATGCTTCTCCCTCCATAGGGCTGTCGTTCCAGAATTCGGTAAGGACTACTGTGCATCGTCAGAGGGTCCACCCTGTGACTATAAACAGAAGAATCCAGCACGTGGCCATCACCAAAATATCTTCAATAAAATGCAAAGGACAACGGCACTGACATTAATTGCATATTGATCCAAAGGAAAAGATAGACAAGGGTAGAGAAAGCAGAGGTCAGCGTGGCAGCGTCTGCTACCAGTGGTGAAGGTTAGCGCAGTTATAACAGCAAGGAGTTCAAACCCCTCTGGAAGGAAGTTCACCATAGGATATTGTAGGAATAGCTGCTGCCAAGGGACAGAGATGCAGAGCATAAGAAACAGAAAAGGAAGCCGACAAGCCAAGGAATAACACAACGGCACTATTCAAAGTTATAGACATTAAACTAATTATAATTCTATATATGAGTTTGATGTGACAGAGTATTCTGCTTAAATTCCAGGGGAGCACTGATCAAAAGTCAGTGGCCCAGCACTGTCCAATGCACACTAATATTTTTTTTTATACTTATATTCATAGAGCCTGATCCTGCAAGCACTTACTGTCTGGCGTGGTTCCTGAGCCACAGCTCATTAAAGTCAATGGAAATCCTTGCACTGAGTACAAGGTGCATTGGATTGGGCCCACGTTACTTACTAATAGGACTGTCAGTAAGTTAACTCACGGTTATGAGCCCCATAGGCCTGATCCTGTAGAGCTTAGATGTCATTGGGAGCTGAGAGAACTCAGCATCCAAGTGGCTCTGGGAAACAAGCCTCACAAAAGGAGCCAAAGGATGAAAGGGCAGCTGGCAGTACAAAGTTCTTACATGCAACACTTGCCATTCAATCTCTATCCCTTTTACCAGTTGCCCCAATTGAGATTCACCAAAAACTTACAGTTAACATTCAGCCTAGCTTATGTTAACATGATTATAATATTTAAACAACAAATTTAACCACAAGCACAGCGGCAAAGTCCTTTCTGTCTGCTTACATGTCAGACAGGAGAGTAATGGGAAGATCAACCCTAATACCATCAGTCTACATTGTGGTATTTGTTACAACAGATATAAAACCAGGCTCACGCCAACAATATGGCAAGACTAGTACCTAGAATGTCTGTTTTCCAGGAGCTGTTCATTGATGGAGGACTTTCTAAGATGGATTCTCTCCACGCCAAGGGACTTTGGCGGAGGGATTCTTGGAGACAGCTGCACGGAACTCGTTCCCTGCCCTGGTACAGTAAGGGAATCATTGGCTGTTGGAAAGAAACGTGATTTTTTTTTTTGGAAATTCTTAGACACATTTACACACTTATGAAAAAATACAGCTGCATTCTATCCTCTGACCCAGGGGGACCAAGGGTGCAGGAAACTTCCTGAGGTTCAGCTAGCAAATGCTCTCCTCCTTGGGGACCAGGAGAGGATGCCCTCACCCCTCAGGAGCTTCTCCTGTCCCAGGAGCTTTGCCTGCACTGAACTTCCAGGGGACACCGTGGAGTGGCAGTTAATACTGATTTTAGCAATATTAACTCCTGCCGGGAACTCTACAAGGTCACGAAGGAAAAAGTTCTTGGGAAAAGCGATTGCTCATGGGCTCCGCCAGCTGAGCAGTCATACAGTGGCTTCTGCAGAGATGGTGGGAAGGCATGGGGTAGAACTGATTTTCCCCCTATTTCCATACTTTGCCCTTCAATTTTCTCCTCTCTGCTCAGGTCAGATGTGGGCGCATCAGTCCCTAGCTTTAGTACTTTAAAATGACTCCAAGAAAGCATTTTGAAATAAAAATTTCATGAAAATATTTTTCACTATGAAGGACCAACTTTAACTATCTGTAGCCAGGAAAAAAACAGAGATAAGTGTTTTTAGCTGGAAGCAACTGTGAAGACTCAGAGCTTGATTTTGATTTCACTTCTGTTAGGGCTTAATTCTCTGCCCACCAAAGTCAATGACCAAGCTTCCATTGACTGGAACAGGTGCAGGATCAAACACTCGGTGAACATACGGATACACTGAAGCCCTGATTCACATCTCACTCCCACACATGAGAATCAGGTTTAACTCAATTTAAGAGCCAAGGCGTGAGCACGAAGCTGCGGTGAGATCAGAATCAAGCCCTCACTAAGCAGTGAATCACGGTCTGGATAATATTTGTTCCCAAATGATGATGACAAATCTAAAGGAATGTCAAGCCAAGTCTTTTCCAGATGGTGACTGGTCTAATACTAATTGCTAGGGGAAAAAAAATCAAGTACACTAAAACAAAAACACCATATCCCTGGCAAGATGCAGATCACCATTTAACATGCAAACAGATCATTAGTTTCTCCGCATGTTTTAATATTTTAATGATTTAGAACTGCAATGATGACATCTGGGTTGGGCACTTCCTGTCACCTTATGATTGGCTGGCTTAACTGGCCAGATTCCTCCAGCCAGTCATTTGCCATCCAGAAGTGCCCTCCCCTGCCAGTTACTACCGGCTGGAATTGTTTGTTCATGCAGGAGTGATGCGTTTATTTCAGAAGAGCTATCCCATTAAAACAACAATCTACAAAGAAAACTCACTCGCCAGCAGAAAAGCCTCACGCTTTGGCAAATATATGGTTTCAAAGAACAACTTCTGATTAAGCATATTCTTCTCTTGTATAGAATCACTGCTCATCAAAAGGTTCAAATGAACTAAGATTTAAATAGAGGCATCAGAGATGTAGATGTAGGTCAGAATAAGATACTGAAAAAGTTATATTATTATTTATGAAGGGCATGATATACTTTATACTTCATAAACGAAAAAGCGTAAGCGACATACCATCATCATAAATTGTTGTATCAGATAAAGAGCTACTCTCAGATGGGATTGTATCATCTGTAAATGAAAATAAAGGATTTGAGATACAGGATACTCTACAGAGGTTTCTAAATACTCTATTTTAAAATAAGCTAATGGACATGAACTGCAGTATCATGTGATGCCTATGTAGCCTTTCACAATCTGATCATCTTATTTTGCACTGCACTCCTACCTTATTTGTCTACATTGTAATTTAATAAACTACTAAATATGACAACACTTGGGGTTGACTTTTCAACTCCAGTGGGCTTCAGGCAGCTAACCTGTTGATGTACTTTTGAAAAAAACCACTAGGCACCAAATACCTTTGATATTATGGCCTAAGACTACTTTTGAAAATGGACTTTGGGGCTTTTGAAAATTTTACCCTTAGACAAATTCTGCTCTCAGTTACTCTGATGTAAATTGAGAATAATTCCATTGTTTTCAATAGCATCACTTGAAATTTACACCAGTGTTAACAGAGCTGAATCTGGTCCTGGTCACGGTGATTTTTTTAAACACACATTTTGTATTTATTCATAATGTGCTACTGCATACACCAGAGGAGTCTCATCTTTCCACTTGATGCTACGGGTTGCCAGTCAGTAAGGAATCTGATGCTGATTCTTAAACACAAGGAGAGAATGTCCATGAGAGAAGCAGCTGGTGACAGCCAAGGCAGTTGGTTACTTCCACAGCACAGCTGTTTCTTCAGCCCAGTCATCATAAACATAAGTTGCACAAGCTTGTTCTCATGCCTGCTATGCTGGGGGTTTACAAAGAGCAGCCCGTGAAGAGCTTACCAGAGAGGACTACCATACTATCTAGAAAGAACATTTTCATGCCTCCACTTCCTTCCTCTATAACCATAACAAACTCTGGGCGAACTCCTATGGTTCTTATTCAGAGTTCATTCAACTGACTACAACTGTGTAAAAACAGTGTCAACAAAGAGGAAAGATATCAAGATCCGGCTTCATGAAAGGCAAAACCCCACTGCTGAGATAACAATGAATAGGCAACTCACTATTGTACACAGAATCATTCAACATTACAAATATCTGAATGTGTGTGATTCCGGTCCCTGCCTCCAGCCCCCGAAATCTCCCACAACATGGGACCTGGTGCAGAGTCAGGGAAGAAAACTATTAAAAAAAAGAAAAAGACAGAGTTCAGTATGGGAGGGTTCTGGCAGGGATGCGGGAACAATTTGTATAGTGGGGGTATGGAGAGCCATTGAACCAAACTGTAAACCTTGTATTTGACGGAAACCATTTCAAGCCAGGGGATGCGGCAGCACCCCTAGTTCCAGTACCAGGGTGGTGGACGAAAGGAGATTCAGCAGGAAAAAGTGGCAAGGAAGATATTGATTCTGGAAACGGGAAACCTGTAAGGTCAGTATGCATGGGTGACACTAGCAAAACACCCAGATCTACACAAGCAAAGAGTAAAACCTCTCCATAAAGACATATTATTTCCATCCATTTTAGGAAGAGTGCTAAGCAAGTCAGCTGTCTAGCAATGTAACTCAACCCCTCCCCCCACCCCAGTGTTTTTAAACACATGAACCCAGCCAATATATGCTAGGCCATGTGCACCATCTGCTGCACAAATGTCAGACGCTGTGCCATGTGGAAGAAGCACAACCAGAGCCTTCTGCAGCCAGGGTGCGTGTGTGAGTGAATGGCCCATGACAAGTGGCACAGCCTGGAATGACGACTCAAAGTCAAGTACTTGCTTAATCTCCCATCCCCAGAGGACTGGACCATGAACAGCACATGGCTGATTCGACAGACGGAGGCTGCTATTGAATACATAATTTCCAACAAACCATTCCTCAAATTCACAGCTGGGACTGACTTATTGCCACACTCGTCCCCAAAAGACTAATCTTCAGCTTTCGGAAACCACGTGCACAAAACGTGGGAGTGATTATTTCAGAATGAGCATGGCCAGGGATGGTCCAATGGCTGCTGGCAGATCTACCATAAATGATGGTTCTGCTTTTTCCAAGCTCCAAGCAGCCAAGCAGCATTTTTAAACATGTACTGCTTCTAAGGTACTGGTTTGGAGTGCAGCTTATTTACCGATGGGCCAAATCTTGCAGTCACTGCTCAAGCAAAACTCTCAGTGAAGTCAGTTGCCGGACGTTGCGAAATGATGGAGCAAGTTTTTCTGAGTGAGAATCAAAGGATTGCCAGAAGCTGAGAATGGGCGACAGGGGACGGATCACTTGATGATTACCTGTTCTGTTCATTCCCTCTGAAGCACCAGGCATTGGCCACTATCAGAAGACAGGATACTGGGCGAGATAGACCTTTGGTCTGACCCAGTGTGGCCATTCTTATGGATTTGTATCTAAACTCTAAATTCCCCATTTTACACAATTGTGCCAACATGCCCCATGTAGTAAGCAGCTGGAGTTATACACAGATGGTGTATCATGATGTTCACGCTACTTACTAGCCCCTCGGGGATTTCCTGCCTCGTTAGCCCAGTATGTTACTTGTTCTAGAAGTATAAGTACTTCCAAAACTACTGCCTACATTGGTAAGCACAAGGCTAGAAAAGGAATTACTACCCTCATTAAGTCCACTAGAATCTGGCTGTTAGTCCAGCAAACATCCTCCAGCCAATCAGCAATGATAAACAGCCTTGCTTTACCACTTGCTGAAAAAAATTCCAAGTGAATTCTGAAACCAAAGGGGACACAACAGCAGTGGCCTTGGCAGAAAATCTAGGCCATGTGTAGACTCCTTTATGTTGCAATATTTAAAGAGGGTTCTTATTCCAGAAACGAAGAGGGACATTGGCCTCTATACTGACATCCCTCATAGGGATCAGTGGAATACAATATAAATATACTACAGAAAAAGTACATCCTCCTTCTCTACCTTGCTGCTTCCAGGAGAAAAATACATCTCATGGAACAGCTTTTGCTCCGGGCTCAGCAGAATGTGCAAAAAGAAACTGATCAAACATTAACAGTCATATATATATACAGATGTTCCCAGGTCAAGAAGCAGGAAGATGTGTCAGAAAACCATTTATCCGCATAGAAAACTTAAAGAAGACACAATATACATAAGCTTTTGCTATTCCAAAAAACTTCCCTCAATTAGCCTAATGTACTAATTACTGACCTCTCACACAAAGGGGCTGGAATCACATCACGCCTTACTTTCAGAATAGAGAAGGCAGTGACACCTACGTTTCCCTTACAGTCGTTATTTGCAAAGTGATTGCTGCTTTACACGCAGACTCATCACACTGCTACATTGAAGAAGTTAAACGCCTGGCTTATGGAGCTTATATGCAACAATGCACGTTGAGAACACCCCAGCTTTGTTGTTGTCTTATGAGGAGTCAATACTTTTTAATCAAGACATATATTCTTTGCTCCCTGCTTATTCTTCTGACTTTTCCCAGCATTTGCTACCATCCTGCAGAAATATTCATCCACTTTCCTTCCTATTGTGACAATAGGAAGGAAATAAAACAAAATAAAATAAAAACAAGGTGATGAGAATTATAAGGAGGCACTGGAACAGCTGAGGGATCCTTGAAGCTTATTTCAGAAATAAAAGAGCATCTAATACGCTACAGAATAAGGTACCACACCAGTTTCAGCTGAGAAGATGCCACCAGCCCTTCTGCGTACTGCAATTCTTTAGTTGCTGATGTTAGAACATGTCTGCACTTGTGCCTAGCCTCTCCTATGATCTGTTCTACCCACAGCTTATGTACAGCACAGGAACAATCTTTCATGTATACCATGCATTAATTACATCTGCCTTTTCCATGCAAGGGCCATGGAAAAAAAAATCAAATATATAAACAAAACTTGCCACTGAACTGAAGAACATTCTCTATCACCCTCATCAGAAACGTGGGAATTCTTGGTGTTTACCTGACAAAATAAGGGTTGATTTCTGTGTTGGTTTTTTGCCACATTTGATCCTGTATTCATTTATGGAATTTTCGATCTCTTGAAGCTTTTTCATGGCAGCAATGTAATCTTGTTTTCTTTTCTTCTTCACATTTTTGCACATGTCTGGCTCACTGGCAAGTTTCTTCGCAGCTTCCACCATCTTTTGCTGTATGAGGAAATTACGCTCCAAGCTTTGCAAAGTGGGGTCCTGCAGGTTCATGACAACATTAGCTCTTTGTTATTACATGATACTGCAGGTCAAAGTACAAGTAAATAAAATTCAGCGTACAAAATGAAACCTTAAGTGAAAACACAGAAATATCTTCACAAAGAGTATATGGTTATGGTCTAGTACTTAAGAGATTCCTAGGTTCTATGCCTTAACTCCACTGAACTCACTGTGTGTCCTTGGGACGGTTACGCAGGCCAAAATTTTCAAACCTAAGAGCCTAAAGTTAGACATCTAACTCCATGTCAGACATGTAAACAAGTGAACTGATGTTCAGTGATGTTCACCAATAGCTGCTTCGACTGAAGTCAAAGTTTGCAAATATCAGCTTGGAATCTCTCTCTGCTTCGCTTTATGAAATTGATATAATCACAGCTACCTCACAGGGCATCAGAAACTTAGCTAATTACTGTTTGGGTGACAGAAGTGCTATGCAGTGCATTACTGCACGTTGTCAGAAGGATTTAGCACAAAGTACGTTTGTTGCAGCTTTGGGTTACGCCAGCATTGTCATCCAGAGCACAGAGTTCCTGGGACACATGGGTACAAAGTGCCCAGAATCCCACATTCCACTAGGAGAATGAAGTCAGCCAGCACAGCCCTGAAAAGAGTGGATGGAGATGGTGTGCCCTGAGCCTGCAAGAAGTCTTGTTAGTGTTCAGCGCATCCCTCAAAGCAGCCTCTGCCTGTGTAGCTCCTTGAACAGTATAAAGCTCTGCCTGGGTGGAATCTGTGCCCTGCTACGCAGGCGAATCCCCACCCACCGGCACCGTGACCCCTGCTGCCAGCAAAGGGTGCAATTTACAGCCCCATGCAGCTGCAGAAGTGCATCAAACCCAATGTGTGTATTGCGATTCAAAGTCTCAACCACGGTCTAATTCAGAACTTGAGAGCACAGAATTATAGTGCTGGGTGATGTCTAGGGACGGACCCTGCTCTCACTGAAGTCTCTGGTAAAATCTCCACTGATGTCAATGGTGCACGCTCGAGCCCTAGGGGAGCTTGCTGTCTTTCGCCAGACTCCCTTTGAAATCAGTGAGAGCTTGGCTTCAGTAAGGGCAGCAGGATGGGACCCTAGCTGTGGACCTGGATAGTTTTACCCTTGATTTTAGAGCAGACACATGCGCACGCCAACCCCTGCCCAGGTCCCAAAGAGAGGTAACTTACAGCAGCCGATCCTTAATGTTTGCTACCTGAACTGATACATCAGGAACATAAACCCACCAATCACTACCAGCAAGAGCCTGAGTATTAGATGCTGTTTGAGTCCAGGCTTTGGCTGCCCTGTGGGTAGTAAGCTGCCTGAATTTGCTGTACCTACCTCCTCGCTGGGAAGCAGGTTATCGTCCAATTTGAATGCTGTGCCTACACGCCTTCTGACCTGAGGAGGTTTCTCTCCCACGCTCAGAGGATACTCCTTTGGCATTTTGCCAGTCAGCTCCTGCGGAATGGGAAGGACGCTGGGTTATTAACCTGAGGGGGAGGTGTGCCAGCACGTCTCTGGAATTTAACAACAGTCCTCACCGCCTCCCGCAAGCAGATTTTCTTCAGCTCCTCGACTTTCTGCAGCAGCTTTTCTTGCAGCAGTTTTTCTTTCTTCTTTAGTTCCATAATTTTCTCCTTCTTTTGCTCTTCGCTGACCTCAGAATCTTGAGACCCTGAAGCAAGGAGTTACCTTTAATGCAGATTCTGGGGGTAGACCCATTTCCTTCCTTGGCCCAGAACAAAGGGCCCATTTCCCAAAGCTGCATAAGGAAGGTAAAGCACCAAATCCCACTTAAGTTCAGTGGGAGCCGGAGATCCAATTTCCGGTAACTCTAGCTGCTGTCCATCCCCCCATCCACCCTCTCTCTCACACCCACACCAGAGTACACGTGCATAGAAGATGCAAGGTCCATACTTTTAGATGCACCTGGATTGTAGTGAATGCTATGGGTCTGCAGGTTCAGTAAACAGGTACCAAAATTACATATGGGATAAAAATATATGATACAGACACTATCCCGAATGCTCTTTTGTCTCTTCGCTCATTTACAAAAAAATTGGTATGCTATGCTTATAAAATCAAATCTTTATAATCTGATCTACATTAACCTCTACTTCATCACAGCTATGAATGAATGGCATCATTTTCTCCTTTACTGCACACAGGCCTCACAATTTTTTTGACAGAACCTGCCATTGGCTTGAAGTGAAAATGTTACCTGAAGAGATTAAGCTGCCGTTGCTGGCCATAATAAGCTGATTCTTTGCCTCCAAAGTCACAAGTTTGGAAACCTTTGGTGTACCCATCTCAGTCAGGTCCATTGCAATATCATCCAAACTTCTGGCTGAGGGGATTTTTGCCTGAAAGAGGTAAAACACAATCCTGCATCATCAAGTTACTTCAAACTAGCTTCAGAACAAAGGGTCATAGCGATGACATTTCACACTTCTCTTCATAGGAAATTAAGAGCGCATGCAACACCACCGTGTGGGATTTTACCCTTTGCTTTTCATTCCTTGGCATTTTCCCCACAGTCTGGTTATCTCCATAAGGAAAACTCCTTTATTATTTGTATCCTGTTCAAAGTGAATGTGGCAAAGAGGCCAGACACAGGGTAGATTAAACACTGAGCTGTGATAATTCCCCCATTTTGTGATTTCATTTCCACAGCTCTTAACTGGAGGCAGAATAATGTAGCTAGAGCATTGTTATTTGATCTAACAGATCGCATAACAGCTACAAAGCCAATTCATAGGCTTTCTTCCAGGACTAGTTTCTCTCTAGAACAATGCACACTGAAGTAGGTACAAGTACGGGAGTTGAAATTTTTGCTTATGGTAACATGTCTGGTAACTTACTTTGCTTTGTTTTCTGTCCAAGTAAAACTGGTGCTGACTGATTGCCATTACCCAGATGGATTTGATCAGGGAAGTGTTTGCATACCAGGTTTGCACTACAAGTCCGCTCTGTCCAAAGGTCCTTCTGGACACTGAAATTCTATAAGGGTAAAAGAAATGCAGTCTGAGGCTGGTACCTGTTAGGTTTAAAATAAGAGCTGCCTTTTTCTGAACCAGGCAAGACCCAATACGCAGCCTGTGAGCTACGTCCTTTACTGAAGAAAAATCCTTCCTCACCATGTCTGCTGCTGCTATGCTTTCCCCGTGAATCACAGCCATAAAACCTTTCCTTTTTACAACACAGTGAGCTCAAAGGGTGGGGGCTGCTGCTCCTGCAGCTGAGATCAGAAGCAAAGGGATGAACATGTTATAAATCTGCAATAGAGAATGGAATGCAGAGGGATCCTGAAGGGAGAGAGATGGTGCAGGATGTGCCAGGGGGAATGGAGGGGTATCCCAAAGCTCTCAGCACTTCAGCTATGGAAAGGAGATGAAGGGGGCCGGAAGCAGATTGCTGGGTGCAATCAGCATTGATGGAGAAAGAGGTGTGGCAGGGGCGGGGGGAGAGGGCAGAAGGAAGATGGAAACAGAAAGAAAGGGGATTTCTTCAGGGCAAATTCTGGTCCTTTATGGAAGTGACTGTGAAACAAGTGCATGGAAGGGCAGCGTTACTGTGAACTCATGTTCTGACTGGGCACTCCCTCCAGCCCCCATGAACAGGCTGTAGGTCAAAGAGGCGGAAGTCACTGTTGGGCCAGAGATGTACATGAACTTATGGGAGTCATGCTCCCTGTCCTGTTGGCCCCGCAGTCTCCGTGACTCCAGCCACAGTGGAGTCAGCTGCCTCTCTCTGGGTTGGGAGGGGAGCTAAACAGGAGGAAAACAACTCCTCTGCAGGTACTGCAATGCGTGTCTATAAGCATCCACTGCAGCTTACCAGAACCAGGTCCACTGAGAGTATGAGCACACCTGGGAACTGCCCATATGCAATTTGAAACAAATCTCAGAAACTGAGCAGCGTTATAAACACACCTCAAAATGTCACCTCACATTACTGATCAGTCCTGAGGCCCTTTTTGTGCCTTACCAGGAAACTATTTCCTATCATTAGTTACTGGAAACCACAGACCAGATCGGTGGCCCTTCTACAGTCCCGTTCTGCTGCCCGGGACCTGAGGACTGGGCCCTATAACTCAAAGCAAAGAGGAAGATCAAAATTTTATGTCACAATGAAATCCTGGTCCATTGCAGCTCAATGAATGAAATGCAGCTCAATGAACTCGGTCGACACCAGGATTAACTGTCCAATATCTAAAGGTTTTTGGTCACAATCACCACCATTCTGGTCTCACCTGCGCGGATCGTGAACTTCCACAGCAAATTTCTTTTCACGGAAATACAGATTTTCCAGCTGTTTCCATTGAAAAAACTACGAGTATTAGGAGAGAGAAAGAAACAAAACACAGTCACCCCAAGAATCACTGCTCTCCTTCCTCCGTCATATTATTCATTCCAACCAAACCCAGGGGAGCTCATGCTACATCTAAAGATTAACTGTGCCAAAAGTCACTGGTTATGAGATAAAAAGGACCCATAAAGTGAACTTACAATGTTTGTTATAAACAGTGTATTGTAAATTGCAGATCTGAATTGTGCAAGCAGCTGCATTTGCCCATAACACATTTCATCTTGCGGCTAAATGTTCGCGTCTAATCAAACTTTCTGTCTCAGGAGGAGGGCTAAAGTACTTTTTACTCTGATTAAATGAAGAAGCTAATACAAATCGTTGCACACCAGAAGTGAGGTAAAATAATGTGTTCTTCTCCTTCTGGCCTTTGCTCCTCCAATCAGTCGTGGAGTGCACAGGGGAATAACACAGCAACAGCAGCTTTGGAAAAGACATGTTCTAGTCCTGGCATACGCTCAATGAAACCACACTGGGTTTGGGGTTTCGAGAGATTTTTGGGTGGGGTGGGGGAGAGAGAACAGCACCCTGGAAGAGAGTCTGGGAGGAGCAGCTTCAAATATCTCGCTCCTCTAAGCATTTCCTGAGCCTGCAGTTCCTTGGGGCAGAGAAAGATTTTTGTTCTGAGTCTATACAGTACCTAGCACAATGGGTCTGGTCCCTGGGGGCTCCTAGGCGCTCCGGGAAGAAATGTGTTACACAATAAAGAAATGTGTAACCGCCAGCTGGGGACCAGAGAACTGTTCTCTAGGACACCGTTTCCCAAGTCATGGGTTGCAACCCACCAGTCAGTCACAGGAAAGTTCTGGGCCTGGGGTGTGGAACAGGGGTTTGGAGAAATGAGGCCTCCCCCAACGTTCACCAGCCAGTGGCAGCTCCTGTCCTGCAGGGACGGGCCCTGCTGCCCACTCCCCGGCATTGCAACCTGGTGCATGGGGTTGCAGCACCACTCCGGTTTCTCCCAGCCATCCCTCCATCAGGGCTGCCGGGCCAAACCTGAGAAGCGCTGCTACCCTACAAGCCAGGTCACAATACCTAGAGTGGGGAGCCAGGCCAGGCCAAGGGACAGGAGCAACTGTTGGGGGATGGGCCTCCCCTCCATCCCAGGCTGGGATCAGAGTTGTGGTGCTGGTGCAGAGGGTGCTGCTGCGGGTGGTCAGTGCCCCCTCGACGAGGCGAGGATGGAGGAGGAGAAGAAGAAAGATGCTGGCCTATGATTTTGTTCTCCCCGCCAAATCTGGGCCCTGAGTGGGTCACAAAAAAGACAAAATGAAGTCGCCTTAGTAATAAGTTTGGGTATCACTAGTCTAGGACAGCATAACCAGGGAGGCATTTTGCACCAGTGCCCTGAGATCTGAAGCCAGGGGGTTGGAATTCCCTATGGATCTTCTTACCCTACGCCTTCTGCATTGAAAGCAACCTCAGTCATTACCTGAGGGGATAATATAGCAGGTTTTACATCCATTCAGCATGGCACATTCTTAACATAGCTTTCACCCTGTGGTGGAATTTTGCTGCAGAAGGGGGATGATTTTTTCATTTTCAGCAGTGACACCTGTGCAAAGCCAGTCAAAGCCAATGGGGTTACATAGGTGTCACTAAGTGCAGAATCTGACAATGGAGTTGGACAGGTGTAGCCAAAGGTTTAATTTAGCCTGCAGACCCTCTCTTATTGAGATGAAAAGAGTGTCAGAGCCAAAGCTGAGTGCAGGGTGCAGCTGCGGGAGGCAAGAGGAAGAGGAAGAAATCTTTTCGTTTGCAGACTGAGCAACTTTGCTGTGAAAATCACTGAAAAACACTTCTTTCCAGAATATCAGTTTTCCAAAGTCACTATTTCAGGCAGAACCGGGCTTTAAATTTCTTAGCCGATTAATCAAACATTTCATTCACCATCACATATAATATTAATGTTCATCTCTAGGTAATAGTTCAAATGTCACATCACTGTAAGACTCCATCTGTTAAAACACACACAACAAGAAGCAACGTCAAGGTTCATAAAGCTAAATATTACGTCCTGCTTCATTTTTAAATGCACACATCCATGGTCATAAATAAACCATAATCCAGTTCACATGTTTGTGGAAAACTATGGGACGATTCTTTCAGCGACCTTTCACTCTACGTAATCCTGTTTTGCCACAACTTTTCTTTGCCAGAATGGTATTTTATTGTTAATAAACTCTGCTCAATTAAAAAGTGCTGTAATGAGAAATGATCCTTGATTAAAAGACTTCTTCACATTTGCAGATTACTGTTATGTTTTTAACAGTGCTGCTTAAAGGGAAATCAACTCGTTGTATTAAATTAACACAAAAAGCTCCCAGGCATAAAGTAGCAGCTGGATTTTCTAAACTGGATTTTCGAAATGAATTCATTCTACCGAGAATATAAGTAATGCAATATCCCAGATCTCAGTACACAGAGAGAGCTTGAACTCTGCAGCACCACAGCACTATTACATACGGTATCCCAGACACTACATATAGAGGAGCAGAGAAATGCCCCTACTCCTCTCTGAAGAATGTCCATGTGCTGTCATATACTGCACCAACATTTTTACTAAGCATAGCCAGGATACAGAACTACTCAAAATGATACACTTGAATCTCCACACTTACCTAGTTACAAAAAAAAAACACGTGCAATCTTGCTTCCCGTTTGGTTTATAATCCAATTGCTCAAAAGTGAAGTTTAAAAAAGAAAATATACCATTCCCCCCCCCAGCCCGTTTCCCCCAGCAAGCAGCTTTCCGCTTCCCTCTGCTGCTGAGTTTCAGCCTCCTAGGTGTAACTCTGGTTTCACAAGCTTAACTCCCACTGCTGACACATTGCTGACATCACCAGCTATATCAGCAGCAACGCCTCCCCAATCCCACCCTCTCCCCACAGATAGCTAAACACAGAACATAGGAGGAAGTTTCACAGAGGAGAGACATGCTTTAAGACAGCGGAACGCTGCAGAATTCATAGGGGATTTCCATTGAAGTGGCTTCAAATTCAGGATCACTGGTGGCAGCTTTTAATGCACAATCCTACCATGGCCCTTATTCACCTCTGAAATGTAACAGGTTCTACAGGAAGAGTTGTGCTACATTCCAACTGCGCTTCCTCTCAGCTCAAGTCCCACGCCCCGTAAAAACCGATGGGCATGCTTGAAATAAGAGCTCTTTGACGCACAGCGTCCCTCTCTCTCTTATCACTGACTAATGATGAATCCTGTCCCCTTTATCACTTCCCCTGGATTTTTTTCTTTTTTTTTTTTGTGGCAAGGACACCGAATGCTCCCTGCATCCCTGAAGGCTGTGGGAAGCCAAAGTGACTGACACAATCAAGAGACAACCTGTTCTACAAGAAAACTGTGTGAACAAGATGGGGTTTGGCATGTGACTAAGGTGCAATCCCCTCACCTCAGTGACTCTAAGCTCCAGAGAAAAGATTCTGGCCCCCACAAACAGACATCATAAAACTTCAATGTAAATACGGTCTGGGATGGTACGTGAATGGCTGCCAAACCCTGTGGTACTTACTGCAGTTAAGCACATCTGTACTAGTTAGGGCCCCAAGGTCAGACCGGTCCCTGCTGCGCTCTGGAGACGAAAATCTGAGATCCCCCCTCATGGAAACCCCACAGCCTTCTGGTGAGGGGTGAGCTTTGTCTCCTTTCCTCCCCACTATGAAAAAGGCTGTGGGAGCTGCCTCAAAGCTAAAGGACCCCCAAGGAATCCATAAAAGGGAAGAACATGTACACAAGGCCCTGTACCCCATAATTCCTACAGCCCGACTTCCCCACCCCAGTTCCTGTCAGCATGGCTCAACTGCAGTCACACTACTAGATCCCAGTCCCCCATCACAACTGCCTCTGGGAGGCCCAGCTGAACAGGTAACAGAGGTGAGGGCTGCATGATTTTTTCCAAGGATTCTCTGTAGTGTTGGTGGGGGGGCATGAGGGATCTGGACCAATGGAGCGGCCTCTGTGAGTGGGATGGAGCTTCGGAAATGGCCAATCTTCCTGTTTTATGCAGCGGGGGAAGGGAGGAGGTCCCATATGCAGATCTCACAAGTAGGATTTTCAGCCTAGAGATCTGTCATATTCTTCTATAGTCATGTATGTTGATCCATCTTTTGCCAAATCTCTACTATCTTGCTCACAAATGTAAGTAAGTTACACAGCAGGGAAAATTACTTGGACAAGGAATTTTTGCCCCTATCATTCTGTAGAATTTGGTCTCCAATTGATATTTATTATTAAAAGACAATCTGCTAAGTAAAATGGTGTCATTTACTATTTTTGTAGACTCTCTTCTGTCTTCCCATAACTGAGAAATTGCATTTATAAATGGATTGCAGGGCTAGAGAGAAGTTCTGGTGAGACAGCCGTGGGGCATGGAGTTTGTTATTTAGCTCATTTCAGAGATGACATGGGCAGTTTACATTGTTAGCTGGTCATGAGGGCTTGACCTTTTCCCCTGCCCCCATATCTCCAAGTGTATTTGCTCATTTTCAACGGTCTCAACACTGAGCGCTAAGATCAGCCAGCAAGCGGGAATTAAGAGTTACAGCATTTCTTCTATTTAGTGCAGAAAGAGAGTTGCAGTTTAGACATTAAGTCTGTGAGCCAGGAGCTCATGAGTTCTAGTCCTCCTAATTCTGCTACTGACTCCCTATCTGTCTGGGTCTCTGCTGACAACTCTGTAAATACTTAATGTACCTATCGCCCAAAGGTGTTTAAGGGTTAATTAGTTAATAAAGTACTTTGACGTTGAAAATGTTCAGTATTATTATTGGCATTATTGTACAGCCATCGCTGTGTGTAGGGGTTGTCCGTTGAGTGCTTTCAGAAGTACTAAATTCAATGTTAAGTCCCAGTGTTATGGTAACATTACAGTGAAAGTTCATACCACACAGAATTTGGCTATACAAGAGCATTGCCACATGTACTGTAAAAACGTGTTAATAATACGCACTCCATATCAGCGATCTGAGATACAGCACCAAAGTCATTTCACTGCTTTTTGCGCATCGCTCTTAACACTCAGATGTTGTAATAGCAATATGCATTATGCATTTTTTTATTATGCGCCTGTATGACCAAACAGGTAGCAAATGTTGTTGAAAACAGTAGTTCCTAGCAGTTCATAATCTATATGCATTTGACATGTTTCTGTAGCGTGCGCTACTAGAGATGTTGAGAAGTTTATGCTTGCATATGACTTTGCTGTATGTGCTTTATGCTGCATCTATTGACATGAGAAATGCTGAAAATCAAAAATTGTTTTGAAGGCTACAGTTTGCTGTACCAGGGATCTGTGGGTTCATGATATGTAGTTACAGCATATCGTATTTTCAAACAACAACTAAGAAATAATAACCTGTTTGTTAATAACTCGTATGACTAAACAATATACGAGCTACCTAAAGATTTTTCTCTCCAAAACCATCTTGTCTCTGAATTTTCTGTAGGCATATTTAACACACACACACAGTTTTCCAATGGCTTTTAATCTGAAATGGTTTAAATAAAGCTAACTATGCTGCCATACTGTCCTTTTAGAAAGGCATGTGACTGTCCAGGTAATCACAGAATAAGGGTGGGCAAATAATATTTATATAGAGGAACTCAAAAATAAATAAACAAATAAAATCTAATTATCTTCAATTACTGATGAATAAAATAAGGTGTTTCATCAGTTTTTTTTAAAAGGAGTAGAGACAGGCCATAAGGGATGGCCAGGAAAAGAAAGGCCACTGAGGACTGGAGAAAAATCAAAGGGAGTGAAACAGACTTGCACAAATGGCTTACAAATAAGTTTTTCCAGATCAGGGGCCAAATCCAGAGGTCTATACTCCAATAAACTCCCACTTCATAAATCCCTTCCCCACTATACCTGACCTAACTCTGTACAAACCTGTTTTTGAATCCTACCTAATTTTCACCTCTCCTAAAATATACATACAGCAAAATGGAAAGAGTAGCAAACCAATGAGGGAACTTCATACTGGCTTTTGAAGGCAGGAAGACCAATTAGAAATAATTAAAATGTTTTCGCAAACATTTTGCAATCTGTATAAATTGCCTTGCTCCTGGTACATGCACCTGAGATAATAAGTGTTTATAAAAACTCTTCTCCATCCACTTAGATCATTCAAGACCCCCATTAAGCTCAAGGGGAGACATATGTGTGGTTCTAAGTGCAGAATTTGGCCCTGTAATGGTTTGTTAAAGAGCTGAAAAGATCCTCAGACATGCAAAGCTAGTTAGCAATGTTCATAAGCACTAAACAGGACTTCACTTAACCGCAAACACCCGAAGGATTTCTTTGGGTCTGTTTTTAACATACCTGCATTTCTATATCATTCTAAACCTGGTTACATTCATCAGTCCATGTTATGAAGATATAGAGTATTCCCTTTAATAAATCCTCTTCTAAGGAATGTCTGTGCACACCATGTGCTCTTCTGCATCTGTCAGCTGTCCCCCAGCCATCAGTTTAATAACTCCTCTAAAACCTTTTTAATTTTACATGCCAACCATAGGCACCGAGTTCTGCTTCTGTAGGTTCTCGATCCCCCTCCTGCCCCATTCCCATCCCAAACCCTGCCCCAAAGTCCCTGCCCCCTCCCTGCCCCTATTCTGACTCCTTCCCCAAATCCCCTCCCCAGCCCCACCTCTTCCCCGCCTCCTCCCCTGAGCGTGCCACGTGCCTCCACCTTGCCCCCGGAACTTGCTACTCCACCAAACAGCTGTTTGATGGTGGCAAGTGCTGGGAGGTAGGTGGAGGAGCGGGGATGCGGAAACGCTCAGGGGAGGAGGAGGTGATGTGGGGACAGGGCGGTGAGCTTGGCTGCCAGTGGGTGCTCCAGCCCCGGAACACCCCAGTGCCTATGATACCAACAGTCTGGTTCCATTTTGGTTCAGGTGGAGCCCATACTTCCTCCTTTCCCAAAAGGCTCCCCAGTTCCTAATAAACCTAAAACCCTCCTCCCTATACCATCCTCTTGGCCATGCATTGAGACCCTGCAGTTCTGCCTGTCTAACTGGCCCTGCACATGGAACTGGAAGCATTTCAGAGAATGCTAACATGGAGGTCCTGGACTTTAATCTCTTACCTAGTAGCCTAAATTTGGCCTCTAGGACCTCTCTCCTACTGTTCGTTCCCTATATTACTGGTACCTACATGTACCACAACCACTGGCTCCTCTTCAGCATTGCATAGACATCTATCTAGATGTCTCAGTTGATCCGCAACCTTCGCACCCTGCAGGCAATTCACCCTGTGTTTCTCCCACTCATCACAAACCCAACTCCCTATATTTCTAATAATCAAACATATCCTAGGTATACAAGAAAAACATCAAGGAATCATTAGAACTGGAAGTACAGTCAGGCAGCAGCAGAGACCAAAACAAAAAACAACCCCCCCCCCAACCTGCCAACAAATACAACAACAAAAAAAAGCAAATTTAGTATTAAAAATTTTTAAAATAAAGGGAAAGCAGAATAAGCATTTTTCTTCTACATAATAAAGTTTCAAAACTGTATTAAGTCAACGATCAGTTGTAAACTTTTGAAAAACAACCATAATGTTTTGTTCAGAGTTACAAACATTTCAGAGGTATGGTGTTCATAACTCTAAGGTTCTACTATATAGGTAATGCAATAAGCCATAAACTCATAAAAGTTAGGGTTAGTTCAAGAGAAATGTGCTTAATCTAAATCAGCGATGTAGCCTCAACAGGTGGGAAAGGAAGAGAGAGGGAAGGAGAAAGAATCAGCCTTGCTGTACCCTGGTGGAAAACATAACTGCAGTCGATTTATGCCAGCAGAGTCTGGCTCATTGTGCAAGCACTTGTGTGGATTCCAATCATTTGTCCACTGAAGCTTCTAAAGAAAGCCTTTCCTATAATGAAGATGCTGGGTAGAGGCTCTATGAGAGAGGTGGTCATTTCTGATCCGGAAAAACTCTGATTATAGACCGCATTGTTGTACCAATTTAAAGGAAGTGATGCCTTTGCAAGGGAAGCGGTCATTTTCGGCAATATCTGATAATCACTTAAATGCAAAGCAGACTGTGATGAAGCAACTAAAATTAGGGATGTTGGAGAACATGCGTACGTCAGCCAACGATTCACGCAACCAGACTGTGCTATATAGCTCTGGGGAAAATGAAATCATTGTATAGAATTATTTTATTTTTTCTCTGTAAGAAACTTCATCAGAAGAATGGATGCAATTGCATGGTGACACAAATGGATTAACATCATCCTCATCAAGCATTACATTTTCTAGGCACAAATATTTGCTTGAAAGAAATCTTTAAAAATCATATAACTGATTTATTACTAGGAAAAGTTAGAAGAAACTCTCCTCTAGATCTTCTGCTATTATTTCTGAAACAGATCCAGACTTCAAGAAGTGCCAGTGATACTTGGATTAAAACTGAGATAGCATGATGGTGAATCACACCCTAGATTTGTGCTTTTATTGGACTACTTTTTTATTTATCATTAATGGTTTATTTCTATCGTGGTAGCGCTTTGAAGCCCCAGACCTGAACCAGGACTTGAGTGTGCTAGGCACTGTACAAACAAAGCCATTCCCTGTGTGACAGGGCATGCCTATCACATGACTGCCGCTTTCCACAAACAGAGGCCACTCTGAGACCTTCTTGCTTGTCTCAGTACTTCCACCAGGGCATATTGGGACATCCACCTTGGCACTGTTTTCCAGCTTTCTGGTCCCTTCTCAAAAGTGAGGTGGGAACTGAGGGGCGTCTACTCAGAGAAATCACCTTGTCAGCCTCTCCTAGCCTTCCACTCACCTTTTCTCTCTCTTTCTCTCTCAACCCCACCCCATTCCTTTTTTAAGCATTTCCTTCCTGTTTTTCCTTTCCTCTTTTTAAACCTCTTGCCTATTTATTGGCTAATTAACTTCCTTACCTCAGTCTGGCCTGGTAATCAGGCACACCTCAGGCCAATTAGGCCTCCTCACAGGAACCAGGGTCCATCTCTCAGCACTTTATCACACAGCTTACAAATCCAAGTATAAGATGAGAGATAGGTGGATACAAACAGATGGGGGAGTATAAGGAAGGATTGAGACATATTAATTGCAGAAAAACCCTGAAATAATAGAGTGGTCAATCAGGCCCGAAGTGCTGAAGAAAAGCAAATGTACCTCAACATTTTCTATACAAGGCTGATGGCAATATTCCAGGCATGCTGGACTTTGTGGTGAGAGCTCATTTTGGGGGAGAAATATTTACCAGAAGTTTCTAGGAGGCAATTTACTTAATAGACCTATCAGTCTTTTCTGTCTATAGCTTTCTCCAAGAAAATGGCTGGTGATTCCCCAGATCATCTTAACGGAGTGAAAATCTGAAGACTCAAAATATAAAACTTCTAGCTTTGAAAGCTCTGTGATTAGTTTGGCCAAGCACAGCTATTGAATAACAAGATGCACAATATAATTCTAGGGCTGAGCTGAGGACATTTATTGGACTTGGCCAGAACAAGGCATTTACCCAGAACCATATTATCCGCACAATTACGGAGGCTGGAATCCTTAGGCTCTTTGGTTTTTAATACACTGTAAGTGATCATTTGCATAGGTGCATGGAATGTGCACGGAATGTGCCGATTGCATCCTTTTTGTTTTAAGCATCTCATCTGCTGGTACATGTTTTCTCCTTTCAAAAGAAAATCAGAAAACATATTTAAAGTAGTTTGTGCGTGCACATGAGAATGAATATCCTTCTCCAGCCTTATTCACCAGATGGGATCCTATAATTGGACATTGGGTTTTGTAACTAATTTTGTGCTAGTAACTCAGGGAGAGTGAGTTTCTGTATATTAAACCCTTAGTCAGAAGGAGAGATTTACAGAAATTTTTCTACCAATAAAGTATTTTTTCGAATGTGTCAAAAAAATCAAACCATGGTCTCACTTGTTTTACCCTCCCTGTAAAATCCACAGAAATTTTGCAATAACGAAGCAAACCAACATAAAACAAGTGTCTTTAGAGGGCTGAAGCTCAAACAACAGTCTGCATCTGGAAGTCACTGCTTTTCATAGAATAGTCTTTACAAGCTCTGTGCTTACTTTCAATCAGTATCTGGATTCTAAATCAAAGGCTTCCCCTGGGTGAGAAACACACAAAGCAAATGGGATCTTTGCATAATTAAAATAGCCTGCTGAGAATTCAGTGCCAATACTATTGTATTCTGAACAGCTGAACAATGCAGGACAGAAAATGGATATTAAGAAATAGTTCTATAAGAGAAAATGTGCAGCATCAAGATTTAGATACTTATCATAGGTATTTACAAAATGAAGAAAAAGGTATTATCCATTTTCAAAGCTAGTATGCTTTAACCATGCTATTGTGTGGTGAAGGAAATTGATACTGAAATATCTGTAGCTTTAATACAACTCCATAATAAGATCCATTTTTTCTATTTAGGCATTAGGACTACATTAAGTACTGTAACTTGAATACAGGAATAGGACAGAGCAGGAGAAAACTTAGCTGAACGTACTTACTTTTTGACTAATGTTGCTATTATCTTTTCAAATTTCCGTTCTCATTAGCTCACCACACAGTGGTTTATTACAGCATATAATGGAATCTAGTTTCATTTTTAGACACAAAGGCAGCGCAAACTACTTTACATATTAATAAACTAGATGCTGTTGTAGGCAAATGAAGACTCATCCTGTATATTAAATGGACACATAGGGCTTTGGACATTAAAACCTGTTTTATTTAGAAAAGGAACGCTGGCCAGGATACCGGTGTTGTCTCTTAATCTAGTCAACAAGGATTGTGGAATGGGATATTTAAATAACATCTGGGCAATCAACAAAGATGAGGAGAAGGCACCTTACTTTACCATATGAACTAATGAGAGGCTGGCACCAAAACAGGATAGCAGTGTTAATCCTGGGCATGAATTTAAACCTGGATGTGGGTTCTGAAGCCATGCATCATATGTCCTAATGATCTTATGTTCCAGAGCACTTATCCCCTGAGCCATACAGACATTATAGTGTGTAGCCAATATGGAGTCCACTTCCTCTCATTCATTAAAATTGCCTTGGTCTTTGGAGATGACAGCAAGAACGATACTCTTAAAAAAACAAACAACCAAACCCCACTTGTCCATTGTCAGCATATTGCAGAACTGGAGCAGAATGATTCCCTCAGCTTCCCCTGCAGCCAGTGACAAAACTGTCACTAACTTCAGTGGGGCAAGACGGGCTTTTAAGAGAAGGGACCATTTTAGCTTCAAACCACTTCCAAGCACAATCAATATATCGGTAGTAACTGATGTGTGTGTGGGGTGGGAAGGGTGTTTGAAGAAACAGCCCCGGATAGTTGGTGGGGCTGGAAAGCCTTCCTCAGGTGAGGTGTTCCTTCAGGAACAGTCCCATTAACTTTAGCAGGACTGCTCACATGAAGACTGGGCCCTTGATGACAAACTATGGTTCTGGCCAGGCCAACACTCGTGCAAACAGGTAGCCCCCTTTATGGGACTGCTCACATGGGTAACATTACAGGTATAAGCGTTGGCCAGACTGCAGATTACAGATTATTTCATCCATCTTTGTTTCAGAAGGTGCTTTCAGTGAGGGGCTCTTAACTCTGGATCTCACTCATCTTGCTGATCCAGTCTATTTACCTTCAGTGTGCTCTAGGGCTCATGTATTTACACATGGCCTCTTCTGCCTACAACTATTTGGGTGGCCTGAGATGCCTATATTTTAAGGAGGAGAGTTTTTCATTGTCCTTTTGTTGGCATTGTGTCAATCCGAGTGGGTCTACTAGTTAATGTGTTTTTTAATTGAATATAAACTTGGAGAGTTTCCGATGGGTGCATGTTATCAATGGAAAACAATATTAAATAAAAAAAAAGGCAGCCATCTCTAGCAGCAGCCTTCACAGAATGTGGAGTACAGGAATAGGCAGAATTCAATTACTGTGTTGGGACTTAGCCAGCAGACTGGGGATAACAATGTAGACTCCTGCTAAAAGTGCCATACCTGAAACCTCAGCAGCTTTCCAGCCCCGGCAAATATCTGTAGATGTTTGTACACCAAACAATCGTAGGTCTTGTCCACACTACAGGGGAAATTCGAGCTAAGCTAAGCAATTAGTTACATGAACAGCGTAACTCAAATCAACATAGCTTAGATCTACTTACCGCAGGGTCCACACTACGAGATGTTGATGGGAGAGCGATCTGCAGTGGATATAGCGAGTCTTCACTAGACCCACTAAATCGACTGTCGATGCATCAATCGCCGCTAGCGGATCCCCCGGTAAGTGTAGACAAGCCCATATACATTTAAAAACAGGAAAATCAGCTTGCTGTTGGTTACCTTTTAACATGGCATCTCTCTCTTACTCTGCTAATCAAACACACATTCACTTTTTAAGGTATCTATCTTGGTGGACAGATCACAATAGGGATTCCCTTAACTCCTTCCCAACTGATTAAGGATATGTAGCAGAGGACTTTTGATCCATGAGCCAAATAGCAGGATTCTTGTGCCAGGCCTGCCATCTGGGCTACTGCCAGTCTGGCTCCATCCAGAAGGGCAAAGCAAGGAATTTCCTGAAAAGCCAATGTTATTGGCACTGCAGTGCAAAAAGGCAGAGTCTACATGCTACATAGCTCATCCCTCTCCCCCACTGCCTGGAAAGATCATATTTGCTGGTTGTGGTCCACAGATTTAGACAGACATTTAGATGAGTCACACAGCCTCCTCTCCCTCTGGATAGATCTTCCCATATAGTCACTGATTTGAAAACTTAATTAAAATGAATTGACGCTATTTCTAGCCAAAAGCAAATGGCAGAGGCTGACACAGAGAGTGAACGTAATTCAACCTGAGCAAATGCCCTGCATCTCTTCTGTGTGAAAACGAACAGTTCTGCAGTGTATCTTAACCCCCCAAATCTAGTCAGTATCCGATCACCTCTATTTCCTTATGTTTCCCTTTCTCCCTTGAAACTGAGCTCCCTAATTACTACTTTCACTGCTAACTTGAGCAGTTTGTTTCCAAACACGGAACCACCCTTTGTTTAAAGAACCTGTTTGCACATTAATTTCTTCTTCAGTGTTGGTCCATGACCTCTTGTGTTAAACTAAGTCACTTTTCAAACAGCCTATTGGCATCAGGCTTTCGGACAACCTTGATGCTTCTCCTCCCTCTTTGTTCTGTACTCCAAACTGGGTAGTTAAAATTACTGCAAGGCACTCAAGTGGCACTGCTGTGAATGGTCTGCAAACATTTCCATTATAAAGCCTGGCACCAATTCATACACAAAACTCCCATTGACTTTAGAGGGAGTGACAGGTGTAATGGTGGCAAGATGTGACTGTTGGCATTTGGGCCCTGGCAACCTTGAAGAACATGGAGTTTCCCAAGCTGCCCAGCTGGTGTTGAGAATGGTAAGCAAGCCTATAGATACAAAAGGAATTAAACTTAGAACTGGTTCAGCTGCACACACACTTTCTTGCCCTGGGTGCTGGACATGACTGGCTGCATCTACCACGGTGTTGCAAGTGTTTGCAACAATGCCGAGGGGTGCCCAGAGGATGAGATTCCTAACCTCTGCTTGCCGACTCATTTACTAATGTACTGTCGGTACTCAGTCAATGCTTGGGAGTACATCAGGCAGGGTCATCCCTGTGAACCTGGGTTGATTTGATCTTTTAACCATCTTGGCTATTTTATAATCTTACACCCAAATCAACTTACTCTGTCATTGTGGTATGTGAACAGCAGAAAGTCCTGGGACTAAATAAAGGCCTTTCACTGGACACAAGAGAGAAATTTAAGAGATTGATCTTGGTGACAAGTTAGCTCAAGAAAAGGAATCAATCAGTAGCTGACTGTCAAAAGGGAGAGGACAGTGACACAGTGGGGTCTTATTAGCATGTTGAATTGCTACTAGTGGATCTCACATTTTCCTATAGCCATGTTTCTAGATGCTCATCCAGAATATGTGCCAGCCAATTCTGTTTCACAGGCTCACTCCTCCTGTGTAACTTTCCACTCCTGGACAAGTGCACAATGGTCTAAACTGATCTGAAGTGACTGCTCGCAGCATGCACACACACTCCTGTGAGCTACTGCCCAAATCCTGGGGGTAGGAAGCACATCAGAAAACCAGTTCTGCATGGGGACACGGGAGACAGCTACAAGAGAGAAGCCAGTGGTATTCCCCCACACAGGACAACTCGCACACGTGTCGAAACCTCCTCCACCCATTCTAGGAAACCAGTTCTCCAAAGACCTCCAGGGCTCATTCCAAGCTCTGAATGGGACTTAACCAGTTGTTAAGCTAGAATAGTTCCCGTGCACATCGTGCTTGGGCGGTATGACAGCTTGCCAGCAGAGGGGCTCGTGAGGGTGTGCTGATAGATGACTTGTAGGGAGCCAGCAAGGGAATACAGGGCCCTGTGCTTTGCTTCAGTAACTGAGATTATTGGCAGGAATTACTCAAATACGCAGAGAGGGATGAGGAGGAAAGAGCAGCCTCGGATATTCAAGCACGTGTTCTCAACCCATCACCTACAGTTACACGCATCCTGGGAATCAGCAGATGCATTGATTGGCCTGCACCTTCACCAAGGATTCAAACAGCATCTCACCCATATGAGATACTGAACTGATCTTATGGCCTGATCCACTGATCATTTCTCTCTCTCTCTCCCTTCCCTCTCCCCTCCCCACACTTCAATGGAGATTCTGCTTGAGGAAAAACTAAAGCCAGGACCAATAACTCTGAACCCATTTAAAGCAGAGACTTCCAGCTACACCAAATTGCTTCATACTGTGGGATGACCTAGTGAGGTTGTTAAAAGTCCAGTAGTGAAGGCACTGAGACCATCAAACTCATTAGAAGCACATGTGAACCAAACTTTTGTACTGCACATTAAGAGTTTGCACTGTCTATCTGCTGGAGAGGAAGCATGTCTTCCCCTCCAGTTTTCTGGAATAAATGGTGTCTAAAGCTTTCATTTTCCTCAGGACTCTAACTAGCCATGGCTTTAAAAAAACCCAAAACTTACTTTTCTAGGTTTGACTTTGTCTTGTAAGTCGTACTGTCCTATTCCTTTATAACTGATGCCAAGCCACCACGGGATTCCTTGTTTATCCTGTAAAATGGAAGAACATAAGAACCAAGATCTAATGAGGAGTTAAGAACCTCAAAGTTTATATAGTATTTACCGATTTCATTCTGTGACAAGTATCAGCGGGTTAGGAACACAGAAGGACTTTGCAAACAAACCTGCACTCAAGCAGTGAGATTGTGATGAAAGGGCTCTGCCATCTCATATGCAATAAAGCCCCCCCCTTTTTTTTTTGGCTCATGCTTTGCCCATTTATCCAGAATTTGTTTCCAATATATTGACCAGTTATTAAACTATTCCCTTCCCCACCTCAAAAAACTTTTCAGTTCTACAGAAATTTTGTTAGCATAATTTTGTTCAATTTTAACAAAAGTGCTTCAAATGTTATGGGACTGAGAAGGAAGAGAATGCTGAGAGTGGTAATGGCAGCAAGATTTCACTAATTACATAGGGTGCATTTACACTGCAGCTGGGGTATGTTCTGCAGCTTAGCTGCTTAGGGTATGTCTACACTACGGGATTATTCCAATTTTACAGAAACTAGTTTTTTAAAACAGATTGTATAAAGTCGAGTGCACGCGGCCACACTAAGAACATTAATTCGGCGGTGTGCGTCCATGTACCAAGGCTAGCATCTATTTCCGGAGCGTTGCACTCTGGGTAGCTATCCCGTAGCTATCCCATAGTTCCCGCAGTCTTCCCCGCCCATTGGAATTTTGGGTTGAGATCCCAATGCATGATGGGGCAAAAACCCAGAATCATCCGCGACACTGTAAATGTCGTCACTCAATCCTTCCTCCGTGAAAGCAACAGCAGACAATCATTTAGCGCCCTTTTTCCCTGGATTGCCCTGGCAGGTGCCACAGCATAGCAGTCATGGAGCCCATTTAGCCTTTTGTCACTGTCACTGTATGTGTACTGGATGCTGCTGACAGAGGCGGTACTGCAGTGCTACACAGCAGCATTCATTTGCCTTTGCAAGGTAGCAGAGACGGTTACCAGTGCTTTTGTACCGTCTGCTGCTGTCATGGGTGCTCCTGGCTGGAGTCACTGAGGTCGGCCAGGGGCGCATGGACAAAAATGGGAATGACTCCCCAGGTCATTCCCTTCATGCTTTTTCTAAAAAGAGAGAGTCAGTCCTGCCTAGAATATGGGGCAAGTCTACTAGACAACCAGAGAGCACAGCCGCTCCAGATCAGAGCCCCAGATATCCCACAGAAATGATGAGCTGCATGCCATTCTAGGGGGTGCCCCTGCAACAACCCCACCCGTTGCTTCCCTCCTCTCACACCCCTCCTGGGCTACCATGGCAGTGTCCCCCCATTTGTGTGATGAAGTAATAAAGAATGCAGGAATAAGAAACACTGACTTTTTAGTGAGATAAAATGAGGGGGAGGCAGCCTCCAGCTGCTATGATAGTCCAGGCAGTACAGAATCTTCATTAGACGTGAAAGGTGGGGGGGGAGAGGGGCTCAGCCTCCAGCTGCTATGATATTCCAGGCAGGACATCTCCATTACTCATTAAAGGGTAGGGGGGGAGAGGAACACAGCCTCCTGCTGCTATGATAGTCCAGAATCTCCATTAGACACGAAGGGGTGGGGGGAAGAGGAGCTCAGCCTCCAGATGTGATGATTAGGACGGTTACCAGCCCTATTACACCATCTGCCAGGACTGAATCTCCAGGACACAAAGCTTAAGGGAATGACCGGGAGTCATTCCCATTTTTGCCCAGGCAACCCCGGCCGACCTCACTGAGGCCAGCCAGGATGAGGACAGTTTCCAAGCTTTTTGTACCATCTGCCATCATAAAAGAAAGGGGAGGGGACGCTGCTGTCCAGCGCCGCAGCACCACGTGTACCAGCAGCAGGCAGCAGACATATGGTGACACTGAAAAAAGGCTAGAAATGATTTTCTTCCCCCTTTTCTTTCACGGAGGGGTGGTGGTGGTGGTGGTAAATTGACAACATATACCCTGAACCACCCGGGACAATGTTTTTGACCCTTCGGGCACTGGGAGCTCAGTCAAGAATGCAAATGCTTTTCGGAGACTGCAGGGACTGTGAGATAGCTGGAGTCCTCAATCTCCCCTCCCTCCATGAGGGTCCATGTGATTCTTTGGCTTTCCGTTACGCTTGTCATGCAGCACTGTGTTGCGTCCCTGCTGTGGCCTCTGTCTGGAGATTTTTTCAAATGCTTTGGTATTTCGTCTTCTGGAACGGAGCTCTGATAGAACAGATTTGTCTCCCCATAAAGCGATCAGATCCAGTATCTCCAGTCCATGCTGATCAGCGCGCCACGCTGAGCAAACAGGAAATGAAATTCAAAAGTTCGCGAGGCTTTTCCATCTACCTGGCCAGTGCATCCGACTCCAGATTGCTGTCCAGAGCGGTCACAATGGTGCACTGTGGGATAGGTCCCGGAGGCCAATACCATCAAATTGCGGCCACACTAACCCTAATCCAAAATGGAAATACTGATCTGAGCGCTACTCCCCTCGTCAGAGAGGAGTACAGATATCGATATTAAGAGCACTTTATATCGAAATAAAGGGCTTCGTTGTGTGGACGGGTGCAGGGTTAATTTGGTTTAATGCTGCTAAATTCGGTATAAACGCGTAGTGCAGACCAGGCCTTACATAGAGGTACCTGCACTAACTTTAAACTAAAATAGCTCAGAGAGCGAGGTGGTGTGGGCTGCATAGGCCTGCCTGACCCTCTTGGTATGTATTTAATTCTACAGCCAATGCTTAAGCCCACGCGACTGTGTTCTTACTGCTACTTTTAGTCAGCGAGGTAGAGTACAATTAGCACATGTATGTCTGCATGAGCTGTAAACCACACCACTGTGGGATGCACCCTTAGTCTTTTCTCTGTTACATTTTTCTAATCTTGATTAATGATTCATCAGGCCTCTGAAGAAATGTAACTGCTTAAAAGCTAGAAGAGATATCCAGTTTAATTAAGATGAGAAGATTACAGGGGTCTTTTTTTTTTTTTTTAAAACAAAGATTCCCCTTCTGCCTTCTCTGTAAATGATTCGGAGTCCACCAATAACAAAACAGTTCTCTAAGAACACTGAAAAAGTATGAATCAGAAGTACAGTTTTTAATATCGACTGGCAGATGTTGTACAGTGAAATCATTCCTTCAAGAATGTAATCATGTTATCTACGAACAATCACTAACCTTTACTCCATAGTAATGGACTCCATATGTAGGCAGAACTTCTACCACCTTCATGTACCTGTAGACAGATTTACAGTGCGTCTGATGAGTGGCTCTGGAGAGAATAATGCCTCTTAACATATCCTCTTTT
The DNA here is from genome assembly GCF_007399415.2 of Gopherus evgoodei. NCBI lineage: Eukaryota > Metazoa > Chordata > Testudines > Testudinidae > Gopherus > Gopherus evgoodei. Next base: position 122,166,950 of record NC_044328.1, on the reverse strand, counting down.
ACATCTGCATTCAGATCATGCCATTTATCTTTCGCATATTAAGTGACGGGCTCACCTCCATTGAGAACAGAGGTGAAATTCTGACCCAGTTGAAGTCGACGGCAAAATTTCTGTACAAATGCAATAATTTTTTTGAAAAATAAAGTAACTGTTCCCTGTAATTCCTCTTATCAAGAGTTGAGGAAGCTGAGACTAAAACTACATGTTGAAAGGTCTTTTCTGAAATGTTAGAATCATAGAACCATAGGGCTAAAAGGGACCTTAAGGGTCATCTAGTCTAACCCCCTGCCAAGATGCAGGATTTGTTGTGTCTAAACCATCCAAGACAGAATGTTGCAGGGAAGGAGCTGCCTACACTTATTTAATTCTGGTGACTTGGCAAAACGAGAAGGAGAGTTATGGTGACATCAAAAAAGAAGTGGTTTGAAGTAGTCATATTAATACAATTATGCCATTAAGGGTCTAGGTGATTCAATGGATTAGTGAACCTCTGAAAAGATAATTTATTCTACATTCCTACTTAAAAGAGTCCTAGGACTTAATAGCAGGATTTTAACTGGGCAGGAGAGAGATGCAGTCAGAGAACTGCATGGGGAAACTTGCATGCTGTCTGCTCCATATAACTATGTAGCTCTTCTCAAACATTTGGGCATATTAGACCTTATACTATAGTCGCCTCCACTCAGTGCTTTTAGGGTCTGAAATAAAGCTCAGCAATCGGAATCCATTGACTTCAATTGGCCTTGGAATAGCCCCTAAATCCCTCACCTTTTGAAAACCAAATTCAAACCACTTTAAAACAATAAATATATTTGTTATCCTTACACAACTTAAGGCAACATCCTCTTCAGATATCGGGGTAAAAATTAATTGTTAGCAAACAAAACTTGGAGGCAATCCCTCTGGTACTGGTATTAAAATAAGGCCATAATCATTTTTTGCACATCGAAGGTATTTAAAGGAGGTAAAACCTTAACTGGGGACTTGTGAAATTCAAAATTTAAGACGCAGGTTAATTTAAATTTGCTGTTTGTATTAAACAATATCAATCAAAAATGTCATTGCTACAGGTATGAATGGTAAAAGTCCACAACGAATGACTATAAGAACAGTATCATTCCCACGTATCAACAAAGTATTTCAAAAATACCCCCCAATTAAATAAGCGATACACTCACTGTACAATAGCTTGTCCTCTGGTCAGACCTTTAATTTTTATATAATGTTCAATTACTCTGTCCTCACTGCAAAACAAGCACAAAATCAATGTAGAGGCTCAGTGATTTTTTTTTTTTTAACATGCAGTAACTTTTGATGATATTCAAACCCATGCTCAGCATGCACCAAAGGTGCTTCATTGAATATTTCCCAGTAGTTTCAGTTTCATAATGACTCCAGTTCCATCCTTCATTATATAGAATGGAACCTTCTGTCTAATTCTTACTACGGCATCCAATGTTCCAGAGTCTAATTAGCTACTCATTTCAGATCAACCAGATTTGTTACAGATGCTGCTGTAGAATAATGGCACTAATTGGATAAATTCATATCTAGTGCCTAAAGAACCCAGAACTTCAAACAGTGGCTAGTGCTACATATGTAAGACAGAGAAAAGTTAAAATGGATGTGTTCATTCCTACATATTCCTACAGGTTATTTTTATTCTCAGCCATGTAACAAATGAACCTACAGATGACCTATATCATCGTCATTCCATCATGTGTGTCCACATTTAGTTCTGCTGGAATTAGAAACAAAACAGGCCAAGTGATTTAGTTGCATAGCATTTAATATGGAAAAAAATGAGAAAAGCATAAGTTAGAGCCTAGAAATGAAATAACGCAGGTGACACTGTACCTGCATAAAGGGGATCCATTACAACCTAAAAGTATCTTATTGTTTAATACTGTTTCTTCACAATACAAATGCTGAGCTGTATTTCTTACCTAAGGACACATGCTAGAGATGGACTCAAGGCACAAAACTGTATCTGGCTCTGCATTTCTGACACTCCCAGGCCTGGAGAATTGTTTTGATTCAGCCTGCTATAAACAATGGGTGCTGCCATCTGCAAAATTCAGAGCTGGGCTGGAGTTTGGATTTCAAGTCTCCCTCGAGCTTGACCCCTGTCACAAAGGTAGGGGCTAACACACACATTTAGATCCTGAACTGGGTTTGGATTCAGAACTTCTAAAGGCTGGAAGTGTTAAGATACAGGACTTGGGATCAAACCCATTTATAATACTCTACAACCTTTACAAACAGCGCGCAAAACTGACCTAGTAATGGCCACCAATTGCTACTAATATTTACATTTCTGTAGTAGTGAGGAGCTTACCAGTAAGCGAGTGAGGGGTGTTCCTGCAACGTCTTGGTAGGAAAGGCAGGCAGTGCCTTTAAATCTTTTCTTGTGTTATCGTCACTAAAAATAAGAATGGTACAAAAATTACTGCTGCTAAATCACAGATGCAGTCATTAGTTTCCAGAAAAGGAAAGAGCCACTGGGTATCAGCTACCCAAGAACATGTTCATTTGCACCTTTTTCCAGCTACCTTAGCAATGTAATTCTATAGGCCTTCTGACATGACAAGTCTGTAAAATGCTGTCCTGTACATCAGGTTATCATTCATTGTGAGCACAATATCATGGCTAATGGGAAATTAGGCTGCTGAAGAAAACAAGAGATGGTATTTATCCATCTTTTAAAAAATACCATTGATTCCAGGCAGAATACAGGAAACCTGCCCTGAGCATTTGCAGAAAGGAAACCTCTTGCCTTAATGACCATGTTGTTTTCAAGGTTTTCAGCAGAATTTTTGTTCAGCCTTTAGTTAGAAATCCACTCCTATTAGGCAACTCATCTATTCCAGGCATGAAAAATACTAGGGCTGGTCAAAAAATGTCCAACCAAATATTTTTCTGTTGAAATAAACAAGTTTAGTCAAAATCAAAATGTTCTGCAGAGGGGAAAAAAGACACTAATCTTGGTAAAATTTCCATGGAGAAAACCTAAATGAAATGTTTTATTTTGGATTGATTTGAAACTACAATTCCCATGAAACATTGCAAATGCTTGCCTGACCGGAAATAAATTGTCTTCATTTCAGGCAAACTGAAATGAAATATTTCAATTAGGGAATGTCAAAATGTTTGTTTCGATTGAAAAATGTTGAAACCAAATGGTTTGACCTCTATAAGAGAAATTTTTCTGAATTTTTCATTCTGTGAAAAGCTGGATATTTTGACTTTTTGGCCTAATTTGGGACAAAGACTATAATCAAAATATCAGAAATTCCATTTTTGACCAGTTTTAGAAAATAGTTAATATTCTAGTAAAAGTAAATACAATACGCCTCAGTTTTTGAGCAAACAAACTGGCACCCACTGAAGCTGGCAATAGGAGACGGCACTGAAATGGTCAAAGTTTTCTGTTTACATGCTCCATTAATTAATCAATTAGCTGAAACTTGCATGCCTCATTTCTGCAGGATTTCTGCATGCTTTAGCAATGGTAGGAACACGCAGAAACATGACTTTTCCATGTAAAGAATGCACTGCTCTGATTCATTAACACTGGCCTAGATTTCTGAATTGAACAAGCTGGGTGACTTCCCAGAGGAGTCGTTCACCTTTCTGTTTTAGAGCCATGTCGCCAATCAGACTCCAGTTCAAGATTTTGTTTCCAGTCACATTCCTTCCTTCAGAATTTCTTGGTATATGGGCCACTGTGCATTGCTAGAGAGGTGCACAGCATAAAAACTGCAGCATCAGCACCGATCTTGTAAGCTGCATCTAGAGAAAGCAATGCAGGCCCAAGGCGGCACTAAAAAGTTAGCTTCTTGGCAGTTTGCTCAATGCTTCTGGCAGGTGTTGTGCTGAAGGCACTGTAAATTAAAGCTCTGTGTTTATACAGAGCATGGGCTAGCAGCACCGCAAGCTTCTTCCACATCACCCTGACAATGTGTCAGCCTTGACACAGAGGAGCCTCCTCTAGGGATGAGGCAATGAGCCTCATTTTATTCTTCACCGCCTTTGCTGAAGTTGCCACCATGGGTGGCCTATCGTGTCAACTGGCTTTAAGATTCATTTCTGAGCTTCCCACAGCCAGTTCTCTTGTGCCAGGAACATGCACAGCTCTTGGTATTGTGGTCAGCCTGTGAATGCCACAAAGCATGGATCTGTGGAGAAAAATCAGAATCTTTTCTTCTTTTTTTTTTAAACTCCCAGTGTTGTCCACTCTCATGATATGTGGTGATTTTTTCCTTAAAGTCCCAGCAGCTGAGATTAACAGAGATTACATGGGAAGGCTCGGAAATCAGAATGCAAATAAAAAGAACCCAATTTGTATTAATTTTTGTTTTAAAATCTCATGGTCTTTAAACCAGTCATGATTTTTTTGAGCACTCTGGGTTGGCAATGCTGAACTCCACTGAAATATACTGGATTGGAAGAGTTTGAGAGGAAAACGAGAGCTGTTTTCCTCAATGAGGAGGGGTAGGTGTTTCCTAAATACAGATATTTAGGCCACAGTCTTCACAGCTGTGGGAAGTCTAGCGTTCAGCACCCAAATCCGTATTTAGGCCACTCGTTTGGAAGTTTTGTCTCTGTGCTTAGGTGCCAGCAGGATGGGGGTCTGAAGTAGGTTGCTTGATTTCCACAGGTGCTAAACCTCACTGAATTCAGTGGGTGCTCGGCATCTCTGGACACCAGGCAACTTATGTAGGTGTCTGTATTAGTCACCTACATTTGAAAATGTTAGCCTTAAAATGCAGGCTCTGAGCTGGGGCAGGCTTTTTGCTTCACTGCAAGGCCTCTCGTCTCAGCATATGGTGGGGTAGTAGGTTAATCTATTAACATTTGATCCTCATCAGATATCAAGATACAGGCTCCAATCAAATAAATATAGCCCTGGATGCTGTAACTGTTGAAATATCTGCAACCTGACTTGAGACTGAGCTCTACATTGCCTGCTGCCTTTCTGTCAGGACGGACAGCACTATCTCTGCCTTATGGGGCTAGTCTGCCCAAGTCAGTTTTGGAGACCCCCTCGTGGCTATTGATAACAACCTTTATGCAAATCCTCCACACTGAGACCATCGGCTCATTTCGCAGGCCGCTGAGAACTGTTCTGCAGTAGCAATAAATTGCAATCACGTGCAGGGCCTCAACTGAACTTGAAGTGGCAGCTTAGAGGTAAAGGCTCTGGCCAGGTCCCCAGGTAGTGTACATCGACATAGTTTGACTGAAGTCAACAGAGCTCTGACGAATTGCACTGGCTGGGGATCCGGTCTTCTGGCTACAGAACATAATCCCCTGATGCACCCGGTTCCCCATAAATATAAAGAATAATACAATTTTTGTCTGGGAGGCCCTGGTTTTGGCAGTTACCCCTTCCTAGGGTCCCAAGCTCACATCCTGCCATCCTTTCATATGTCATTTGACAGGTGCGTATTCCATATAGCATTCTGCAGCATGTCTCCTGGAAGTACAAGACTACTGTAGGGGAGTTTGGTTGTTAAACAGAAGGCCTCACATTTCTAACGGCCATGCTGAGTTCTTTCTCCATAGCTATAAGGTTAAACCTCTGGAATTTATGGAAAAATGAACGAAAAACTTGAGGAAAAAGGGTATGTCTGTCTGCTTCCTTCGACATGTACCTTTGCCCTGGAGTAAATTGTACAGCTTGGCATTTAAATGGCATCAAGCTGCTGACTACACACTAGGGATTAGCATTGGGGATGATTCACAGCTTCATGGAGAGGGAGAAACTGGGAGTCGGAGCATTTCCCCTCCTCCCCACAAGTTCATTATCACTTCTCCCTCTGAACAAAGCATGTTCTCCCCCTGACCTTTAGAATCACTACCGCACGCCTTAATAATAGGCTCAGCTGTTTCTCAGAGGTCAGGAGTCCAGATGAAAGTAGCAATGATTTGAATGACAGGTTAGTGTTTGGTTTTTACAGGATCTGGAACAAGAGGTGAAATCATGAAGAGGAGGGACTGGGAAAAAACTTCCACTGCTACCCTGTTGAAACTACCCACCCAAACAAAGAGTAAGTCACTTAGAGCTGTAGCTCAGAGTGCCTGGCTTTGAGCAAAATTCTAAAAGCCTCTCTCTGAAAAATGACTCTTGCTGGATGAATCTGAGGGTGGGTGGTGGTTACGGTAGGCAGTGGGTTGTTTGCAGTTGGTGATAACACAAGCCAGCCCTCTCAAGAGCAATGCTGGAATTCAGCTGTCAGGACTGGGGGGCCCCTACTTGCATTTAATCTGACCTCCAATACCAAGGGGCTTCTTCATGAGTTAGCCCTGGTGGTTCCTGGCACCATTCCAACACTTAAAATGCCCAGGGTCAACAGGGCTGAATTTCTTTGGCAAAAAAGTTTGTTTCTCTCTGAGGAAGAGAACATGAAACAAACTCATTTGAAGTACTGTTCCCCCAGGAAGAGAATGAAAGAAAATGTGCATTTTCTCCTTTCCTTTCCATCCCACCCCATGTATACGGGGACAAAAATTGTCCCCTAGTGTAAATTTAACATAACTTGAATTGATCACCATCATCTGGATGAGAATACATCAATTCTGAGATTTAATAAAAATCTACATTATGCGCTTCTCATGGCACAATGTTTTAATTTGCATTCTATGAATCGTCTATATTTAGTTTTCTGAAACAATGTGAACCAACTTAGGGCAAGATACTGCCCCCGATCTGTATGTACAACTCTTATTGGTCTTAATGCATGTGCTGTGCATGGATTGAGTCCCTACAAAAACCCAAACAAACCGAACAACAAAATCCAAACACACATTGTGCTATGAGTAGAAAATCTAAATCACACAAACTACCATGTTTTTCTTATAATAAGTCTTGCCCAACTTTATCTGCCTATCGAAACCCACCTTATACCAGAAACAGTGGCTAAAAATTTTAGCTTTATACATAAATCCCCATTAGAGGAACTTAAGTCAGACAATAATGGCACACTTCACTGGAAGTACATTACTAAGAATTAAAAAAATTAAAAAGGATTCATAATCTATTTGCACTCTCAGTATGTGTATCTTCACAGCTTGTGGTTTCATGATACAACACTCCCTGCTAGCCAAAGATTTACTGACATGACAGAACTGTGCTAATTAGAACCATTTGTCAATAGGTGCCCAGCCTTTCCTTGTGCCCACTGTGTCAAACAACAATTTATTTTTGTTGCTAATGCAGTAACTCAAGGTAAAAGCTTTGATGGAACAAGATGTGGAACAAGATGTGGTTAATGAGATTATCATAAAATGTGGAGCATGAAGTACAAAAGCAATAGGCACACCCAAGACAGCACTAACCAACAAACCAATTACATTTGATATAGCAGAAAAGTTCAACATCTCCCATTTCTCTGTAAATCTTAACTTCTTGGTAAGTCTGGGATGTATCAAAACAAAATGATATGAGGTGTTTTTATCACTCCAGAATTGTTTTGCAAACAAACGTCACATAAGACAGGAAGGGATTCAGATAGAGGAGATTCGGACAGTAGGGTTTGGGAGAAATGTGAGTACACAGTAGGCACAATCTTAGCTGTGTATGTGTGTGAAGGGATCGGAACATGCAAGAGACAATACAATATTGCCATGCATTCTATACACTGGGGAAATTTTCTATTAACATTTCTCCCTCTTGTTCTTTTAAATGTTTTGTGTTAGACAAAGAATGGTGCACACCCAAATTAAATACTCGAAACGGGATCCGTAATTTCTCTGGCTGGAGAATGGTTAAATTACTTAGTATATCCTGACACTTATCCCGATTGAGAATTGCCAACTCTTTTAACTTTACAAAGATTGACTACCACTGAAGGAGAACACTGTGCATTATTATTTACAAAAGGTAGACAGACACCAGGCACAATTCTGATCTAAAGAATGTAACTCTATTGACTTTAATGGAGTTATTCCCAAGTCACACCAGGGTTGATGAGCGGAGACTGGAGAATCAGGCTCAGTGAGCGGAATGTCTGTCTTATCGCTGGAATGCGTTTGGAACAGATGTGTTTTCTTAAGTATTTGAAGGAGGAAAGGGAGGTGGGGGCTCAGTGTGCATCCATTGGGAACGCTGTTCCATGCATATAGGGCAGTATGTAAACAGATGTGAGAGGAGGCAGCAAAAATTATTAGGGTGGAGGATACAAAGTGAAAGGGGTGTAGATGGAGATAAAGGGGGAGCTACAGAAACAGGTGGAGCAAGGGAGAGCTTTTGACAATGAGATTAGGAAGCTTGAATTTAGTACAAAAGACCCCAAACAAAACAGGCAAGTGCAATCCAGTGGAGAGACTCAAGCAGAGGGGAAACGCGAATAGAGCAGCTGGACCTTGGAGCAGCATTCTAAGATATATTCATTTGATTGGTCCTCTCAGTGCCAAATATCACATATTTGCATTATTTACAAAAGGTAATAAGTTACAGTACAGTACTTCAGAACACTCAGGAAGTTTTTCTAGTCAAAAGGCCCAAATCCTGAAAGGGGCTGATCAAATGATTTACTTCAATGGGAACTGGCAGTTCTCAGTACGTTCATAATCAGGCCCTCATTCCTTTACCCAGTGGGGAGTTTGGCCCCTCAAACACCGGATAAGTACAGGCTATGGTAAAAGGCACTGGAAAGAGCACCTGTCAAATGGCTTTTGAACCCTACAGCATGGAAGGAAGATAACACACAGCTGAAACTCACTGACTCTGTGTATCAACCTAATATCCGCTGAGAGACTAACTTTTAAAACGTATTACAGATGGAGTTGGGCTTGTAACGAAAGCACGGGATCCCCACTGACTCTTTCCATTGACTTCAACGCAGAGCCATGGAGTCATGAGATCTGGGTTCCAGCACTGGTACACAGTGCTCAACCGGGCAAGTTACATGTGATCTCTACTCCTGATTTTCTCTTTCTGGGGAAAATAAAATGGAGATACTGCTAACCAACCTCACAAGGGTGTCAGAGGCCTTACTTATTAATGTTTGGAAAGTGCTCAAAGGTCCTCAGATGGAGTGTGCTATTATGTTATGACAGTCCGCTGCATTAGTGCATCTCTCTCAGCTAGGTACTGAAGTACACGTATATGGTCCTCGTTACCACATATCTGAGCATCTCTCACTCTTTAATTTTGTATTTATCCTCACCACACCCTTACAAGGTAGGGAAGTGCTATTATCCCAATTTTACAGGTTGGGCGCAGAGAGGCTTAGTGATTTGCTCAAGATCACACCGGAAGTCTGTATTGGAGTCGGGACTTGAACTAGGTGTCCAATCCTAGGCCATGGCCTTAACCTCTTGGCCGTCCTTCTCCAGCTCCAATATTGAGAGCTGAGCATTTTGAACATAAGGACCCTCAGTCTTTGAGCAAAACTTCCACCATTGCCAATGGGTATTCCATGGGCAGAACTAGAGCAGAACACGGTTAACTTTTAAAAGTACCTGCGGGTGCATTTGTTAATATTTCCCCATAAGATCGGGCAGGAAGCAAATCTGTTTCAATTTACCAAGGGATTTGCTCTTGAACAAGTGAAGATTATTCACAGTTGACATGATGATCAAAGGATCCCAAACCCTCCTCCAAAATGACAGACTGTTATTGCTAACATTCATGAGTTCTGTCCGTTCATACAAAAGTCAGATCAGCCAAATTAGCTGTGGTTCTTTTGTAGGTCTGAATACAGCAGCAAAGTTTAAAGCTTGTTATCACAGTGCTCTGTGCTGACACAAAGATGCTTTAAAATATAAAAAAAGGTATCAAAATAATGATAAAAAGGACTGACAAATCTACAATGGCAAAACAGTGGAGGCTGAAGTGCTGTTGTTATTCTGCTCATTCCCACCGTGCATAGGCAGGGCCATACGGGCAATGAAACTGAGATCCTTACAGCAGGGAGTGAGAAAATTAGGGAGCTAAAGAGAAGGAAATTCTAAGGGTGCCACTTCAAGCCAGACTCTGTTCTCAGTTACCTGGTGTAAATCTGGAGAAAGTTCACTTAAGTCTGTGGAGTTTTTCCTAGATTTTCACCAGTGTAATCAAGAACAGACTGTCAGAGTTACTGGAACACAATTTACATGGCGTAGGGGACAAACCCTCATCTTAATACCCAGTCTGCATGATGAGAAGATGGACTTGGGCCAGTGGTGAAGGAATCCTTTCCTAAAGGCAAGGTAGTCTTGTCCTGGCTGCTACTCCAGCCCTAAAGCTGTAGTGGCCTGCATAGCTCCATGGGTGAGAGGACTGCATGACCTCTGGACCCTCTGGTACCACACACATCCGTCTCTGGTGCACCTTGCCCAATGAGCTCTGCACCAAGGAGAACACAGGTACAGCCCTCCCTAAATCCTGCCTACCCGGCTGACCAGTACTGGGCCAGTTATGCAGTACCAGGGACAGGATTTGCCCCACTGATTCACAGGTGTATTTAAAAGCCACAAAAAGACCCCATTTGTGAGATAATGGATGAATGTGGCAGAATAAAACAGCACTTTTTCACCCATTGCAGTGTATGTTGCTAATATCACCTGTATAGTTAGATTTCTTTAATAATGCATGTTAGTTGTAGATAGGGCTGACGAGAGGTGGGGGAAGCCGGTACAAATTACTGGGGCTCGGCAGTCCGAAAGGGGGCCCGGGACCGGGCTCCATTGGCCCTGTTTAGCAGGTTCGCCCTTGCTGGGGGGCCCGAAAAATTTTTTTCACCGGGGCCCTAACCCGTTCTCGGCGGCCCTGGTCTTAGATTACGCTGTGCATCATTAGACCACATGAGATCATGTTATTAAATAACTTTGAAAACACCTTATATTCACCCCCACGCAATATCCTTCACAGCATTTATACCTGACTCACTAAGGGTATGTCTACATGCAGTCAAACACCCGCAGCTGGCCTGTATCAGATGACTAAGGCTGTGGGGCTATACAATTGCAACGGGGTTCTGGATGGAGCCCGGGTCCTAGGACCATCCCCCTTTGTGGGATCTCAAAGCCCAGGCTCCACCCACGGCGTCTACATTGCAATTTTATAGCCCCAAAGCCTGAGGCAGCTGACACAGGTCAGCCGCGGGGGGTTTATTGCATTATTGACTGTTGCATGGACCGTCCAAATGGATAACTACAAAAATACGTATTCATGCCATAGACTGCATGAAGCCTTGTCACAGATTGTTAGAAGAAGACGCGGGGAAAATGTTAAAACGGAACTATCAATCTGACATCTGATTATTTCCAAATGAGAGCTAGAAGGAGCTGCTGGAACAGCGTCTTCTTTCAAATCCCTTTGTTGAGTTCTGTAGTTTTTACATCAAATCCTCCTGTTTTAAAATGCATTCTCTCTCCCCTGTTGCTGGCTGAAAGACCCACACAAACAGAAAAAACTGGCAGATGTCCTACAGCTGCAAATCCTTCCACAAACACACAACTTTTTGTGCATGAGCAATCTCTTAGCACCAGGGCCTATCAGGGGAAACAGTGAAAGTGACTATGCACAAAGTGCTGTCAAACAGACAATGTAAACAAATGGAAAAAAAAAACCAGAAATATTTTCTCTCTCAACTCTCAGTTTGAATCCTCTAAGGGGTTCCCTATAGTAGTATGTAAACAAAAGTTCCAGCCAGAAATAGGCTTTTATCTCCACTATGGTGACAAATGCTGAAGTGTAGCAGGGTCAGTGTGCAATGCGATAATGGATGCTCATTGGTTAGGCTGCAGGAGCCAAAATTATTCCTTGATGTAACTGAGTCAGTGGAGATACACTAGGGGTAAATTTGACCTCATACACTCAGTTCAAACTGACAGCTAACCTTATCACATAGAAGACTTTTGCAGTCCCTATTTTATAACCTGACCACCTAGTTCTGGGAGCTCTTCTTTCATTCTGCCTACAGTAGAGACATGGATTTACTCAATATCAAACTTTTATTGTAACTTGAAAGAGGTAAGAGGAAACCAGTCTAAAGTCTGCTCTCAGTGTAAATCTTCAAGGAAACATGCTATTCAAGAGTGTAACCCAACCTGCTGGTTTTAACAGGTAGCTCTTTATGGCTTGGATCATTTGTTTCTCTCTCCCCTCTCAAACCACAGAAAGGTCAGAAGAGAAATCCAAGATAACAAAACTAAGAAGCTTGGAATTTTCAGATCTGGATCAGCAATTTTCTTGGTCTTTTGGTCTGACTTCAGTATAATGATCTTCCAGTAAGACTGGTTGAAAATTTCCCATCTAAACTATTGTTTTTAACAGAACATTTGATTTTTATTTTTTTTTTTTCAAAATTGTGTCAGCTTTCCATAGACAATTTCAACTTTTGGTTGAAAAATGTAACGTTCGAAAAGTTTTCCATTCGGAAATTCTGACAAGGTGTCTCATGGGAGTTGTAGTTCTATTGCCTCATTTCCCCAGGCTTCTCTTTGGCCAGGCTTCCCAGCAGGACTACATCTCCCTTGATACACTGTGTGGCTCAGACAGCAAGTAGTAAGTTTCCATAGTACTCTTCTCCCTCGCCTCCACTCCCATTTTCTGAGCCGTTCTAACATCAAGACATGTTACAAAGCCTATCTGCTGTATTTACCCAGGGAGAGGGGCAACTGCAAAAGGAGGGTCTTAGCTCTGTAAGATGAGGAGGTATTACAACACTGTCAGTAGATTAAATTTATTGAATGTGTTTTTATATAAATCGTAATGCATGTTGCTTATTTTGCCAGGTGCATCATATTAAATGAACTAAATGAACAAATGAATAAAATAATATGGCCTGATCTAGCAAATCTTGATTCATGTTAGTTGTCCCATCAATGTCAAGCAAGCATTTCCAAAACTATGGCCATATTTTCAATGAGAAAAGTGTAGTTTACTTTGATCAAGAGAATTAATGGATTAAAAACAAAGGTCAAATGAGGTATCTGAGGAAAAATTTTATGTAAAGATTTACTGTTGACAGGCAAAATACACAATGATTCACCTGGCAAACAAGCAGAAATACAGTCATGAGCAATGCCAGAGTTTCAGCATTGATTTATGAGCTACCTGTATGCTACCTACAGTGCATTTACAATGGAATATTTTATTTTAATATTATTGCATAGACATAAGAACAGCCATACTGGGTCTGACCAAAGGTCCCTAGCCCAGTATCCCGTCTTCCGACGGTGGGAATGAACAGAACAGGTAATCATCAAGTGATCCTTATTTAGATGCGTATTTATTAACCTGTATTTTTAATTAGTATTTTTCATTGGTGTCTGTGAAACGTGCTAGACTGGCATGTCTGGAGACTGAAGCCCTCTACTAGGCCATCTGCTCTGCCACATCATCCACCAACATGCCCCAACCGCATTCCGGTGGGGACTTCTGTAGGGCTTAGAGAGAAGTTCACTCTCCAGGCTCATCCAATCCCTGGCGTCTTTGCAGAGACTGACAAACATGTCTGCTCATTACTGGGACTATGTGATGAGGACACGTGACTGCTGGGACCTGGAGAACTAACATTTCACAGCCGACAGTTACGACTTTTGCCATTACAACCTGGGTTGGACTTCAGCTAGGAAGCTAGACAGGAAAGGCTTTGTATGCCATGACCAATCCTTCAGGATGCACTGTTTTTAAAGTGATGTCAGCCATAGGATGAGAAATATGGCAAACAGGTGCTATTCTACCAGACAAACAACTCCGAACATCTGTAAAGTAGCTACTTGTTCCAACTTTTTGATAAAACATTCCTTTCCTGTAAACAATCTTCCAGTCTATCCATAAAACAATAAGCTTTTCAAGTAAAAGTTTACCAAAGGTCTCGTTGTTTTTTCACTCTTAATTTGGAGCACGTTGTTAACATTAGCTCATTATAGCTAAAAACAAAGTATTTAATTTATTCATTTGTGAAATTTGGTTCGGGTTCTCCCAAATTTACAATTATGCTACAATTGCAGTCTGCAAGGGTCTCTTTTAAACAAACTAGTTCCTTTCACAAACTGTGTTGATCACCCATGTAAAGATAAACCCCAGTCTCTCATATATGTCAGCTATCAGGAATTCATTACATTGTCTATGTTATGTTATGCCAGTTGGTAGTTATCTTTGCAGCCCACAGGCTAGAATGGAAATCCAATGTGTCAGCTATTTAAAGAGAATGGAAGCCCTCCTCCAGCAATTTAATTAACTTTCAGGCAGCCTGGGTTTGGCCTGAGTTTGAGATCTGAAATTACTGTGGAAAATATGATCTGAGATTATCTGCCAGAAAGTACATTTTTAAAAAGATAACTTTGCTGACACTGCACACAGTGCTTAATCTGATTTTAATCAACTGTTTCTTGCTGCTAGAAGCACAAGATTTAGGACTGTCAATCTTCATTTCAATTGTGCCCTGTCTGTTTCAGTCATGCCCCAGAAGCGATACAAACCTGAAGAGAATGGAACTCACAACTAGCACTGATAGAAAATATATTCTCTTAAAAAAAAAAAAGGATTATGCTATAAAGACTAAAGAAAACAAAAAGTCGGATTGTACCTCACTACAGTATGTATATAAGGAGGTGGATAATCAGGTCTCTCTATATATTGCAAAGACTTTAATGCAGCATTAATAAAACATAGTTTCGTACAATATCTGATTGGTGAATATACTTATATTCTATAGGAGTTAACTGGGGAAAGATAGTTTGCTAATTTTCCAGAGCAGCATCATGCTATAAATTGCATATTTACACTATGAATAATTACCAGAAGACCCAATCTATTAATTCCGTTACCCCTCGAGACAACATTAACTTTATAAAAATCAAGTTAAAAGTGGAGTCCCAAAAATGAATACAGCACAAATATTTTTCTAACCATTAACCATGCCAGAAGCTGCAACGTGAATCTAACATATACTACATACATAAAGATCTTACTGGAATGTATAGGTTCAAGTCATTCTCAGCTGAGGATTGTAGCTTTTTCTGTTTCATCAAAAACATGGTAGTGCATTAAAGAATTAATGTGTTATTGGTGTGATTTTGGGGGGGGGGAGGAAGAGGTTGAGTGGAGATTTGATGGCTTATAGGAATTTCAATTTAAGTTCAAGCATGCAATTAATCACAATGCACAGGGCTAAAAAGTGAATACAAGCAAAACAATCTCTCTTTTCCTTGAACAAAACTGACCATATTATCATTACTAGAAAAAAAAAAGGGCCAAAGATCTGCAACAACCTAAAAAACTCAGCTGTAACTCAACGGCACAACAGTAAAACTATATCAAAGGTCAAGTGTCTGGCCATATCAAGCGTAACAATGTCACATTAAATACATAGATTGGCCGTTCAGTGCGCATTGCTATGACACATTCTTACATATCTCCTGATAAACATACAGTATAGTTATCCTGTCCGGGATCACAAATTTAGTAAACAGGAAAAGGAACTGGACTGCTCATGACTGATAACAAAATGGAGAGCTGCATCATTAGCACTGTGTAGCTAATTGCTCTTGTAGCCAGCAGTAACTTTAGACTACACGTTAGAGGCTAATGGTGTCCAAAACACACGACCAGCTGTGACATCCTCCATACAATAAATATACCATGGGTGAAATTTTCAAAAGTGACTTAAAAGTGGGGTAGACCTCATCTACTTCCGAAAGACGGATTCCCAATGAGATTTTCAGAAAGCCTTTGGCAAGGTCCCTCACCAAAGGCTCTTAAAGTAAGCAGTCATGGGATAAGAGGGAAGGTCCTCTTATGGATTGGTAACTGGTTAAAAGATAGGAAACAAAGGGTAGAAATAAACGGTCAGTTTTCAGAATGGAGAGAGGTAAATAGTGGTATCCCCCAGGGATCTGTACTGGGACCAGTCCTATTCAATATATTCATAAATGATCTTGAAAAGGTGGTCAACAGTGAGGTGGCAAAATTTGCAGATGATACAAAACTACTCAAGATAGTTAAATCCCAGGCAGACTGCAAAGAACTACAAAAGAATTTCACAAAACTGGGTGACAGGGCAACAACTTGGCAGATGAAATTCAATGTTGATAAATGGAAAGTAATGCACATTGGAAAACATAATCCCAACTATTCTCTGAAAACATCCACTCAATGTGCAGCGATAGTCAAACAAGGTAACAGAATGTTGGGAATCATTTAGAAAGGGATAGATAATAAGACAGAAAATATCATATTGCTTCCATGGTATGCCCACATCTCGAATACTGCATGCAGATGTGGTTGCTCCATCTTAAAAAAGATATATTGGAATTTGCAAAAGTTCAGAAAAGGGCCACAAAAGTGATTGGGGTATGGAACAGCTGCCATATGAGGAAAGATTCTTAAGACTGGGACTTGGAAAAGAGATGACTAAGGGATGATATGATAGAGGTCTATAAAATTATGACTGGCGCGGAGAAAGCAAATAAGGAAGTGTTATTTACTCCTTCTCATAACACAAGGACTAGGGGTCACCGAATGAAATCAACAGGCAGCAGATTTAAAACAAACAAAAGGAAGTATTTTTTCACACAACTCACAGTCAACCTGTGGAACTCCTTGCCAGAGGATGTTGTGAAGGCCAAGACTATAACAGGGTTCAAAAATAACTAGATACATTCATGGAGGATAGGTCCATCAATAGGTATTAGCCAGGATGGGCAGGGATGGTGTCCCTAACCTCTGTTTGCCAGAAGCTGGGAATGGGCGACATGGGATGGATCACTTGATGATTACCTGTTCTGTTCATTCCCTCTGGGGCACCTGGCATTGGCCACTGTCAGTAGACAGGATATTGGACCAGATGGACCTTTGGTCTGACCCAGTATGGCCGTTCTTATGTTCTTATATGAGATATTAATATGGGGTAGCTATTCAAAAACACCTATGGAACAGCTTTTTTAGGGTATTTATGTGCCTAAAAATGCAGATAGGCACATTTGAAAATCCAGTTAGGCCCTCATTCGCACCTTTAGAAGCTGGCCTGAAGTTCAATTTTCAAAAATGCCTAAGTGGCTACATCTCATTTTCAAAAGTGGCGTAGGCACTTCGTTTTTTAGAAAATCTTAAAGTCAATGGGACTTTTTAAAATGGGAATTGGTCACTTACACATTTTTAAAAATTTTACCTCCTCTGGAAAATAATCTTTCTGAGCAAAATAAAGGCCCGTCCTAGCCCTAATTCCTCAGGCCAAGATTCTGTTGAATTAACCTAAGGAAGACAAAAATCAGAGGCTCTTTATCTTCCACATGCCAATGGCCATTTTGCTAACATACTGCGAAGTTTGGGGCTTTTCCTTACAATAGGATTTTCAAGTAAGCAAACGTTCTTTTCTCTGAAAATAACAGCTTTCAGAAAAAGTGCTCTCCTGCTTAGCACTGGCTGCAATTTCTTGGAACATGATTCTTCCCTTCCCTTGGGCCATAACCAACCGTCAGCCCGCATGCAAGACTCCCACTGACTTCAATGGGAGTTCAATGTACAGATCAACATCAGGATATGAACGATACCTTAAAATCCTTCAAACCTAGTAACTCCTTTTCCCTCCACAGCTTCAATTTGCAGGTCCAAAAAATTCCTTTTACCACCAGATGTGTGAAAATCAACCAGGCACTCACGTGTAGCCCATTTTCAGCTCTTTGCAAGCAAATCCCTAGGTGATTCCTCTATTTACCGGAGGTTCATTAAAAATAAAAGCCCACATTAAAAAGTTAATTGTCGCAATATCAAGCAAACAAAATCTCATGACAGCCACTGTCCAAACTGATTCAAAATCCATTTCCAAAATGATGATGAACAACTAATACTTCAGAAACCAGACACTGATAATAGGGAAGATTGCTTAAATACTACACTTGCATAAATAATGACACTATGTCTGGAATGTCTTCTTCCTATCAAAGGAGGGTTTGGCTCAGAAGACCTATTTCATAATATTTTTGTAAGATATGCCGGTTACTGAGCTAGTTCCTTTAACCCCGATGACCCAAATAATCACTCTTGAGATGCAGAATCAAATTCCTTCTTTTGGCTATAGTGTTCATCTAGAGTAGTCTTGCACACACATTTGGTTTTAATTCATATTTTATGACCCATTATGAAACAATTATAGCAGCTGCGCCTTTGCACAAAAAACACTTCCAGGGTGGGAGTAGCACTGTAAAAAGGAAGGTCTGAAGTAATTCATTTTGCATTTCAGTAGCACCTTCCCTGTGATGATCTCAACACATTTTTTAAACATGAGTGAGTTAAGCTTCACAGCATCCCTGTGAGGTAGGGAAATATATAATCCCCATTTTTCAGATAGGAAAATGGAGGCACAGTGAGTTTAAGTAACTTGCTGAGGGTCAGAATTGGGGACAGAACTCTTAGGCCCCAGTCCATCGTTTCAGCCACAAGATCATCTTTTCCTCTCAAGGGCCTGATCTTGAACCATTAAAGTCAATGGGAGTTTTGTGACTGACTTTGATGGAAGGAAGACTGGGCTCTTGGTTAGAAGAACCCGAACTTACTTGACAACTATCCCTTTATTACAAAAGGCTGAAGCAAACCATTGCTGGCTTTTGCAATCTGAAGCAAGCTGTTAGTTACTGCAGGCAAGCAGGTTGCTCAGTATCCTGCATTTACAAAGCATGTCACTTGAAAGCTCTTATAGCAGAAGTGTAAACAAGCCATCCTTCCGATGTGGAAATTCAGCCAGTAGTAAAACATTAACATGACTAAAGCTGACCTTTTGAATTTCTGTTTGTTCAGTGAGCTGTTTCTAATTGAAGGTCTCTTCCCTCAGCTCCTAGAGCTTTTAGTTTTTTCCCATAGGCTGGTAACTGCACCCAAGGAACAGCGTTTAACAGGTAGAAAGTGATTTCAAGAGTAACTGCTGTCTGATTATGCAGCATTAGGTAGCTAAACCCAAGCCACTCCGAGCCTCACACCAGCTACAATACAACTGTCAGGTCAAGTGCATGAAGGGTGAGGCCCCCGCAAGGCAGCTGCAAAAGAAAGAACCGCATTGATCTCCAAAGCAGGCAGCTGACAAGCTCCATCTTTCTGTGCACACATGAGCACTAGGCACAGACAGGGTCCTTAGGAGTTTCACAGACATGGATCCAAGACACAGGACAGTACTGGTCTCTAATGTGAAACGGTGATAGCACTTATTTAGTCCCACCTTCCAGGAACCACAGATTAGATGGTGCGACTAGGATGGTTTGGAACAGAATGTTTGAATCCAGAAGCCATTCACAAAACAATCGCTTCACCATATGAACTCTGGCATGGCAGTGATTTTACTTCTTCGGTTACTGCTCAAGGCTGGATTTTTTTCTTTCCTGCTGATGGTACTAAAATGATTGCTTAAAACACAAAGCAAAGCGAAGAAAGATAGCCATTAAGCACATACATTTTATAAAGAGAAATGTTATTACCTGGAATAGTCACCTTTAGCTTCCTACAATTGAAAAAATAGGGACAAAATTAAAACATGATCTCTTCAAAAGTCTTGAGTATTAACTTTGCTATTCTCAGCACTGTTAATTTTAGCTTTTTGGCTAAATCCTGACTTCAGTTCTAGTCATGCTACCCCAAGGAAGTCACCGGAGTTGCAGGCATATATGGAAGAGAGCAGAATTTGGCCCCTAGCGTTTCCCGGCTGTAGATTATCCACCTGCACCAGTGCTCACGCTGCTCCCAAAACACTGCTGAATTTCACATTCAAACCCCATGTCACTTACTATTGAGAGATATAAACAGAAAGACCCAGCCTCTCTACTTTAATCAGCTACATCCAGCGAAAGGCGAACATTACAAGAAGGTCAGCGGTTGTGATAGGTCAGTGTTCATTCAAGACTAAAACAATCATTCACACAGCCCAAGACAACACAACCCCACCTTGCATTTGTCAATGAAAACTTAGTTAAGCCATTTTTAAAGAAAGAGGTTGTGTTCAATCACAGATTGTACCATAAACAGATTGTAAATCTCATGACAAAAAATAACAAGAACAAGGTTAATGATTTGACATGAAATTAATGGTGAGGAAAATATTTATTTTTACCAAAACAGAGAGAAAAGCAATTAGATTTTTTGGGGTTTTTTTTTAGTCCTCTTGAAGGAAAATTCATATGAATAGTGTAGTAACTTTTAGCTACAGTACTCTATTTCCCTTTCCCCTCCAACATCTCCTGCCATAAAAACAAGCACGTCAATTATTTGTGGCACAGGAGGAAGTGACAAACAGGTTAGAAACCTGCTGTAATATCTACAGACCTGATTGAATCCCTCTGCTCAATGATCTTTCTTACAGAAAAAGGTTACACTTGATTTCCCACTCTCCAACCTGAATTGTTTGAATAGTAAATTCCCTGACTGGCTGTTATAAAATAGCAGCTCCCCAATATGTTTGTAGTGTAAAATAGTGTAAAATGTAGCACAAATGAACCACAAATTGCTGCAAACATGCCTAAGCTTCAAAGTTGTGGGTTATGTTAAAAAGCAACTGCACACACATAAAAAAGGATAATCTTACCTGTAAAATCAGGGCTGCTAATCGGAAGATTGTCTCACTTTCTACCTCAATCTGCCCCTGTTTACATAAAGAGGAAAACATTAACGGGCATATCCTGACTCAGCAGCAAAGGGACACAGCCCAAGCCTACTGAATCTGGGAGGCTGTCACATTACTCTGTACCTCTAGGTCTCACTCAATTGCAGACCATACCACTGCAATCAGGGAAGGGGGGAGGGAAGAATTACCAAGTAAAGTTTTAGTAACTCTGCCATTTGTGGGGTTGATTTTTTTAAGATTAGTTCAAGAAAGTTAATTCTGAAAACAGGATTCAGAGAGAGAAGAGAGGTAGCTGCTATTTGAATGTGTCGGTGGTATAATGAATCACGTCTTTGTCTCTGCAATTTAGAACATCCAGGCCCTATAAGTTTCACCAGACCACTTGGCTGCAATCAGGTCCCAGATATGATATTTCACTGTTTGGTGTGTGTCTTTGTCTCTCTCCCCCCACCCCAGTGAAGCTTCCAGTCACCACTCAGTTTACCTTGTCATTGCATATTTTCTGCATAAATCTTAACTGATTGCAACTAACCCTGTCAGAGCAAAGGGCTCCCGATCCTGCACACCTTAAACGTTAGGAGACATCTGAGTGCACACGGGACGCGGGATTGAGCCAAAGATATGTACGTCTTAAAACATGGCAACTCCTCAGGGCAAGGACCTAGATGGTTATTTGTTTGTAAAGTACCATGGACACCTATACAGCATAACACCATTCAGACTATACTTCCTTTGCCGGATCAGGCCCATCAGAAGAAAAGACACAAAGTAATTATTTTACTATGACGTTCAAAACAATTTCTCAGACTCTTTGCCTCCTAGATGTTCCTTCTTCACCCAACTCAAGGGAAAGAGCCACTTGCCCGCCTGTTACCCAGCACTGTGCCCTGACAACACCACACACCCAGTAACATTAGAGATGTACAGTAGGTGGCCAATGCCAAAACACTGCTTTGGTGAATGCATAAACTCTTGTAGATCCTCCTGGCTACAGCAAGACTGAGCCCCTCCTCAAAGAGTTTACAAGCCAAGACCCTTATCTTGCAAACACTGCACCTTGGCACATGTGAATGGCCCCATTCTCACCTTTGTCAGGCAGATGCATAAATGTTTGCAGGAACAGGGATTTCTATCACATTCCACACCAGCAGTTAGGCATGGCGCAGCACCCGCCCGCTTACAATGGGCTCCTGGGTTAGGGAAATTATCCCCTTGCCACTCATATGAAGGACAGAGTGGGGTCAATGAATTTTCGAACAATAAATATTTTCCTTTTTACAGGGGAGAATATGGAACATGTGACACCTGCGTCTCGTAACTCAAGCCTCAGCACACTCTGAGCCTACTGGGAATGTCAGGAGTTCTGCATGGACGAGGTTAGATGCACTAATGGGATGCCCCTGAGAATTAGAGAGCGCTATCAAGAGTCAAAGTCTGCCTCACATGGCTCACCAGGTTAATGCAGTTTCCAACACATTAGTTTCCATAGCCAACGATACACAAGGAAGTGATGTGACTAGCATCATGTCTAGCTGCCTTTGACTTCGCTCACCCTATAGATCAGATACCCAATTTTGCAGCTCCATGAACTGGAGTACGAGATCGAGCAAGACCTAAATCTACAACCTCTGGGATTGTAATCCAGTGCTTTAACCAGTCGGCCACCACGTCTCACAGAGAGAAAGCCTGAGCCACATTGCTTTACAGTAGCTGAGGCCCACAGAGGCTGAATTCAAAGTGAGCTGGCAAACAATTCACAGTTTTCACAGAAAGGGCATTTGCTGCCGGTGCTGCTACCATTACAAGCCATTCCTCTCTCTCCCTCCCCCACTCCCAGCATGTCTGTCAAGAACATTAGACTACAAGGAATTTCCCCCTTCCAACAGGTGTTGCTACTATGCTACTATCCCTAGGCTGGCCCCAGACTAGAAGCATTCTGTAAAGATGTGTTTTATTCATGCCAAACGTGTCAGAAATAACAGAGAAAAACAAGACAAAGAATTGCACCGTACATTCACTTAGGTATATCTCCATATATATATATATATGGAGATATACCTATCTCATAGAACTGGAAGGGACCCCGCAAGGTCATTGAGTCCAACCCCCTGCCTTCACTAGCAGGACCAAGTACTGATTTTGCCCCAGATCCCTAAGTGGCCCCCTCAAAGACTGAACTCACAAGCCTGAGGGTATGTCTACATCTACAATTTTGCAGCGCTGGTTGTTACAGCTGTATTAGTACAGCTGTATAGGGCCAGCGCTGCAGAGTGGCCACACTTACAGCAACCAGCGCTGCAAGTGGTGTTAGATGTGGCCACACTGCAGCGCTGTTGGGCGGCTTCAAGGGGGGTTCGGGGAACGCGAGAGCAAACCGGGGAAGGAGACCTGCTTCCCCACGGTTTGCTCTCGCGTTCCCCGAACCCCCGAGCAAGCAGGTCTCCTTCCCCGCGGTTTGCTCTCGCGTTCCCCGAACCCCCCTGCAAACCGCGGGGAAGGAGACCTGCTTGCTCGGGGGTTCGGGGAACGCGAGAGCAAACCGCGGGGAAGGAGACCTGCTTGCACGGGGGTTCGGGGAACGCGAGAGCAAACCGCGGGAAAGCAGGTCTCCTTCCCCGGTTTGCTCTCGCGTTCCCCGAACCCCCGAGCAAGCAGGTCTCCTTCCCCGCGGTTTGCAGGGGGGTTCAGGGAACGCGAGAGCAAACCGGGGAAGGAGACCTGCTTGCACGGGGGTTCGGGGAACACGAGAGCAAACCGGGGAAGGAGACCTGCTTCCCCGCGGTTTGCTCTCGCGTTCCCCGAACCCCCCTGCAAACCGCAGGGAAGGAGACCTGCTTGCACGGGGGTTCGGGGAACGCGAGAGCAAACCGGGGAAGGAGACCTGCTTCCCCGCGGTTTGCTCTCGCGTTCCCCGAACCCCCCTGCAAACCGCGGGGAAGGAGACCCGCTTGGGGGGGGGGATTCGGAGAACACCGGAGCAAACTGCGGGGAAGGAGACCTGCTTGATTACCAGAGAGGCTTCCTCAGGTATGCTGGGATACCTGCTTATTCCACGGAGGTCAAGAAAAGCGCTGGTAAGTGTCTACACTTGATTACCAGCGCTGGATCACCAGCGCTGGATCCTCTACACCCGAGACAAAACGGGAGTACGGCCAGCGCTGCAAACAGGGAGTTGCAGCGCTGGTGATGCCCTGCAGATGTGTACACCTCCTAAGTTGCAGCGCTGTAACCCCCTCACCAGCGCTGCAACTTTGTGATGTAGACAAGCCCTGAGTTTAGCAGGCCAAGGCTCAAACCACTGAGCTATCCCTTCAGGCACATTTAATGTGGATTCCAAAGTAAAAAGCAAAGCCTCAGGTCCTGAGCTGCTACTCACCAATGGGTGCTCAGCCCAGCTCAGGATGAGGATGGAGAAGTAGTTTCAAGATCTTTGTGCTCCCCTGACTCTACATCAGACTCGTCCACTAATGCAATTTAGAGTTACCAAAGCCTCAAAAGGGCAGTTACGGCAGGGAATCATGGACTGCAGATAGTCACAACCTCTTTCCCCAGCCCTGGCCCTTTGCAGCAGCCCCAGGGCAGGGGCCTAGGAGCCTTGGCGGTAGGTGTGCCCACAGGAGGCATACCCTGCACTGGATGGGGAAACCACCTTTAGCCTGTGATGTTGCCTCTGTGGTAACTTTGCACCAGGTGAGTAGTGCAAAATGGCTCTGATATAGAGATGATGGACCACATCTTGGGCTAAGCACCCAGCAAAAGCCTAACTCAAATCTTACACCAAAGGTCCTAACCCCTTTCTAGCTAGTCCCAAGGAAAAACTTGCTTTACCATCTGTTTCTGATAAGGGAAAAGCCTCTGGGGAATGCTTCTCCAGCAAGCGCCCATAGTGAGGCTTTTATAATGGCATGCAGAGCCCAAACAGCCCCCCAGGTGAATTAAATCCTCCTGTTACAGAAGGTCTACATTAAGATCCCTTATACAAATGAGACCAGCTGCTCTGGCAGGATGTCTGGCTCATAGGTGTCTACTCTAACTCCGCTAGAGAAAATGTGTCTGGTTATGATCAGTTGTGACTGTCAGAAGAATCTGCACAGTCTGTTGAATAAATTTGCTGTTTAGAAAGAAGTAGGCATACCTACTGGTAGATGAGCGTCGGTGGGTCTCTAAGGGACGTTAAACACAGTGTTACAATACACGTCTGTTAATCATGGCAGAACCCACTTAGTGGTAACCATACCATTAAGGTATACTTAAAAGCATGCATAAGTGTGCCCAGCGGATGGAGCACAGGACTAGAACCCAGGATATCTGGGTTTTATTCCCAGTTCTACCACTGTGAATCACCATGGGCAAGTTACTTACCTTCTATGCCTCAATTTATCCCTCTATAAAATGGGGCTAATACTTGGCTACCTTGGATGGTGTGATGCTTATTGTTTGCACAACTCTTTGAAGATTAAAAGCTAAGTGAAACACATTATTAATAATTATGATTATTATTACACTGATCTTAAATATGTATTTACATGGCTGTAAATAAATATTTTAAGAGGTGCTGGGGACTCTACTATGCACGTTATGACGTTTTCTGATAATTACTATTAACAAACTATAACATGACAACTGAGAGAACAAAGCACCTTAGCCAGGATATTAAGAGGCTGGCATTCAAATCCATTCAATCATGCAACAGGGATTGCTTCAAGTGTAGTTTCAGCCTCCATCCTAAGATTTTGTTGATTCATGTCCCTGCCTCCATATATTGCTTTGCTTGTGAGTTATAATTCGGAGCATGTTATTAATTGTGTTGCTCCCCATATTGATCTATTTTGGACAGAACACTGCAACTAACTTTACAAGCACCATCTTCCTCATTCCTTTCCAGCAGGGCACATTGCTCGTGGAATAGAAACATACTGCACATTCAACACTCAAATCCTAATAGTAAGTTTGATAATTCTGCACACCACAGCGCCATGAAAAAAATGCATCCTGGATAGTTATAAAAATCCCAGTCTATTAAATGGAAGCCAAATTAGAGCTCATAATAGCTGGGGGGAAGTGAATGGACATGACATACTACAGGGCTGGGGAGCATTACAATCATAGAAGGCATAATAGCTTTTCTACAGCCTTGCACCTTGTGCAGACATTTACTCCTGTGCAACAGGAAGTCAGATTCTAAGGTCACGTAAATCAAGCTTTGCTCCACTACCTTCCGTGGAATGGTACCAATTTATATCAGCTGAGGATCTGGCCCAAGCACTCAGAATTACACAGGCCTTAATGGCCATGCAAGGTGCAGGGCAGTGAAGAATCAGACCCTGTGTTTTCAGGGGAGCTGCAGATCTTACTAAACCTTTAAAACAAGGCGATGACATCGCTACCCCGAGATGCTGCAAGCACGTCTCGTGGCCTTGTGTTCCCTAGTCCTTTCAGACTCTTGCATGAGTGCACTGGTACACGAGGAGGCTCCAGGAGCCCCATCTCTCCCTAGGGCCAGCTGTACTCTGGCCTTATCTTTAGGACACAGTGGATTGTTTTTGATTTTTGTTTATTATTTGTCAGAAAGTAGCACCTAGAAATACCACTGTGCTAGCTGCTGTACAAATGGGGGGCAGAGGGGAGAAAGCACATGCCCTGAAGAGCCTAAAATCTAAATAGACAGGGGCACAGAGAGAAGAAGTGACTTACCCAAGGTTACACATCAAGTCAGAGCCAGGGCTTAAAGCTAAGTCTCCTACCACTCATTCCAGCGCCCTAACCACGAGCCCACGCGTGTGGATGGACTCCAATTTATACGTCAACATGTGTTCACTCAAAAGGCTGAGAAGCCTTTCCAACAAAGCCAGGCAGTATTCTGAGTTTGTAACAAATTCCAAACCGGCTGAGCTGCGTGTGATTCCAGGTTCTGCGATCACAGTTCAGCACTGCTCCAGCAATCATAGCAATTTTCCAAACCAAAGGGGAACGACACGCTGATAAAGATTCATTTGCATGTCCTGCAATGGCCAGACCATTTAAGAACACGTTTAGGCAAGTAGGCCAAGGGGCTGGGAGCTAGGTCTGCAGCACGCTCTGAGAACCACCCGTCGAACATGAAGGTTGGATATTTTCCTAGCATTATCCCAACCGGGAATAACGTCACTAGGAAGAGGTTAAGTAGATGGATGTTATTCAGATAACGGCATCTGTTTCTTACACATTTCAGATGTAAATAAGTCTGGCCAGAATCAATGGAGCTGTTCCACGGAGGGGATGGAATTTATATTTTTCAATTAAGATTTGCAGTAGGGACCAATTGTTTCAATAAAAGAGCCAAATTCATCTGCTGGTGTAGCTTTCCAGAAGTCCGTGGGTTTACAGCAGGACTGACTCTGGCCCAACTTGTCCAGGTGGCTTTTGTCAGGCAGAATAATGTTAGACTAATAAAAGGATCTAGCAGCTGTCCATGCTGAGTAGTAAGTACTGTAGAGCAGGAGAGCATCAATATTCACAATGAGTAGTAAAGGCCAAGTCCTGCCTTCTCAGGGCAGAATCTGGGCCCTGATTCATCAAAGAATTTAAGCATGTACTTAATGCTCACTAAAGTCAGCAGGACTTAAGTATGTGCTTAAGTGCTTTGCTGACTAGGGATGGATTTAAGAACATACTAAAAGCAGGCATGGTAAAAATCAACACAAGATTCCTATTGTCACATGTATACAGTACAAGTCAGAGTCCTGTTGAAAATTGTATCAGGAAAGAGGTGGTAATGTGAATAGCTAAGCAAAACTTTGGAGTACAGGCTATTCTGAACTGAAGAGTAGTAAAGAAATGCACCGGAGTTCAGTTACAGAGACACCTAGAAATGGTTTAGACTCAGAGCCAGAGCAAGGTCATGTCTACACTACAAAAATAAGTCAATCTAACTTACATTGGCATACAGCCGCCACAGTAATTCCCTCACTTGTGCATGTTTATGCTTTGTTCCTTGTGTCAGTGATGCGTGTCCTCACCAGGAGTGTTTCCATCGATTATACTGTCTGTGGGGGGGATTGCGGGAAGGCTCTTGAAAGCCAGTCGACATAAGCAACACAGTGTCTACACAGACACCGAGTCAACCTAACTACATCAACCTTGACTCCACACCGCTCGTGAGTCGGTGGAGCTGGGCAGTTACCTTGGAGGGAGAGAAAATTAAGTGTAGACTTTTCCATAGTTAGGTCGACTATTTAGCTGCGTCGTGTCAACCTAACTCTGTAACGCGGACCAGGCCTAAGAAATCAAGACCTGAAATGGCTCAGTCAAAGCAACAGTCTGTGCATGTGGAAGAAAACAAATAAATCAATTACCAATAAATTTCAAAAACTGGCATCTAAATAAGAACCTTACGCCACATTCAAATCTTCCTCCTCCCCTCAAAAAGAGAAACTGGGGTGTTTTTTTAGTATTTACCCCTTACTATAGGCTAGTGATATCCAAGGAAGTGCTCTGTTTGAGTAGCCTCAAGAACGCCAGATAACTACATATATAATTACCCACAATTACTAGGAGAGGGAGAAGAGGGAAAAAGTGAGAGAATTAGAGAGAGAAGGATGGAATTAAAAAGAGGGAGCAGGTGAAAGAGAGAGAGAGATGAGACAAAGAACCACAGCAGGTGTGATAAAGTGTTTCAAGGGAGACAACTGGTTGTACATGGATACAGTGTAAGTGAATGCAGTAACAAGAATGCAGAGCAAGGCCAACCTCTACCTTCTTGCCCATCACCCCCAGTTCCCAAAGCAGACCAGTGCAATGATTTCTGGGATGTCTGACAGCCCAATGGCGAAGTATTAGTCAACGGAAGTCAGATCCTCACATTGTAAACAGCTCTACAACTTTCCTTCTGATAACATCATTCGGGAGCGACAGTCTCAAGCAAGGGAGTGGCTCTAACGATAGAAGGTGTGGTGAGTAGGAACAACCTGTTATCATATAACAAAGGTAGCTAGGGAGGACTAAAGTTGGCCAAGCAAGTGTAACAACTCGCCCTTCCAGGGAGGCTACATTGGACAATGATCAAATGAAGCAAACACTGATAAGAGATGAATACCCAGTAATTGAAAAGAGATACCTAGGGTTCCTATTTTGATCACTGACATTTACATGAACAACTTTATCGGCAGAACTAACAGTGTCACCTAGAGGTAAGATTGCTCCACACATCCCATTATAAGACCCAGTTTTCAGTGGTTTATACCTTTGCCAAAGTTAAATCATTTGGGCTGAAATTTTCCATGCCAGGCATTTGTCTCCACTGATATTTTTGGGGAAAGTTTTAGATCAAACAGTTGAGACCGTTTTGCCCATGGTTTTGTTGAGAAACTCTAGCACCTCTGTGCTGAAGAGTAGAGACTTGAGATTTGTCAGAAGCGCCACCCCAGCATCAGGGATGTGCCTTTTGCCATTTCCCTGAAAATTTGCCCAAACGTGACTAAAACAAAAACAAATTTTTGGCCTAAACAAAGGCCTAAAACAAAAAGACCCCACACACCTCAGTTTACACATGCTCAGCTGAGACTTGTTAGAGTTTGGATGTTACATTCTCCAAAGTCTCTGTCTGCAGTGAGCATGCTCCATCCCCCCACAGCTCCTACATGCTGACCAGACTGGGCACGTGCCATCCCCATGGGTTATGCTTCTTCCTGGAACTGCAGGCCCTAAGAGGAATTTCCCTGCTCCTATCGACCCACCAGCCAGGGGCTGTGAGCAGGGACATTCCCTCCTCTGCATTCAGTGCTCCTGCTTCTGCATGAGGAGGTGGTGCTGGTGGCAGCAGGTTGATTTGAATGTAGGAAGGGCAGGGAGGAGGAAGAGAAGAATAGGAGCAGACAGGAGCGGTGCCAGGGTTTTTGGCATCCTGGGGGGGTGTCCTTCCGCGCTCCCGGTTGTTGGCGGCAATTCTGCAGCGGGGGAGGGGGGGTCCTTCTGCAGCTCCCAGTCTTCGGGGCACTTCGGCGGCGGGTCCCGGAGCGAGTGAAGGACCCGCCGTAGAATTGCCGCCGAAGACCCAGAGCGTGGAAGGACCCCCTCCCTGCCGCCGAATTGCAGCCGAGGGTGGCAAAATGTCCCCCCCCCCAAATCCTAGCGCCCTAGGCAATCACCTAAGTCACCTAAATGGAAGCGCCGGCCCTGGGAATAGGGGGAGATGGACCCCAGTTCTTCATTAGCTGAAGGGTTGAAATCAGTGCAGTGAATCTAAAAGTCCAAACCCTGTTTTTTGGTGGGGTCAATGTGGTTCCACATGATAAGATGTCTGGATTCTGGGAGTTGTGTTTTGTTTTAAAACAGAAAGTTCCATTAACAAAACCTACTTTAAAAGAACATTAAGGTTGTAAAGTTAAGCACTCAAAAAAGTCAGGAGATACCAGAATCCAGAAGACAGGGGGAACTTACTAATGGCACTGACAGACACTCCGCAAGTCCCTTCATTATCGAGAGCTCTAGTTGCACATATTGCACTCGATCCAACTGGTGGAGAGCAGATTGGTTTGTTTTGGAGATCCTGTAATTATTTAATTACATGGCGTGGTGCACAGGTTTTCTTCATTAATGTACAAAGCAGAGGTGTACAGAATACCAGGTGCAGTGAAACTGCTAAGTCCTGCTCAATTGAGGGGGCAGGAGCCATAGAAAGCATGCACAGCGTGAAGCCCCAGTGCACCACCGAGAGCCACTCCACGGAAGCTTCTTCATGGCTGAGTGCAGGGGTTGGATAGCCGCTCAGAAGCTAATGCAACCCTGAGACTGAAGTAGCTGCCACTGACTGGGTAGGTGCTGTCCATCAGCTGCTGAAGTAGGGATAGAGAACGTCTCAGATCTCTTTCCTGGCAGTGATCCCCGGTGTCCATATCAGTGGCTCAGGCCTACCTCAGCTGAGATGCCTAAAACTCACGACTGTCAGGCTTTGGTTAGCCAAGTGGTGAGCTGAGACTTCAGAACTTCCTGCTAAACTCCATTCACTTTGTTACATCCTCCATCTGCCCCAATCCACTCTGCCCTGTTCACTTGCTGTGTCCAATCTGACATTTAGATTCAGATCTCTGGGGACAGGGACTCTTTCCTTTGTTATTCATCCATATAGCACTTAGCACTGCCTACCATTCAGTTGTCCATGCGCTAACTGGCAGTGGACATTGAGCTACTCCAAACTCCAGGCACAATATGAAGGAAGGGGCAGACTGCAAGACCAGGCTTGGTGCAAGACCAGGCTTAGCTACATGGCAGGTTATTAGATCACTCAGAAGTGAATGGGACATGAGCTGCATTGATGTCCAGGAAAAAAAAAAAAAAGCAGCACCTCATCAGAGAGAGGTGGGGAAGGGAGCCTAGAGTACTAGTTATAAAAGCCTGAAGTACCAGTACTCACGCATGCGCCAGTGATAAGGAAAGACTCCTTTAGCACATCTCAGTGGCACAGTTCAGTTCACCTTAAATGGGGTTTTATTTGCATTGTTTGTCTTGCATGGTTCATGGGGAAAACAAAGTCAGGTGGACAGCACTGTAAACATGGAATGAATTGTGCAGGCTAGTATGTAGGAGGAGTTTTTTCTTTAGGTGTGCAACTTGGTATTACTTGCTGCAAGGACCTTACATAACATGCATTGCACAAGCACAGATGGTGCTGAAAGACAGGTCAGGGATGAAATTAAGAAGCAAGCCTTTGCTGCTGAAGTACCTGTGGTCAAGATGGGGCAGCAAGAGTGTGAAAGTAAACATGGTTAATTGGCCAAGCGAAGCCAGATGAAATGCTCAACTCAGGGCATTTCTCTATTTGTCTGTAGCACAGCAGCTTTGGAACAATCAATTCCAAACTCTCGGGGAACATTCTAGTCATCAATGGGCAAAAGGCTATTGCTATTGCTGCAAATCGGAACACCAGAAAAATCAGGGCCTCAGCCTGACTGGTGCAGAAGACTCACTCTGCTGCTCACTCATATCAGAGGCAGCAGCTTAACCTGCTGCGGGAGAAGACTCACTCTTCTGCCCACACATATCAGAGGCAGCAGCTTAACCTGCTGTGGAGAAGAATGGCTGTGGCCTGGACTCTAACAGAAACAGGAGAGGCGCAGAAAGAGAGCTTGTAAAGAGGGGACTGGCAGGGCTGGGGAAGTGCAGAGTGTGAAGGGGAAATGGGGACCCGGATGGGGAGGAGGCAAGAGTGCGGATGGAGACAGTGTAGCAGGGACCAGAGAGATAGGGTCAAAAGTGGAGGAAGCAGGGACCAGAGGGGGGAAGTGGTGTCTGAGAGGCAAAGCAGGATCCACAAGGGGCAGGGGGAAGACAGGGAGTAGGGAATAGAGGGGCCACACAGACACCCTGGAATAGGTGACGGGTGACTTGGAGGTGGTGGGGGGGGTGACATGGTCACACTGGCATGTAGCAGAGAGTGTGAATGGGGGGGGCACCCAGAGCCCCTGCTGTGCCTTGGGGAGGGAAGAGACAAATGGGATGCATACGGATCCTGTGGCATGGAAGTGTGGAGAATGGGGAACAACTGCATAGGGGGCGGGGTCCATGGGGGGCAGGAAGCCATTGGCACAAGGGAGGTGGGAGGGGTTGCAGGGAGTCCTTGAAATAGAAGAGGATGGGAGGGTGGCACACAGGGACCTGGTGGGGCGGGGGAAATAGAGGGATGCAAGGAGCCCCTGGCGTGCGCAATACACTTGGCCAACCGAAGTTACAAAGAGTGCGACCCCCTAGTCAATCATACACTTACTATGGGGATCATATGTCTGACTGGCTGCCCAGCTTCCTCTGTGGAAAGGGGTCACAGGCTCGGAACTCCAAAGGGAGAAAGAGCTCGAGGAGAGAAGTTATGTAGAGCACAGTTGTTTTCTGGTCCATGGGGGCTGGTTGTTCACCAGTAAGTGCAGCCTGGAGCAAAAGGACTGTCCAGACTCTCCAGGGACAGCAGGGTCACCTTGCACAGTGACCCAGGGCTCCGTTAAAGTGCATCAGGCACCGCACCCTGCTAGGGCGGCTGGAGATGCTGGTCTAGTAGATTCTGCCACTTTTACTCACACCAAGTAGCACCTTACGCTGTGAGCCAGCCCACTGAAATCCAAATGACCCCTTGTGGAGTGAAGTGCTCCTGAACGGGAATAAGTATCAGAATCTGGCCCCGAGATACTGAAGGCATTGATCTCCCTTCCCCTATATTAAAATTCCCCTTGTATTGGAGGAGGAAAAGCATGGAAACTGAATCAGAGCACTGGACCTAAACTACAGACGAGCTTCAGAAAAACTGCCCCATAGACACAAAAGGACTAAATTCTACGGAGCGCTTCTTACATGAAAAGCATGACGCCAATGAATTTTTTTTAATAATTACATAATTAGGTAGCACTTTCAGCCTGCAGGATTCTACGGTACTTTACAAGCCATGGGGAAAAGTCGTCCTAGATAGTGGACTGGCACAAGGCCTAGATCACATTTAAGTATGACTTGGTCCCTCAAAGTAGGACTTGGCTGTTGCTTAAGCCTTGCACCAGCCCTTGGCACAAGGGTGAATTTCACCCCACGTGGATACAGTACCACTGAAACGTGCACCAACACACGGCCCACTCTGCAACTGCACATACCCATCCAGCTAGGCTCTGAGTCAGGAACGCATCAGTATTCAGGAAAGAACGTGTGCTTTAGAGTTCAGCATTTGCCTAAATCCCATTAAAGTGACCGGAAGTTAAGCACACACTTTAAGCTAAAGACAGGCGCAAGTGCTTTCCTGAACTGGAGCTTTTTTTAAAGTTTCTCTCTGTTTTTTAAACAGTGAAATGTGAAAGAACATGGAGAACAATCCTGTGAAAATAATTAAGATGCTATTTTAAGCCATCTTTATCAACCCATCCAGGTTTCCATTCTTCCCTCACACCTTCCTGGTCTGATCACAGACCTTTTGAACTGCGTTCCTGTCCTACAATGGAGCTTCATGTAAAGATCTAGGGTAGGATACGGCCTTTAATATCTCAT
The DNA here is from genome assembly GCF_007399415.2 of Gopherus evgoodei. NCBI lineage: Eukaryota > Metazoa > Chordata > Testudines > Testudinidae > Gopherus > Gopherus evgoodei. Next base: position 122,133,414 of record NC_044328.1, on the reverse strand, counting down.
CATTCAGGTAAACAGAGTGCACAGGTGCATTACGAAGATCCCTGCATCATGTGCTTCATGGATAGGTTGTTGCTTTTAAAGACATTGGGGCTTCTTACGACATGCAATATGAGTGGAGCAGAAAAAACAAAACAAAAACAAGAACAAAACAACAAACCCACACAACAAGTCTAAACTTCCCTACCTGGATTAACTACTGGGAAATACCAGAGAACATCTGATCTGTCATTAATGACTAGCAGTAGGTTGCTTCACTGAAGTTGGGAATGTGGTTATATTTTATGGCTGACACTGCGCTTTACTCGGACTGCGTCTCCTTGCCCTGAAGCACAAACGAAAGTGACTACAATGTTTATTGAGTTACTGTGGTTTTTAAATATGTTTGAGGTATCCGTCGTTTCATCTGCAGTCCAGTTCTTAAATGAGTGTTAATTCAACACAAACGTAAACTGCATTTTTGATCATCTATAACAAACTGAAATCTCATATAATTGTGATCAGATGTTCCCCAAATGGCATTAAATAACCAGAAAATAACTCATTTTAGTGTTAAAAGGCAATGGGCCAAATTTATCCCTAGGGTAAATCCACTGACTTCAATGGAGCTATGCCAAAGATGAATTTGACTCAAGTTTCCAGCCACCCTTCAGCTTTTCCACCCACACACAACTGATTGCCCACTTTTATACATACCATCAGCCCTTTCACACATGCAAATCCCATATATTTGTGGCTTTATCTAAATCATTAGGAATATTCAATTTTCCCACAAGAATTGTTGCAAATCGCATTACTGCCACGAACAGAGAAGTGTACGCATAAATACTAATAATCAAGCCCAAGATGTTAACATTTATAATGCAGCAGCCAGGTGGAGCCCTACTGTGCTTGGTGCTGTGAAAACAGTGACAGTCCCTGCCCCGAAGAGCTTGCAATCAAAAAGAAGCGATTTATTGAGGTGAGTTAGGGGGATGGTATTGTAGCGCATGGTGTAACATGTTCCCAACACGACAAGCAGAGATAGCTGAACCCACCGATATTCAGGCTTGCGCTGCCGAGTTCAGAAAAGCTCGACCCCAATCTTGTTCTCTTGGGACAGGATCCTGCAGTGTAAGGATCTTTCGGGATGGTACCCCAATGTAAAGCCAAGTGAAGACACTTAGGTGATAGCGCTGCAGTATTGTCTTCAAACCCCAATTGACATAGTTGCTGTTCCTTCTGATTTCTTGCCAGACTGTACACTCAATGTGATTAGCAAGCGAAGATAAAACTGTTCCCCTGGACTGCTGCTGTCCTGCCTGTGTGGCATCAGTTTTAACCAGCATGGCTAAGAGGCAACCAGTCTGCTCTGTTTTTTTAATGATGTATATACAGAGATAAATGTCTTTGCTCAGCATTCATTTCCCCAGCTTGGAATGAGAAGTCATACAAAGAGAAGGGCTGTCTGGTGTTACTGTACTTGGTTAGTATCCCAGTGCTGCTCTGAAACTTTTCTTTATAGCACACCTCCTTTCTGAATTTTAAGCCAATTTCCCTCTCCTTACGCTTCCTATAGAAACTGTACACTAGGGAAAACTATTTCTCTCATCTTCTGGCAGTTGTGCTGTGCAAAATCAGGCAGCTGGCACTTTGTACGCTAATACCAATTAAAGCACAGGCCTAGTGAAATAAAAAAGGCTCTCATTCAGTGACACACAAAGTGTTGAAATAAATCACTGCATGATACACAATGTTTATTCCAGCACTTTGTACATGATCATCAGTTTCAATATTATACAACTATGCTATGTGAATAATCATATTAATCAGGGCCAGATGCGAGTCTTCCTGGCTAGATGACATATATGTTTATATATGGAGTATTTTTTCCCTGTGTCTTTTATACTGCATACACATAAATACACACACATACTTACTAGACAACCAAATGTTTTGATGTTACTAGCATTTAATTTCTACCAACATCCAAGACACTTACTTGAGAGGACAAATAGACTGAACTTGAGACCCATCGGCTATTAAGCTCGGCCAATGAGGTCCAGGACTCTTAACAGATGTTAACCTTTTTTTTAACACACACACTTTTGGGGGGCTGAGGGGTGGGAAGCAGTGTTCCATTTTCCTCTCTCACTCAGAAACAAATTCCTATACAAGTGAGATCCACATTCTTGCCATTAAATATTCTGTGTGAGGTTTCCACCCAGCCAGAAATACCAGCTCTTGATCTACAACCCTTTAAAATGTGATGTGTGTGAATGCTAGCAAACAATGGAGTTTTACAGGGATGAATTAGAACTAATACATGGACTCACTACACCAGTTAGTGAAAGAGCAGATTATTCTGTTTCTCTCTAATACCTGTCAGAATTGAGTTCCACACTCCCCGCGCTTCACAACTAGGCAGGTTGCATGAAAAACAGCAGAAGTGCCAGCTGCTTGACTTTACAGCACCAGAAAAATCACAGCAACATTAGGCACTGTTGCACTGGAGTTTATTGAAACATGGTTCCTGTTACAGCAAAGGTTTGGCAGACTGGCATAGGTAAGGGTTTGATATGCCCATGCAATCCTCATTTAGGATTAGGGAGATTCCCCTTCCTCTGGAGAGCTAATTTATACTGTTTAAAACATGGTAGCATGACATGACATTCCAGTGTGAATTTTTGAATTTTCTATGTTAACTTCCTAACCAGAAAGTGAGTGAGTGTGTGCGTGTACATATATAGACGTGTACATAAACTTGTGTGTGTGTGTGTATTATATATATATATATATATATATATATATATATATATATATATATATATATATTCTCTTTGTTCTTGACTTTATGGAGTACCTTCAGGGAAAGAAATGACCACATTCAAATGAATGTGTCTTGCACACAGAGCCATATGCTCCCCTTGATCTTGATGCAGAGCTATGGCTGAGATTAATGAAGAACTAAGATAGACACTTGCATTAGCCATTCAATATTACATGTATGGGGGAAGCGCATGTATAATGTCACTTATTGCTGAGGGCTAGCTGCGAAATTCTGATCCAGATTTCAAACAGATATTTGGATGTGGGATTTTGGTTTAGCCAGACGACTGTGAAAATCGCATCCTGAAACCATCGCTGTCCCATTCATCCACATACCTGAAGTTGGAGGAGCGTTTAGATTTGAATCCTTCAATATACTCTAGAAATATGATTTCATTAATACCCAATTTATCAGCCAGTCTAGTGATGGGCTCTAATACCTGAAAATGCATAATAATGGGTAAAGGTTTCAAAAGACATCACACGTTACCTTGTGCACACAAGATTTTGCATTCAGAAAAAAGAGTTCCACTGTGTTTTTGTCCTTCAGAAAGGAGATGCTTTCAATGTAAAACCTGAAAAAAAAAAAGAACAAAGCGACTTAATTTTCTAACTCAGGTTCTGTTCCCCTCCCATGTCATTCTGATTTCCTCATTTTTTGTTCCCCCGCAGCACAGATGGTTCAGAGGCACTATTACTTATTGCATTTAATTTCCTGCCTGTTAGTAGGGAACAAGCAGAAAGACCTGAGGAGAGATAGTGAAAAGGGAATGACAAACACCCTGTTAAACAGATAAGAGCAATTTGACAACTTTTCATCTCTTTTGAAAACCCTGTCAGATTTCAAAGGGGCAAGTCATCCTCTTAAGCAGAGGAAAGAAACCCTGAAATTGGAAAAGGGTAATGCAAACTCTGTGTTACAACTTGACAAAGCCAATGCAAAATCCACCATGGCAGAGGGATTAGTGCTAGCGTGGAAGGTTGGAGGATGCGTGACTTTGGAATCACATCAGGTCCAGGAACTCATGGGAGTTCTAGTTCCAATACTTTGCACAGAGAACCCGCCTCTCTGCACTGTTCTAGATTTCCCCTTGCCTCTCAAACAAGGGCCAGTTCAGGAGTATGTTGTCTCAGATCTCCCTGTCCATAGGTACATACAGTCTTCCTCCATGGGGCTCTGGGGGCAAGCCATAGACAGGACTCAGCAAGGTTGCTCAGAACAAACTAGAATCTCCACTGGAAATAATACAAGCTTGGAATGCTGCTTCCTGGCTCTATCTCCACCTGCCAGCCATACCACCCCCACCCTGAACCAGTATGGTGGGAACCCATGTGGAGGAATCATAGAATATCAGGGTTGGAAGGGACCTCAGGAAGTCATCTAGTCCAATCCCCTGCTCAAAGCAGGAAAATCCTCAACTAAATAATCCCAGCCAGGGCTTTGTCGAGCCTGACCTTAAAAACCTCCAAGGAAGGACATTCCACCACCTCCTTAGGTAACCTATTCCAGTGCTTCACCACCCTCCTAGTGAAATAGTGTTTCCTAATATCCAACCTAGACCTTCCCCAGGGCAGCTTGAGACCATTACTCCTTGTTCTGTCATCTGGAGGAGGTGCTGTTGGCTCCAGGACTGGGGAAGCATTTGGCACAGTGGTTGTTCTCCTCCCATGCTCCTCCCTGATTGCATTTTGCTAGCACTCAGGTGCGTTAGCAGCCTTCCATACTGTGCACTGGAGGGCTGCAAAGGGCCCTAAACGTTTATCAGTGCTGAGAAGTGTCTGTAAGTAGCAGGGCCGGCTCCAGGCACCAGCGCAGGAAGCAGGTGCTTGGGGTGGCCAACAGAAAGGGGTGGCATGTCTGGGTCTTCGGTGGCAATTCAGTAGTGGGTCCCTTAGTCCCTCTTGGAGGGAAGGACCCGCTGCCAAACTGCTGCTGAAGAATGAAGTGGTGGCAGTAGAGCTGCCGCTGAAGTGCCGCCAATTGCGGCACACCCCGCAGCTTGGGGTGGCAAAAACGCTGGAGCCAGCCCTGGTAAGTAGGCATCCTGTGGGATTACTATGGAGATGATCAGGGCTGTCACATGGGACCCTGAGGTTCAGTTGCCAGCATGTGGAGTTTAAGAGGGTAGAGGCACACTCATGTCACCTGACCTCTCTCTAAACATGAAAAACCCAACACTGAACCCTTCTGATCCAGTGTATCTTCTTCCCACAAGGGGCAGTTCCCTCTGTTCACCAGCCTTTCAGAAGCCCCATTTTGTCTGACTAAATATAACAGGTGCAAGGGCATCTGTTTACAGCATGGCCAAGCTGCAGAGCTCTTGACAGCTCTTAGGACTGCTTAGGAATGTGGCGTCCTCTAAAGGAAAGAGTGTTTTCTTATTTGCAAAGGCTCACAACCAGGAAGCGCTTGCCTGATTTGCTAAGGGAATTCTTTACACATGGTGATTCCAAAGGCTTTGTCTGAAGCGTCTGCACTTTCCTCCATGCAGCCCCTTATGCTTTGAACCATCCTTCCTTCTCTTTGAGTGCCGAACAACCTCTCCATATACTATCAAAACCCTCCTGAAATCACGTTTCCTCTCTGAAGCCTTGCTCCGCTGGCCTCTCCTCGACATGCTCGTCATTGTGAGCTTGCACCATTACTGCCTGTATTGTCATGGACAAGCTGAGGGACCTCTGCTCTCTACTGGCTGTATAGCAGTACTGATTCTGACATGTCATAGTCTGAAACAAATTCTTCTTTAGCTCAAGTACAAGGGGGCTGTACTGCTGTTTAGGGTAGGGTGACCAGACAGGAAATGTGAAAAATCGGGACGGGGGTGGGGGGTAATAGGAGCCTATACAAGAAAAAGACCCAAAAATCAGAACTGTCCCTATAAAATTGGGTCATCTGGTCACCCTAGTTTAGGGAAGATCTGAGCTCTGGCCTCACTGCCACTCTGCAGACACTAGCGGCCACAATGTGATAACGGTCACATTCTTAGATGGCGAGGGCTTGCTACCGTGTCATATTTACTTGGATTTAAATTACCAGAAAAGAACGCATGGTCCAGGCTCTAATCAGTTAAAAATACAAAACCGGTAGCAAATCTCACAGCAACACACCAGCCCTCAAAAACATATCCTGAAACTAAATCCCATGCCTCTTGGATTACGAAGGGACACCCATCTTCTAATCCCTCCATCTAAGCACACGGTATTTTCTATGGCTAGATGGGCAGGGATCACACCCCAGACACTGACCTCAGCTACCTGGGCATCTGTAGTAATTCCAGTAAATACAACTGAGTTATTTCAGAATTACACTGGCATAAATGAGATCAGCGTCTGGACCACATAATACTTTATGCACATACACAAAGCCAAGCACCTTGCTGTCACTCTCTAGAAATACTAAATAATAAAAATGACAAGTTCTATAAGTTGCTTTTGCTGTGTGCTTTTCCCCTAATGCTCACTTGGGATATTACACTAAACAGCACCAAGACTATAAACGTTACACACAAAACGGTGCCTAGACAATGAACATCTATAATTCTGGAAGCACTCATCTCTCAAAGCAAGATAACACAGCTCTGTAAAGCCTTTTTTTTAGCTACATTGCTGCAAGGTATGAACAGTTCACTATCAATGCATGGGCTTCTCAGAATGATGGAACATTTGGGGCCCCACTGTCCAGTGAGTCCCCTAATGCAGGTCGGTGGTGTAGCAGGGTGGCTGATTCCTGAGCACCTCCTTGTGGCCAGAGGTCACTCTGCTGTGCCCTGGTGCCAATTTCTCCCCTCTTCTGGGCCCCTTCATAACTCCCAGTCCACAGGTAATCAAAACATTCCCTTCCTGGGGCCCCATTTCTGGAGTCCTTACATACTGGGCCTCCAGGCCCCACACCCAGTTCAGTCTCTCTCTCTCTCGACAACATAGGAAGAACAAGGCCTTGCCCCGAAAAGCCGGCAGTGTAAATGCTGAAGTTGACAGACAAAGGAAGCTATACAAAAGCCCAGGAACAGGGACGATGCTAATTTCCTCTGGCAAAAGGTGTTAAAAAGCGTTGGGGGGAAAGAAGGCATATTGCGCAAAAGGCTAATGTTCACATTTGCTCTTTATCCCTCAAGTAAATCTCCTTGACCCCTTCCATCAGTTATTTTGTGTTTACGAAATGGCTCTTCCTCGCTCCTGTTTTAAAACCAAGCAGGCACAAGGCTTGTTTAAACCCAAAACCACGAGGCGTTAAACTGGCAGGTGTGCAGTAAGAAGCACCGGCACCATTTCTACCTCAGTTCTGGTCCGAGGCAGAATTCTGAGGCCACATGGCCCACACAGACCTGTGTTGTGCCAAGCAGGAGCGCCGCATTCTCTCCCTGCCTCTGCCTTTCCACTGAAGTTGTGTGCACGCAGTGCTGTACCTAACCTTTCTCATAGACTCATAGACTTTAAGGTCAGAAGGGACCATTATGGTCATCTAATCTGACCTCCTGCACAATGCAGACCACAGAATTTTACCCACTCATTCCTGTAACAAACCCTTAACCTATGTCTGAGTTATTGAAGTCCTTGAATCGTGGTTTAAAGACCTCAAGGTGCAGAAAATCCTCCAGCAAGTGACCCGTGCCCCACGCTGCAGAGGAAGGCGAAAAACCTCCAGGGCCTCTGCCAATCTTTTGACTGCTCGCATCTGAGTTTAATTAAAGAATAGACGATGACAAGGCACATGTGTTAGGGAGAGATAAGCGTGTGGGCGCTAACCACCCAAGGCATGTGCCAGGGTGTGAGAACCCACTGTTGCTCACACGTCAGAACTATAAGCAGATCTTAAAGGCACTATTAGAATATATATTTTCTGTAGCGCTAAATAATTTGTGTATTGTATCCTCCTCTTTTCTTTCTAAAGGCCTCTCCATGCATTATCTACTTGCTTGTTTTAAAATAGTTTATTTAAGCTTTTATGCCCCTAAAATGCAAATTCTACCCCAAAGTGCTTGGGCTTAAAATTAGCTTCCAGCAGCTTCTCCTCCCAAGTCAACTCTTTCTCTCTGTATTAACTCTTTCAGTGCTTTCCAATCGCTCATCTTGTAAGGAATACTTAACAGGTCCTGGCCTAGATCTTCCCTCCCAGCCAAGCTGTGCACAGCACAGCTCAGGAAGCAGGTGTGGAAAGGTGGCTTTAAGATACCTTTGCCCTGCCCCACCCCTCCCACTCCTGAACTGGCTGTTCGCAGTTTCAGTTCTCTGATGGAAGCCAGGGCAGCCCGAGGTCAGTGGATCTCTGCAAGGGCACAGGGTCCTGGCCACATGGAACAGAGCGCTTTACTTTTCATGAAAGAATAGGGAAGGTTAGTCATGTGACCAATTTGATGGCCAAGTCAGTGACAGTATTTCTGCTCTGTTGCCATGTAAGTGACTGAAGTTCAATACATAGATTCAGTTTCGCATTTCCTGGCCAGAGGCACTGAATGTTCAGGAGGGACGAAGGGCCCGTAATAAATATATTTAAAGGGAAAAACTTAGTTTAGGTTTTGTTTTTAAAAAATGGGGGAAGCTACAAAATCTAACAAGAAGAAAAGCATTTTCAGTGAACACCAGGTACTGTTGATCTTGAACCTACTATGGCCTAAATACAGACAGCGCAGCCTTGTGGTGCCTACTTACCCATGCTACACAAATCACTGTTCTCTCAGAGTGCCTTACAAATATTTTTTAACAAAAACTCAGCAACAATCTAGCAAGAAGTTGTGTCATATTAGAACTGGAGAGTGGAAAAGATCAGCCTCATTTCATTTTCCAGACTGACTAAAATGGAAAATACTAGCAGCCAGCACAAATCGGGAAAAGTAAATTTAATTGTTAAGAATTAGTAAATTAACTAATCAAAGTTATTAATAGCAATTCAGGCAAGGAAGCTTTTTAAGTATACGATTCTTTAAAAGAAAATCTTGACAATGGAAGTTTAATTTAATAAAATATTGTTTTGATTTAAAAAGGGAACAACCAAATTTCCAAAGTATCTCATCGCTAACCAGCATTTATCCAGGAGTTAATTGCTTTTTAAAAACACATATGGCTTTGACTTTTATTTCCTCTATCAAATTAATTATCCTCTATCAAATTAATTATCAATCCTTTGAAACAAAAAGTTATAAATACACCAAACCTATAATGTTTGGTATATATAGAAACATATAGAAAACAATTACTTACCTAACTGCAAAGTACAAAGTTGCTGGACCTGGTTTCTTGGGCAAGTCATGATCCAGAACTCTGTGATCTAACTGCAGCCATATATTCTGGCCTCTGTAGGAACAAATGGGGAGTGGGAGGTGGAGGGGATATGGGGGGAGAGGAACAGGTTCCATTAATAATACTGAAACAGATTCCCTTCAGCACGTGCATTTGCTCAAACCAACACTTTTAAAAGAGCAGGACTGAGAAATCCTGTTCACACTAAAGTCTGGGACAAAACTTTCAACTCTTCAATCGAGGCAGGATTTGGCCAAATGTCTGTTTAGTTACTAGCCCTTTCAGACATTGATATACGTCACACTCAGGACTCTGAAGAAACCAAGGGCACCCCCATTCCTAAAATGTCACATGAAGATCAGACATGAAGTTTAGAACTAATACATCTCCCCTCCACATTAAGGCAAGATCCTGCCCAGCTGTTGCGAATTGGAGCAGCTCCATTGACTTCGAAGTAGCCATTCCAATTTACACCAGCTGAGGATCTGGCCTGTAGTCCAAGGGTGGGTGCTCTTTACAGCAGAAAGATGCTGGTTCCATAATCACTGTGTCTGCGATGAGATTGCAGCACGTTGTGCTGTCATTTCCCAGCACCTACTGATGCAGACCCCCAAGATGAAAAGCCTGCTTTTGAGAATTGCCAACTCAAACTAAAGAGAAGGGCGAGGTGCCCACATTTCAGAGCACAGCTTGTTTGTGGAAGCACTGTAATCTAGTCAGGCAGGCGCCCCTGCACACTTTGTTATCAAAAATCCCATTGGCTGAATCAGTTTAGGGTGGTGTCCACAGGGAGTGACCGAGAAGAGAACACATGCTTCCCCAAGCACCATTTTTAATAACCAGTGGGAACAAAATGGGGGACATGGTTTGTGCCTCACTTTGCCCCGTGGATGAGCTTGGAGAGACAGCCACTCAGTAATGCCTAGTGCTGCCATCCGAGAGATTCTGGCACTGGGACAGACCCCAAGCTGGCACAGCATGACCGCCCCCCCCCCCCCGGAGGTGACAGGCTCACACTCCAAACACTGACAGGCATGTGGCGTCTTCAGCAGATGCCTATAAATTCTGTCATTTGTCAAAATTTCTTCTTGCTTTTTTGGGATACTAGCCGTCCTTACAAAATACCCAGGGAGTGCTTTGGAAAAGCTCGGCAGGTGGAACGGCCACTAAGCAATTAATGAGGGGAAAAAAGTCTCATGGAAGTTCTCCTGGGACGTTGGGAGGAGTATAAACATCACCCCAGAGCTATTTATAGAAGAAATGCTGGAAGAAAACATTTTACGACAATGAAAAGGGCAAGGATGTTGCCAAAACATTTTAAAAAGTCCCGGGGACTAAAGCAGCTCTTCAAAAAATAGACCCACGGCAGTGCCAAGAAGGGCTTCAGAAGCAGACACCTCCTCACACAGAAGTGATACCCAGCTACTATGACATTCTAAAGAGCATCCTCCACTATTTCCCTCCTCCCATACACCCAAAATCCCTGGGAAGGGTACTGCCTCTACAGCTGTGGGTTGACACACAGCTTTGTACAATGGGAAGAAAGTCAGTCTTGTGATTAAGGGTGTCTTTACTGTCACAGACTTCCTATGTGACCTACAGTGATAAGGGATCTGCTAAAAAGGGCGAGAAATGTCCTAGGTAGGGCAGGGATTAACGTCAGCCCTGTAATAAAGACGTAACTAGGGCCAAGATCCAGTTCCACTGGCTACTGTTGCAAACCTCCACCCCGACCAAGCTGGGCTTGTTTTTGGCACGGTTCCTTCTGCCATTTCTGGAAGCTGGGACGTGGTTGCACTGGAAATGCTCATTATGAGGGAGTATAAAGTGACTCGTGCAATGTCACGCAGTAAAACGCACACTGAGGCTAGGCAACATGCTCACCAATGTCAGTCAGCTCGAAGGTTTCACTAACAACTGGATGAGAGAGCAATTCAAGAAGTTAAAATGAATGCTACTTTTGCAGCTGTTTTTGGTAGACTGAAAAGTGGTTTAGACTTCTAGAAAAATAAGCAAAAGGCACAGAAACAGGGAGAGTTTATTACTGTGTTATCCGACTTCAGATTTCTCTGCTGTTATGCCAATTAAGCATTAAAAGTTTGTTTATACTGGGTTTGAGGCCAGAAAATACAAAATGATGTAATTGATTAATACTAAAAATGCTTGCATATTCCCCTACTTTTTTTAAACTGCACAGAGAAGGCATGCATGAGTGTGCTCATATGTGAAGGAGAGACCTTGGCCTGGAGTCCAATTTCTATGCTTTTTGGGACGGACTGAGATGTTGGTTTGCAACAATCATTTCACCAATTGTTTAAAAATAGAAATACAGATACTTACGTATCATCTATAAATGTTATCCCAAAATACTCCTTTTCTTTGAGGTTGAAATGTGATGCCACCAGATCTAGTAACTCCCGAGACAAAAGTTTGGGCTATTGAGAGAATCATCAACATATAATTACATTCAGCTCAGCCATTTTATTTTTAAACTAGTCTTCTCTGGGTGTGCTGCCTTAAAGGGACTTTGCCACATACCGGTAGTTTAAAGCACCATGATGCAGTCTGCTGCCCAGATGGGTCCCATGAAGCCTTGTGCCCTTGGGTATTGACTTCCCAAGTACAGCAAGATTCCAAACCCCAGTTTACCTGTCAGAACTGCAGAAATTTAGAACCAGACATAAATGACTAAGTGGTTGGAGAGCAAAGACAACTAAGTTCTTCAGCCTTCCCAACCAGTTGAAATGTATAAAAAGAAGTAAAAGAAAGGAGTGGCTAGTCTAGGGGAAAGACTGGACTGAATTCAGGCTTTTCATGGACTTTATTGCAGGAAGGACTTTTCAATATAGAAACTGCTATACCCCAGAAAAACTAGACCTTTTTTTCCCCCTTATGACAAGGTACCATCACCCCAAAACACAGATCATTTTCAAAAAGATTTTAAAATTGAAACTCAGAAGAGCTTAATGTGTTATAAATTGTAATGAGAACAGATGTTAAATAAAAGCTATTTATTGAAAAATTTCCAAATGTAACAGCACCGAGAGCTAGAACATGAAACTAGTGACACAAGACAGGTCTGTTTGTTATCGTCCAAGCAAATAACAAAAAGATGAAGTCTGATTTAGATTTTTAAAATCCGTTCCATGTTACTAATCTGAGGACTTGTTAGTCACACAGATGAGGGCTAAACTTTTTTTAGATGCGCCTCTTTGACCTTCTGGTCTAAGTCCCTTTTCAAAAGTGATGCAGTCACTCAGAAGCCAATGAGGTTTAGGAGCATAAGTCCTCCATCACTTATGAAAATGGAACTTGGGCATTTTTGAAAACTTTACTCATGGACATTTAAGAAAAGTTTGACTGTGTCCATTTAAGCTGGTAAAATACAATTACGTGGATTGCATTAAAAGGCATAGATGCCACTATAAAACCAGGCTGTGTTGGGCAAAGTAAAGGGTGTTTACCTGAACCAGCAGTTCCAACTTTCTGTCATCAAGGAGCTGCACCTGGCAGTGCCTGCCTTCTGTCATCTAGAAAGACAGGAACACATCAGTGGTGAGGGAATGGAGAAAACTCAGTTTAAAAGCTCCAGACGGCAATTACTTAAGGCAGTAGGTTTTGATGTCCTTGCTACTGAGCCACACTGGAGGGTGTTCTGGTGACTAAATCTCCTCCCTATACGAAGGCTAAGGTTCTTTCTCCCAGAAGCTGCTGAGCACTCTCAACTCCCATCAACTTCAAACCATAGTTAAGGGTACTTAATACCTCTCAGGATAAAGATGAAAATTACCCAAAAGCTGTAGCAGAGCTGCAGTTCAGTTGTAACTGCATTGTACTTGGCCTGTGCAGTGAAAATAAATCAGACTTATTAATACCTTTACACACAGAGCTAGCAATGTTCTTATGCTTTAAAGCTCTGGCACAGCAACCAGCACTGGGTACAAACAAAACATTTATTCAGAGATTCCAAGGTGAGAGAGGACCATTGTGATCATCTAGTCTGACCTCCTGTATAACACAGGCCAGAGAACTGCCCCCAAAATAATTCCTAGAGCAGGCCATTTAGAAAAAAGATCTAAACTTGATTAAAAAATAGTGATGGAGAATCCACTCTGACCCTTGGTAAATTGTTCCATTGGTTAATTACCCTCACTGTCAAAAATGTATGCTTTATTTCCAGTTGGAAGTGTCTAGCTTTAACTTCCAGCTATTGGATTGTGTTATACTTTGCTAGATTGAAGAGCCCATTATTAAATATTTATTCCCCATGTAGATATTTATGGACTGTAATCAAGTCACTCTTAATTTCTTTTAAGCTAAAAAGATTGAGTCTCTTTGAGTCTATCACCATAAAGCATGTTTTCTAATCCTTTAATCATTCTCATGGCTCTTCTTTCACCCCCTCCAATTTATCTACATCATTCTTGACTTGTGGGCACCAGAACTGGACATAGTATTCCTAGTGCTAAATACAGAGGCAAAATTACCTCTTATCTCCTACTTGAAATTCCCGTTTATACATCCCAGGATCGCATTAGCTCTTTTGGCCACAGTGTCACACTGGGAGCTCATGTTCAGCTGATTACCCTCCACAACTCCAAAACTTTTTCAGAAGTCACTGCTTCCAGGACCAAGTCCCCCACTCTGTAAGTACAGTCAACATTCTTTGTTCCTAGATGCATATACAGCAGAACCTCATTTATCCAATGTAATTGGTATAGGGGTCAGAGTAGATAATCAAAAATCCGGATAAAGCAGAGATTGGGAAAGTGCAATGCTGCAGCACCATCTAGTGGTCAATGCAGAGCTCACCCCCTTCTGGATCTGTGTGCACTGGCAGTTCGGTTGACACAGAGAGCCAGGGTCAGATAAATGGGGTTCTACTGAATTTACATGTAGCCATATTAAAATGCATGTTGTTTGCTTGCATCCAATGCACCAAGCAATCCACATAGCTCTGCATCAGTGACCTGTCCTCTTTATTATTTACCACTCCCCAATTTTAATCTGCAAACCTTATCAGTGATCATTTTAGTTTCGTTCAGGTCATTGATATAAATGTTAAATAGCAGAGAGCCAAGATCTGCTGCCTGCAGGACCCCACTGGAAATATACACTTGATAATGATTCCCTATTTGTAATTACATTTTGAAAGCTATCAGTTCGCCTGTTTTTAATCCATTTAATGTGTGCCATATTTTTTATTGTTCTAATTTTTTAATCAAAATGTCATGCTGTACTAAGTCAAACACCTCACAGAAGTTTAAGTATATTACGTCAATACTATTACCTTTATCTCCTAAACTTGTAATCTCATCAAAAATATATATCAAGTTTAGTTTGATATTATCTTTCCTGGAATGTGTGTCAGGCTGACAGGCCTATAATTACCTGGGTCATTCTGTTTATCCTCTTTAAAAATTGGCACATTAGCTTTCTTCCAGTCTTCTGGAAATTCCCCTGTGCTCTAAGACTTATTGAAAATCAACATTAACAGTCAAGTGAGTTCCTCAGCCAGCTCTTTTTAAACTCTTAAATGCAAGTTATATGGGTCTGCTAATTTAAAATGGCTAACGCTAATAACTTCTGTTTAACATCCTCCAGAGATATCAGTGGAATGGAAAGAATGTTATCAGCACCATATGATAAAACTAGTATCTATTTTCCCCCCAAATACAGAACAGAAATATTTATTGAACACTTCTGCATTTTCTGCAGCATTATTGATAATTTTACCCTTTCCATCTAGTAATGGACCAATACCATTTTCAGGATTACTTTTGTTCCTAATATATTTATAAAACCTCTTATTATCCTTAATTCTGCTGGCTATAGATTTATCCTAGTTTCCCTTTGCTTTCCTTACCAATTTCCTATAATTTCTAACTTATTATTTATATTCATTAAAATCAGCATCCCCTTTCTTCTATTTGTTATACATATTAATTTTTTATAGATGTCTACACTTCCCCTCTAAACCAGGTCAATATTTTAATCAGAACAATCTTCTTCTTAAACTATGGGATTGTGGTTTTTCAGGCATCTAACAAGGTGTTTTTAAATGATTCCCAATCATCATTCACATTTATCTGATTAAATTATTTCTCCCAGCTGATGTGGCTCATATTTAGGAAGTTTATGAACTAAATTAGTAAGTCCCCAGCTGGCCTGAGTTCTGTCCCTTATGACAAGGAAGTTAACCTCAGTCCTAGCCCCTGGGAGAGGGGATGAATTAGTCAGACATTCGAACATGTGCAGCGGGTATCCCAGGCCAGGAAAGGCTGAGCCTCCTCAAAAGAGCCAGGCATGGTTCTGCTCACACTCCACCCCAAGCCCCCATCTGCTTCCCGGTCTTCCCCTGTGGCCTGTGCTTACGGCTTGGGCATCCCAGCGCTCAGGCTGCCTGGTGCTCTGGGCCGCCTGGCGCTCTGGCATCCCGGCGCTCCAGGCCTCGGGCCATCTGGAGCTCCGGGCCTCGGGCTGCTCAGGGCGCTCAGGCCACCCGGCACTCCGGGCCTTGGGCATCCCGGTGCTCGGGCTGCCCAGTGATCTGGGCCTTGGGCATCCCAGCACTCGGCCACCTGGTGCTCTGGGCCTCGGGCCACGCAGCGCTCAGGCTGCCCGGTGCTCAGGCTGCCCAATGATTCAGACCTGGGGCCGTCCAGTGATCCAGGGCTTGGGCTGCCCAGTGCTCTGGACTGCCCAGTGAGCCAGGCCTCGGGGCACCAGGTGCTCGGACCACCCCGTGAGCCGAAGTTGGGGACGCTGTGGCTCCCCGTCCAGTGCTCTGGGGCTGGCAAGGGTGGGTAGCGCTGGCGGCGGGGGTTCAGGGATCCACCAGGAAAGGGCAGCAGGCAGAAGGGGTGTGGCTGGAGGTTAGCCTCCCTGAATGGGTGGTTTACATATCACCCATGCCTTCAAACACTAAGGATCCTGATTCCTTGTTGTGGCAGACATAGGAGACACAGCCTCACTGAAGAAGACGATGGCATTGCCTTATTTGAGTATCAAGACCAGCATAGCTGCTTGGACCATGAGGTTTATCCAGGGATATGCAAGGAGACCTGGCTCACTCCATAGCTATTAGATCTGGACTGTTTTGGTCCCCTTAGTTTCAGGTTTATGTCATGTTTATCCATCGAAAACTATTCCCATGTCTCTCTGGGAACAGGTAAAACAATAAAGGTACATTATGCTCCTTTAAAACCTGTCCTTTAAAATCTATTACATTTTCATGAAAGCCTCTACATTATTTAAGAACCGTTCTATTCTCGGTCCCTCACAGTCTGGGCAGGGCCTGGCTTTCAAGTACTCTGAAGATTACAACTGGTAAAGGGAACCTGGCTTTTATTTCTTTAATCATGCGCTCATAATAACTCATTCTCCTGAAGGCGCAGAGCTTCTGACAGGCCATAAATCTGCAGCTCTAAACATAGACAGAAGGTGGCTTTCTAAGATAGGGATTTTCTAATGAACTAAACATTGTGAACACAGTGGTTCTTTCCCTACAAATGACTGATCTCTCTGTGGACAGTAACAGAGTTAGGGTCAGAGTCTCAGCTGGTGGAAGTCTGTATTGCTCTGTTGATGTCAGTGGGGCTACATCAATTTACACCAACTGAGGATCCAGCCCATACGCTGCACTCTGAGATGGGGCTGGGATTCTACCCCAAAACAGTGACATGACAAGTCCCTCTATAGACAAAGCCTGAGAAAGCCTGGATGTGGGAGAAGGTGGAATGTGTAAAGGAGTTTTTAAAAATATAAAAGCAGCAAAAAGTCCTGTGGCACCTTACAGACTAACAGACGTATTGGAGCATGAGCTTGCACCCACGAAAGCTCATGCTCCAATACGTCTGTTAGTCTATAAGGAGCCACAGTACTCTTTGCTGCTTTTACAGATCCAGACTAACACGGCTACACCTCTGATATTTAAAAATATAAGGCCCTGTTGACATACAAATACCAGTATATCTAGTGCAGTTATACCAGCATAAATGGGCTTATATCACTATAGCTCAGGGGTAGGCAACCTATGGCATGCGTGCCAAAGGCAGCACACGAGCTGATTTTCAGTGGCACTTACACTGCCTGGGTTCTGGACACCGGTTCGGGGCTCTGCATTTTAATTTAATTTTAAATGAAGTTTCTTAAACATTTAAAAAACCTTATTTACTTTACACATAACAATAGTTAAGTTATATATTATAGACTTATAGAAAAAGATCTAAAAGCATTAAAATGTATTACTGGCATGCAAAACCTTAAATAAGAGTGAATAAATGAAGACTCGGCACATCACTTCTGAAAGGTTGCCGACCCCTGCTATAGCTCATTAACATACAGGATGGGGAATAAGCTATGCTGGTATAAGACAATATACAGTACAAATACTGTGTTTAGACCAGGCCTACATTAAAGAAATAACTATTATTCCTTTTCGTTGTAATGGGGTGCGAGAGAGAGAGAGATCCATTACTGAGTGGCCCACAAAGAGGATGTGTGGCTTACAGCTATTGCTGGTCGTGGTGGATCTCCTTTAGTGTAATTGCTATAGACCTTTGGTTTAGGAGATAAAAATCCAGGTTCTAGTCCTCACTCCCAGGGAGCTCAGTATGTGATTTATCTGCATTGTCTGGAGCCCTTAAATCCATTACAATCTGATCACAGCTTCATTTGTCACTAAGCCATTGTGATTTATTTATGAACACACATGCTACCATAGATTAGTCATTTCATCAACTTACACTTTTTCTGCCTCTGACATACTGCTGCCAACTGCCCCCATCGTGAAGCGTCTGATCCATCAATGTTTAAGTCACAGCCCCATCTGTTGCACTGAGATAGCATAAATAATGGCAACGCCTAATTGCTTGTTTTTACCCAATGAAATTGTGTACATCATTTCTAATGGCTGTAATTGTCACATCTATCTATTGTTAAGTAAACACATTCTCTCTTTCTCTGTCTCTCTCACTCAAAAATAAAAACATTGTGCCATGGAAAGCTGCCTCAAAGATTCAAGTGTAAAAGCTATCACAATCATTTGCACTTCTACTGCGCCAACCAACAGCGAATCTCAAAGCACTTTAAAAATATTAAGCAATTAACTCTCACGACAGGCCTGAGAGTTTGGTAAGTAAGTGAGATTCCCTCATTTTATAGATGGAGACGTAGGCACAGAGCTTAAGTGACTAATTCTGAGACGTGCTGAGCACTCACAACTCTATTTAAAGTCAATAGAATCTGTTAGTGCTTAGCATCTCAGAAAAAATCAAGCCATAAATGACATACTTGGGACCACATAGGAGAAATAGGACCCAAATATCCAGATTTATGCTCTAACAAGACAGGCCTCTCTTTTACCCCCAGAGATTTTTCATAAATTGTTAAAATAGTTAAGAGGTATAAATCCATCTTTGACTCTTCTTCCAATTCATTACAATTAAATTACTGATACAACTCCTCGAATTAACCCTTGAATCAGGCGTCTTGTGGTTGTTAAGATTCTCTGAACTTCAAGCATTTTATATTATCTCAAAAATGCAGAATTTTAGAAAGTTAAATCTGGATTATTTAGCACAGAACAGAACAGCACAAGAGCATTCAGTGATAGGGCGTATTGAGTTGCGATTGTTGTGTCATCTCCATCACGTTCTCAGTCATACAGGCTGTTCCATACAGGGGACCTTGCATTCGCAGTGAGCCTCATGGTTTCTGCGGGCGGAGGGGGTGTTCCACACCACAGCTTGCAAAGCCCGGAAGACCAGAGATAACGACTAATTTACGATTATATAGCACCCTTCTTCCAGAAGGATCCCAAAGCCCTTTGCAAGCTATGCAGAGTCAGTTCATCCACCAACATTTGATACCATGCACCAGTGCTACGCAACAGTTCAGGACAGGAAGCCGATGCCTTTTCCATGTGAAACAAGAGACGGAGCTTTAAGTAGCAGAATGTAGTTACTCAGCACAGAGGGAGACCAAGGCACATGTAAGACAAGTAATGTGGGATCTTTAGGGACACAAGTTATGGGGATGTCAGTTTTACATTTGCATTTATTATACCCTCAAGCACAGGTCCCAGATTTCCAAGGGAATGTCCTTTGTGAATCTTTTCTTTTCTTGCAGGCAGAGACCTCTCACTGCACAGCTACAAACCAGCCTCTTCAGCCACACACACACACACACACACACACACACACACACACACACACACACACACACACACACACACACTGCAAGCACTCACACCCAGTATCCCCACTTGCTCTTAAAGGGGCAGCTCTCATTTTTCCCTGATTGCATAATCTATGTAGCTATTTGCAAAGCAAACACAACCCCAAACAAATATTCAACATGATGACTAAATATAAAACACTGGGAATCTATCGCCAGGCACCTTATGCATCCGAGAGAGGTCAGCTCAGGCAGCGCCACACTGAGGGAATGCCTTCAAGGTTGCAGTCTAGCTGTTCTATCCAGGGAAAGGCTCACTTCCCGCACGTGCCATGAAACAAAATGATGTGACCTGAATGAGTCTAATCATTGCCAGGAGGGGAAGGAGGCTAGTTCTGTGCCTCAGGTCCTTCACTGATCCTGATACTATGAGGCAACTTCTGCCCTACATCTGTGGGCATGGAAGGCCAAAACAGCAGAACCAGCATGCTCCTGTATAGGCCATGAGAGCACAACTCAAGACACCTGGGTGCCGGGGAATTGGGCAAGACCTTCTTTAACACACAGGATAAGGTAGGTACCTGACTGTGATGGTGGATATATGACTATACACGTGCATTGCCCCAAGCCTCACTCTCACAGGGGCAGGACTTTAGAGGCTGTTGCTGCAGCAGCTGTGAACTGGCTCTGCAGCTTAAGAGAAGGATTCCGTGTCCCACCGACTTCCCAGAGGGTAGGGGGCGATATTATTTTGTATTGAGGTAGTTCCCAGAAGCCCAAATCAGGGCTAGGGGCTCCATTGTGCTAGGTGCTGTACACACAGATAACAAAAAGACTCGCTTTGTCCCCTAGACTAGGGATTCTCAACCTTTTTCTTTCTAAGGCCACCCCCAAAATCCTACAAAAACTCCACAGCCCACCTGTCCTACAACAACTGTTTTTCTGCATATAAAAGCCAGGGCCCGCATTAGGGGGCAGGAAGCAGGGCAATTGCCTGAGACCCCCACTCCACACACGGCCCAGTGAAGCTAAATTGCTCAGGCTTCGGCTTTAGCTTCAGCCCCAGGTGGCAGAAATTGGGGCAGCAGGGCTTCACCTTTCTGCCCTGGACCCCAGTGAGTCTAATTTGGCCCTGCTTGGTGGACCCCCTGAAATCTGCTCATGGCCCCTCAGGGGGCCTTGCACCCATGGTTGAGAATGACTCCCCTAGAGCTTACAAATGTCGCCCTCTAGTGTCAGAGGAAATAAAAAGGGGCATTACTAAGGGAGATCGTCTTTAGCTCAAGAGATAGAGGCCTGGGTTTTTGGAACTGAAGAACAAGGCGCGAGTCCTGGCTCTCCAGGTAGGTACATGCAATTTACTTACCTGTAGCTCATCAGTTATTTAATTTGGTTTACTCAAGATCTGTGCAGGAATCAGGATTTGACTCAACAGCTGTAATAGCTGCCAGGTCCCATTTCCTGCAGTTACATTTTCCTCTTCTGTCCACTGCGCCTTGCTAATCTGAACAGTATGACTGGTAGTTCTTATTAAAGAATTTACTGCACGATGAACCGTGGCAAAGACAAGACACCGATATTACAAGCAGTTCGGAGATAGATATGAATTTGTATGTATTTCAGCTTAATCAAAATGGGTTTTTTTTGCCAATGCGCATTTATATCAATTATATTTTGCAAAAGTGTATGTCTCTGTATATACCCAATCATTGATACTAATGATAGGGATGTTGTCTATTTACTGATAGGAAAACGGTAAAATAAGGAGAAACTTAAATAGACTCAAGCCCTTGTTTCCAGTCCTACCTTCTGTTTAAAATCAAGAAACAAGTGGAACAAAGCGCAGCATGGAACCTCCCTCGCAACAAAACCAAACCGAAAACTGCAGAGGTATTGGATTCTCATGTTTTCCAAAGAAATCAGCAACCCCTTTTTCTCTCTCCGCACAAGTGGTCAGCTCTTACCTAATGCAGGTTTATGCAACTCAAAAGCAAAGGGCGGGGAAGGAGAGAAGAATGATTGCCCAGGATGTTTACACTTTACCGAATCTCTGCAGCACTCTTAGCTTACAGACAAGCAATTCCAGCAAGTTTTATGCAAGCAGGTAATTTACTCAGATGCTTAATGAAAAGGAGTGCACTGAAAGAATATAGGTGTCCCTTTCTGTATCTGTGCATGTGTTGGGTCTAAACTTTTGGTGAACTTTGGAGCCAAAAAACACCCAGACTGGCCGTCTCTGCATAATCCTTTCTGAACCTTTTTTTGAACAAAGCACTGACCTGCAAACTACTCATGACACCCCCTTCCTCAAGTAGCCATTAGCCTTTTATCTCTATGCATTTACTTGTTAAACTTGCTCTTCCTGTAAAATCTTGATTGATTATGCATGACCATTATCTTTTATTAATCACTTTGTTTACTTCTGTGTATAAATATTGATGCTCACCCCTAATAAAGGGGCCACACTTATTCTAAAGCTTTGGGGTTAGTGTGAGCCCGTTGATCAACGCATTTGTGTCTGGTCTCTGACAGAATTGTGGGCCCATATTCCAACTCCGCACAACCTCGGGTGTTGGAGAGGTGAGTGAGGACTTGCTTTATTACCTAACAATTTGGGGGCTCGTCCGGGATTCCTTCTGGTGCGGTACCTCTGTCCAGTGGTCGGACCACTCATATATGAATTGGCAAGGCGCCACAGGAGATTTCTCCTAGCCAATTCAATATTGAGGGGTCGTGTATTGGACAGCAGGGTAAACGCCAGTTGGAGGGCTCCTGTCAGACACCATGGGTCAAGGGACTAGCGTGCCTCTTGAGAGTCCGTTGGGGATTGTAAATAAGTTATGGAACGAAGGGAAACTCCCAGTACAGACAGGAATGTCTAGGAAGAAGTTGTACACACTATGTGTAAGGAATTGGACTGGGTATACCGCGGTATTGGCCGACTCGGAGATGAGGTGGCCTTCGTATGGCTCTTTCGAGCAGGCTGCCTTAAGAGGAGTAAAGAGCCAGATCGAAAAAGACCATCCGGGACAGTTATGTTACTGGTTTTGTTGGGACACAGCAGCAGAGCTGTGGAAATCTTTAAAAATTATGGCAGTCAGGTACTCTCCCGAGAGTGAACCCCCTCCAGGTTATTTCGATGAAGGGTGTAGACCACGGCGTGTTTTGACTCGTCAGCTGGTCCCCTCTGCACCTGCCCCTATTCCTCCGCAGGGGAACTCTCTCCTTGTAGCAGAGGGGAATCTGCAGGATCCCAGATTGGAATTTGTGCAGAAGGATGAGGAGGAATTGGAGGGGCAAACCTCGGGAGGAGTAGTTACTAGGCTTAGGTCCAAGCAGGTACAGCAGGGTGCATGCCCCCCCCCTGAGGATAGCCCAGAGGATGTCTCTGTCAAATCTCTTGCGAATAATAAAAGTATGGTTATAGAGATGCCTTTACAGGTGCACGATCAACCTTATATGAGCAATGATGGACGATTGCAACATGCTAGTATTGTGGAATATAAAGGATGGCTAGAATGGGATTTGAAAGAGTGGGGACAGTTGTCAGGGTCTTTTGGGGAAAATCCCCGAAAGATCATAGAACTTCTAGAAAGATTGTTTTTAAGTTATAATCCTACTTATACGGATGTGGATCAGTTGTTAAGTAGAGTTTTGACTGGAGAAGAACGTAGTAGATTGTGGATGGCAGAAAGGACATGGGGAGATAGCAATGCAGCTAATGTTACTTGGATGGATAGGCGGGATCTGGCCGCTGGCTGGAATCCCCTAGACTGGACTCAGCTAAGGCTGACTCAGCTGCGAACAGATAGAGAGCGATTGTTAGAGAGACTCAAGGAAATGGCTCGCCGCTCGCCTAATCAGGCTAAGTTCATGCAGATTCGGCAGGAATCTGATGAGCCGCCCAGAAAGTTCTGGTCGAGGCTATTGGAGGGGGCCCGAATGTTCACTCAGATGGATCCTGAGAGAGAAGCAGACCACCCTACTCTTATTTCATTTTTTGTGAATCAGTCGGTGCCCCCTGTAAGGGATTACTTCTTAAAGTTTCGCCCTGGTTGGGGAGGTGAGTCAGTCACTTCAGTGTTGGAAGTAGCTGATTTTGCCTGGGAGAAAGAAAGGGAAAGTAGTAAAAGAAAGAGAAAAAGGAAGAATATAAGCTGATGGCTTTAGCTTTTCACGGTGGTGTTCGAGGCAAAGGCCGTGGCCGTGGCAGGGGATTCCAGGGTGCCCGGGGAAGAGGGTCCTGGCGACCCCAGCCATCAGGAAATTGTTTTCAGTGCGGACAGCCTGGTCACTTTAAACGTGAATGCCCCTGGGGACGCCCAGAGGGTCTGGTTGCATCCGCAGATGCTTATACAAGTGAGGAATACACCCCTGCACCACCAGCTCAGCCCATCCCCCAGGCCTGGATCAACTACGGGAAACAGCAGCAGCCGCAGCAAACTCAGCCTCCTCAATGACGGTACCCCGGGGGCGAAGGCAAACAATGTGATGGTCTTATTTCCTTAATGTCTTTAGCCGGCTCCTTTCTCACTTTCTGCCCTCCCAGCAAAGAGCCTCGTTTAACCCTTTCAGTCCAGGGACTGCCTGTCTCTTTCCTCATTGATACTGGGGCTACTTTCTCTCTTTTAAATCATGCCCCCTCTCCCTGGCTATCCTCTGAGGTTAAAACTGCGACTGGGGTGGAGGGCAACCCACAGTCTCTGGGACTCACTTTGCCTTTGAATGTTATTTATGCTGATAAATGTTTTTCTCACCGTTTTCTTTTTTCCCCAGCTTGTCCGATCCCTTTGATGGGCCGGGATTTACTCTGTAAGCTTGAGGCTACTTTAACCTGCACTCCTGAAGGGGTAGGATTATTGATGACAGTATTAGGAGATTCGGCCCCTACTCAGGGTAATTGGGAAACACCTCTCTCTCTCTCCCCTGACCTCACTGACTTGCCTTCAACCCTCTGGGGAATTTCTGACACTGATGTTGGCCTGCTCCTTTCGGCAGAGCCCGTAAGGATTCAGGTAAAGCCTTCCTTAACCCCCCCGTCAGTCCCTCAATACCCCCTGTCGCTGGAAGCCCGGGAGGGCATCCGCCCCATTATTGAGGGATTCATTGCACAAAAGCTAGTCCGCCCTCAGCGCACTCCCTGTAACACCCCTATACTGCCTGTCAAAAAGCCTCCTAAAAAGGACGGAGACCCTGTTCGTTGGCGCTTTGTACAGGATCTACGAGTTGTTAATCAGTATGTGGTCCCTCTTCATGCAGTAGTTCCTGACCCAGCTACTATCATCAGCCAAATCCCCTGGGATGCTGAGTGGTTCACTGTTATTGACTTAAAATCAGCTTTTTTCAGCATTCCTGTGCACCCAGACTCTCAGTATCTCTTTGGTTTCACCTGGGAGGGACAAAGTTATGTCTGGCAACGACTTCCTCAAGGCTACAGAGACAGCCCCACGATTTTCAGCCAGTGCCTCCGCCACGACTTGGAAGGTTTCACCAGTCCGCAGGGATCCACATTGGTCCTATACGTAGATGACATCCTATTAGGTAATCGCGAAGAAGCTGCCCTCCGCATCGATGGTAAGGCACTTTTATTATACCTACACACCAGAGGCCACAAGGTAGACCCTAAAAAGATTCAGTGGGTCTCACAGAAGGTCCGATATCTGGGCTTCCTGTTAACCCCAGAAGGAAGACAGATGGACCCAGCCCGCATAAAGACTATTCAAAACTGCCCTCTACCGAACACCAAGAAACAACTTCGAGGTTTCTTAGGATTAATTGGCTTCTGTCGCCCCTGGTTGCCGTCCTGCGGGGAGTTAAGCAAACCGCTCCACCGACTCACTGCTAACCTTGCTCCTGACCCTTTGCAGTGGTCCCCGGACACTATTCAAGCCTTTCAGTTACTCAAGGACAGTGTGGCCTCCTCCATGTCTCTCCGCCCCCCCAATTACAGCAAACCCTTTCACCTTTTTGTCCACGAGAGGGGCGGAATTGCTAGTGGTGTCCTTACCCAGCTGAGCGGGCCCCACCATTTCCCGCTTGCTTTTTACTCTCAGCAAATCGACCCTGTCGCTCAGGGAACCCCATCCTGCACCCGGACTCTGGCAGCAGCTGCCCTGCTGATCACAAAGGCAAAGAGCCTAACCCTGGGTCATTTTACCACGGTTTGGACCTCTCATGCCTTGTCAGCCCTTCTGCGTAGGGGCACAACCCAAGTCTTTTCGGCCCATCGTCAGCAACAGCTAGAGGCCGAACTCTTAGAAGACACTAACCTACTTTTTGAAAGGTGTGGACCCCTTAATCCAGCTACCTTGCTTCCTGACCTGCCAGTCCCCCAGGACCAGCACGACTGTGTGGAAGTAGTTTACAGCATCTTACAGATAAGAGACAACCTGTTTGACGTGCCACTGGACAACCCCGATTGCATCCTCTTCTCGGACGGAAGCTCCTTCTATGTTGATGGCAAGCGTTTCACTGGTTATGCTGTCACCTCTGAATGGGACATTCAAGAGGCCGCCTCACTGCCAGGCAACTGGGGAGCCCAAGCCGCTGAACTATATGCCCTGGCCCGAGCTTGCCAGTTGGCCGCTGGTAAGACCGTTACCATTTTTACTGATAGCAAATATGCTTTTGGAGTTGTGCATTGTCATATCCACCTCTGGAAGTTTCGAGGTTTCCAGACAGCTGCCGGTAAACCCATTCAGCACCTCCCCCTCATCCACAAGCTTTTGGACGCCCTCCAAAAACCCTCCGTCCTGGCTGTAGTTCACTGCCGGGCCCATACTAAAGATAGCAGCCCCGTTACCCGTGGGAATGCCCTGGCTGACGCCTCCGCCAAGAAGGCTTCCACCTTACCTTTAGCCATGCCCACATTGGCTATTGCAACCTCCTCCTTTACTCCACCGCACCCCGTACCAGTACCCGCTGCTGAACTAAAATCATGGGAAAGCCTCGGGGCCACTCTGGTCAAAGGGACCTGGCTTATGCCAGATGGCCGAGCCTGCCTCCCTCGCTCCACATACCCTGTGGCAGTTCGCTGGCACCATGATAAAGGGGGTCACTACGGCACGCACGCCCTCGTGGACACTATCGCTCGCTTTTGGTATGCTCCAGGCATTCAACCCTATTGCCTATCAATAGTGAAAGCATGCAGCACATGTCAGCGTAATGGACCTGCTCCACCTCTTAACAAAATTAAGGGTGGAAGACCTCCGCCTGCTGCTCCATTTCAACATCTTCAAATTGATTTTGTAGATATGCCAAAGGCTTTTGGGAAAAAGCACCTCCTTGTTTTGGTTTGCCCTCTGACTTCCTGGGTCGAAGCTTTTCCTACTGCTAATTGTACTGCTGCCACAGTGGCGAAGATTCTCCTTAGAGATATTGTACCCCGTTTTGGCATCCCTCTTGTGCTCGACTCAGATCGCGGACCTCACTTTACTGGTCATGTCCTTGGCCATTTAGAACAAGGACTGGGCATTTCACACTCCTTTCATACACCCTACCACCCCCAGTCTAGCGGGAAAGTTGAGCGTATGAATAGGGAACTTAAGTTTACATTGGCTAAATACTGTCAGGAAACAGGATTAAAGTGGCCTCAGGTACTTCCCTTGGTCCTGTTTCACCTTCGTACTCGCCCAACCCGCGCATTGGGATTATCCCCCTTTGAACTGCTCTATGGACACCCCCCTTTCAAAGGCGGGGCGCTACCACGTGCTGATGTTTCACTATTGGGAGGGGATCATATGACTGCGTGTCAGTTTCTCTCTCTACAGGCTCGCCTCCGTACCCTTTGGAAAGCCTCGCAGTTTTCCCAGACCGTGCCGCTGGAGGAACAAATCCACCCGTTCCAACCAGGGGACTTCGTCTGGGCCAAAAAGTTCGTTCGTGACGACACCCTCCAGCCAAGGTTTACTGGACCCCACCAGGTTCTTTTGACAACCCAGACTGCAGTGTTCCTGGAAGGACGCAAATCTTGGATCCACCACTCCCACGTCAAGCCAGCCGTAGTGGACCACAGTGACGGACCAGCAGCTCTTGTCACCACTGAGGACACTGCCTTCGACCAGTGGACCAGCTTACCTCTCTCAGACATTAGACTTAAATTAACTCGAAAAAAATGAGAGGACCCTTTATTCTGACAACTGTATGTTTTTTATGCTTTTTCAGTTTATTTTCTGCTTATGAAGATAATGCTTTTATTAGATATTCCCACGAGGTTAAAACTCGTATTTTAGGAAATAGAAGTGATTGCTGGGTATGTACTCAATTTCCAGTAAATGCAGCACAGGGACTCCCCTTCACACCCATTCCCCTAACCACTGCTAATATGACTTGGATGCCACCGACTAGAATAAAAGATCCAGTCCAACCCAATCTTACATGGGACAAAACAGAAGTGCCAATTAACAAATATCTCAGGGTAACCAATCAAACAGGATCACTGTGTTTTGTTAAAGAAAAAGGGTCAACTTTTGTGGGAACAAGTAAATGCAACATATATTTTAATGGCACCGCCTTTAGTAAAAATCTTGGCTTCAAGCCTTGCGCATCCCACTTATCCCATATGTGGATCCCTCACCCCGATCCAACCTTTTCAACTTTTTCATGGAGGGGCAGGTTTTCAGAGTCAGTTTTTAAAAAGCCCTGCTCAGATCTCGAAGGTGTCCAACTAATTGTTAAAGGATACACAATTGCCTTCTACAACTGCTCAAGCAGTACTACACTGCCCTTTGAGGACAACACTACCAAATTGTGCCTCTGCAGTTCACACAACGATCCCTCTGCGTTACCAGGGGAACAGTGGTACAACGGGTGGTGGGTTACCTCCTACTTTGAGAAATGGAATACCCAAAACGCATTATATGGAACATACTGGGTGTGCGGGCCCAAGGCTTATTATTTTCTCTCCCCTGATTGGGCAGGGTCATGTTATTTGGCATGGCTAGCACCGCCTTCTCGGATCTCCCTCACTCCCCCTCATTTTCCCCACGTTCGTAACATCCGTGAAACTGACAGAGATATTAATCTCCGTGATGGTTTGTCCTGGCAGCGGTGGGCTGGTCACACTAGCTTGAAGGGTGCCATCATCCGTCTACAGGGACTATTAGAATCTTTGACCAATGAAACTGCAACCCTATTTGAGAACCAGGCCGGGGAAATGTCCCAGCTGCGCCAGTTGGCTTTGCAAAACAGAATGGCTTTAGATATGATGTTAGCAGCCCAGGGAGGAACTTGCGCCCTCATAAATGAAGAATGCTGTGTTTTTGTAAATGACACCTACTCTGACACTTTTCAACGTACCAAACACCTAAGGGAAATGGCTAAAAACTACTCCTCTGGCCAGCCACCTTATGATTGGTGGGGAGCCTTATGGAATTGGCTGCCCGGATTTGGGTGGGTTAAAAACCTCTTGGTGGGTGTTGTTGGGGCCATGGTAGTCCTTATAATACTGTGTTGCTGTATTCAGTGTGTCCCCTCCCTCAAACTCATGTAAGTCAGTTTATTCTTTTCCCACTTCAGCTAAAAGCCTTACTCTCTTCGAATTGGCCCAGGCTGAAATTGCCAAGCGGCCCTTGAGATCTTGAAATAGGGTGTAGCTTTTTGATTAATAGTTATCTCAAAGCTACAAATGGAGGAATGTTGGGTCTAAACTTTTGGTGAACTTTGGAGCCAAAAAACACCCAGACTGGCCGTCTCTGCATAATCCTTTCTGAACCTTTTTTTGAACAAAGCACTGACCTGCAAACTACTCATGACACCCCCTTCCTCAAGTAGCCATTAGCCTTTTATCTCTATGCATTTACTTGTTAAACTTGCTCTTCTTGTAAAATCTTGATTGATTATGCATGACCATTATCTTTTATTAATCACTTTGTTTACTTCTGTGTATAAATATTGATGCTCACCCCTAATAAAGGGGCCACACTTATTCTAAAGCTTTGGGGTTAGTGTGAGCCCGTTGATCAACGCATTTGTGTCTGGTCTCTGACAGAATTGTGGGCCCATATTCCAACTCCGCACAACCTCGGGTGTTGGAGAGGTGAGTGAGGACTTGCTTTATTACCTAACACATGCACCAAGGTAAAGCAAAGGAGAAGACTGGGATTAAATGCTGTTCAGAGGGGGTTCAACACAGCATGTAATTTTGTCAGTGCAAAGTGGATCATCATCTAATAGAGCTGGGACATACACATGCTATAGCCTTGTACAGCATACGGGTAAAGGGCAGAACTGTGCATACAACATTAAAGGACTAAGGCCAAATTCTTCTCTTGGTTATGCCAGAGTAAATCATGAGTCGCTTCAGGGAAGTCACTTTAGATTTACACTCATTTAACATTAGGCTAGCATTTTTTTTGGGGGGGGGGGAAGGGAGAAGGATAGCTCAGTGGTTTGAGCATTGGCCTGCTAAACCCAGGGTTGGGACTTTAATCCTTGAGGGGGCCATTTAGGGATTTGGGGATTGATCCTGCTTTGAGCAGGGGGTTGGACTAGATGATCTCCTGAGCTCCTTTCCAACCCTAATAATCTATGATTCTATGAAACTGGAAATTGACGAAATACTAGTTATCTTTGATTTCACTCATGAAACATCACTTGCAGACAAAACGTATGTCACTGAATTTTCAATGTCAAGTTTTGGAGGCATATTTTGCACAATTTCAGGAGTTTTTAAAAATACAGTCTAAAAAGGCAAAAAGCCCATTTCTTAGCCACGTAGACCAATTCCCCATGATATCCTGCTCTTTAATGTTTGGGCAGAGTAGAACCTGCAGGATATTTATGCTATGACCATCCCCCACCCCCTCCAGCAGTAACATCCTCCCTGTCTAAAAATATTGTGTGCAACTACTGGCTTTGGACATCACTGTGTAATCACGCTAAAAAAAAAACCCAACCACCATATTTAGATGCTGTGTAAACAGGAAGCCTCACAAAAATTTAAGTGAAAAAAGCTGACAAAATAACATGTCTCATGGAACGGTGGCTCAAGAGTGTGAGTCCTAAGAGGGTTCGAGTCAAAAATAAAACAAAAACTCATTACACTCCCACTACAAAACTGAGATTTCATCTCCAGCGACAAATTACAGACAGCCATGGTGTGGTTTAGCCAGAAGCCACCTTAGATTTTAACAATTATAAGCAGGTAAACATACTAAAAAAAATTGCGATGAGGAAAAGAAGATTGAAAAGAAGCTGCGTATAATTTTGAGACAACATTTGGAACTGTTTATTTACCATCAAAGTACTCACACACGTCATAGCTGCTTTCCCTTGGGACTCTGCTACTCTGGGGTTTTAGCTGCCAGTAAAGCTACATGGATGGAGATGCCCTAGTGTCAATTCCTAACATATATGTGTTGCTCTAGTGAATAACTGTGATTTATACTGGTGCAGCATGTCTACATGAAGCTATCGCACACACAGCTATACCAGTGTTAGCAAAATAATACAAACCCAAAAACAGTGTGGACAAGGCCTGACTCAAACTCCCTAATATTCCAAAATTATAACCTGCGATTTGAGCTAGAAGCCACTGGCACTTACACATGGAAGTGATTTTACTCAGGTGAACACCCCCTTTATAGCCATCTGTAAGACGAACTCTTGTGGGGTCCTCTCCAGCTCAGATGGCTGATGTAAACAGGGTTACTCATATGAGTACTCAGGTTACTCACCTAGGTAAAATGTTTGTGGGTCGGGGCACAAGTTTGATACTCAAGACAAGATTCCTCAGTTTGCATCTTTCTTTCTCCCTCCCCTCTATAAGGGCAAAATTCCCATTAGAGTTGTACCTGGAGAAGCCTGCAGGATTTGATCCTGACTGTACAGAGTGCTTTACTCACGCACTCCTTTCTTTTTTTCCTGGATAGTCAGCTCTATTTTCATAAGCATCTCTTAGTTTAGTTGCACAAAGTTAAGCTATACTATGCAGAAGAAAAAGCCCTAGAGAATATTTCACACTGGGGAAGGAGTCTATATAGATGCATACAATGCAGTGTGTGACAGAGCCCTTTTTGCTAAACAAATAGCTAATATATGCTGCAAAACATGTAATATTATGCAGGGAAAATGACCTGCAATACGCTATTATGGTGCATTGTAAAAACAGTCCAATTTATTCTGAATC
Source organism: Gopherus evgoodei (assembly GCF_007399415.2). Taxonomy (NCBI): domain Eukaryota; kingdom Metazoa; phylum Chordata; order Testudines; family Testudinidae; genus Gopherus; species Gopherus evgoodei. The sequence continues at coordinate 122,102,066 of NC_044328.1, read as the reverse complement.
AACAGTCACAGCTCGCAGCAACAAAATCTACAGCAGCTAAAGGAGTCAGATTCATGAAGAAATCATATATGGACATTCACTCACGCTGCAAAGAGGTTGGTCAGTTAGTAAGTGTTGTCCCATTTTGCCGATGGGGAACTGAGATACAGAGGATGAGTGACTTGCCAAAGTCACACAGCAAGTCTGTGGCAAAACTAGAAGACAGTTTAGTTCTCTTAGCTCCCAGTCCTGGGCTTTAATTCCACAGCCATCCATCTAGCAGGAGCTCTGCGCATGACCCAAGAGAAAGATGAGTTAATTAGGGCTGTACTCAGACAGACGAGAAATTTTATCTTACAGTTCCCTTCTGAGATGGAGTTAAAAAGGATGTAACTTAGCAGCGCCGTTCTACCCTTCAGGACGTCAGATAAAGCTTTAAGAAATACCTTTGGGGTTAAATTTTCAAATTGGCCCCGAAAACTCCAGCTGCCCATTTTATGCACACATCATAAACCAGCACCATACATTTGCACCTGCACACATATTTGTACAGACATCCTACACAACTGGACCCTTAGGTGAACTAGACAGGCGTCTAGCTAGCTATCTGATGTGTACTCACTGTGTGTGTGTGTGTTTCTGCAGTACTGCTGGTTAAAATTAAATACTTGGTTTTTCAGCTCATTTCTTAAAGCTTCATCTGATGTCCTGAAGGGTAGAATGGCACTGAACTCATCAGCTTTCCCCAGCAACCCTTTATCCTAGCCACAGCATGGCCAGCAACCTGTCATCATCCTCCTCTGGTGGAGGGCACTAAGCCAGTAATCTCCAATCCTGCCTCCTCGTGGAGGTCCCTCGCTCCTTGTGTCACTCACCACAGAGTTATTTAAGTTGGTGACTCTCTGGGAACCACAGGTATCTCCGGCAAAGCAAGGGAGCTCCCTGCAACACTTACAGCTATGAGAAATGGGTCTAATCCTCAAGGTTCCAAATCCAAATTTCCCCGGTGTCTGGGGATATTCCAATCCTGGCCTTGGTTCCCCACAGCACCCCTAGAGCATGGTCTCCGTTGACCACATGGGCTTGATCCTGCTCTCATTGAAGTCAAGGGCAAAACTTCCATTGACTTCATTAGAGCAAGATCAAGTCATTGCCCCTAGACACCACTGTCCCTCCTCCTAACCTGACCTCCCCTATAACATGGCTCCAGCTTTTGGAGCCATGAAAGAGCCTTTGGCTGAAATCCTGGTCCCAGTGATGTCAATGGGAGTTTTGCCATTTATTTCAATGGGGCCAGGATTTCCCCCTTAATTATCCTTTGACATCTTGATATTTACCTTAATGGAAGCCAATATCTGCTTAGTATTAACAACTGGCAGTACAGCAAAGCAACCGGTTATTCCTCTTGTTCCACTGCACTACTGCAAAGAGACTCCTTGCTACCTTGTATTCACCAAGCCAGCTTGGTTGTAAGAGTCCATTGCAATATCTTTATAAGTGCTGTGCAGTGCATGTCAATTTTCTGTCTCAAAGAACCCAGTGTATTTACTGACATTAATGAAAGTGATTTTGCAGCATGAATGCCTTAGGAAATTGCACTCTTGAGTGACTAACGCTGCACAGGAATTAAATACACCTTTATTACAATATATGAGATGGAGTTTTTTTTATAAATAAAGAGTGGTACCTCGTTCCCAGCTCACAACAGTCAGTGTCTCAACATTTTAGATGAGAGGAAAGGCAGAAAAAATAATACAAAACCGATACTGAATGATACTGGTCTCCCAGGGCATCTTATCGTATTTGTGCCTTTCTAGGAGATCATCAACTCTTTGAGGCCCATCTTCAAAAAATACAAACAAGAGGGCTGTTTTCAGCAGAGGATATCGTTATTTCAATGCTAATGCCTCTCTGCTGATGCTCTGCATAGAAGCCTTGGCTATGTTACATTTGGCTGAGTATGAAGATACTGGGCTGGAATAGCAGGACTAAATGCTCTCTGGATAGTTTGAAACCTTCCCAAAATAGTTCCATGTATTGAAGACGTTTATAAGCTTGGCTCCTGAATAGCTTCAGCTGACTTTCATGTAAGCCCCACAAGCTGAGATAGTAAAAAATTGGCAAGGTAGCAACCTCCAGCAAGCAGTCTCCCTCACTACAGGGGAAGCTATGATTTTTCAGGGCCAAGTGCCAGTGCATTTTATGTTCAAATTTCCTTTTTACTGTTTCAGTCTCTAATTCACACAGCGAAAACAGCGATCGTAAGCTAGTTTTCCACTCACTCGCTATTTTGTTCATTGTTGGTTCACACAGAGCCTGATCCAAAGCCCACTGAAGTCAGTGGAAAGTTCTGTCATGCTTGAATTTGAGAGACCTTGAAAAATTCCCTAATGACAAGCATGCTGTGATGAAAATCAAACAAACAGAAGTCCCAGAGCCGTCATAGTGACAGAATGTGCAGAATTCCAAAATAAGGACACGGTACACACATATTGCCAAAACCGGGGAAACATTAATGCGATATGAGGCCACTAGAATGGTAACTGACTAATGATTTCTGCAAATTCCGTCAGGTGATCCTACAGCTGAGGCTGTATTTCCTGTTGTTATAGACCAGGGATCGGCAACCTTTCAGAAGTGGTGTGCCGAGTCTTCATTTATTCACTCTAATTTAAGGTTTTGCATGCTGGTAATACATTTTAACATTTTTAGAAGGCCTCTTACTATAAGTCTAATATATAACTAAATGATTGTTGTATGTAAAGTAAATAAGGTTTTTAAAACGTTGAAGAAGCCTAATTTAAAATTAAATTAAAATGCAAAGCCCCCCCAGACCGGTGGCCAGGACTCCGGCAGTGTGAGTGCCACTGAAAATCAGCTCGTATATCACCTTGGGCCCGCATGTCATAGGTTGCCTACACCTTCTATAGACCATAGTTTTACGTACACAACACAGTCATGCCAATGTTATTGACTATCTGCATGCATTCTGCAAACCTTCACATTTGTGCATGCAAACTGGCATCTGCACAGGCAAACCAAGCAAAGTGTGCAGCTAAGATGCTGAGGCAGGGTTTTGAAGCACCATAGGCGTATGTGTGTTTGCGGGAATGCAGCATGCCCATTGCTTGCTCCTTAGACCCCACCCTTCGCAGCTGACAAGCAGCGTCCAGTCTCTCCAGCCAGTCAGCACATAGGCTCCCCTAACATTTGGAGGTATTCTTATCTCCCTGAGAGAGAAATCCTACAAAATCTGATTGATGAGGGGAAAGTTTAGCTCTCTTCCTGGAGGAACAACCCATTTCTGAAGGGGGAGGGGGTTTCTTTAAATAAAGAAATTTGGAAATGGAAACATTTCACAATAAATACATACATGCCATTGGTGGTGACTTGATTATTCTGCCATACTTAGGACTATGCGTAGAGCCCTAACAAATTCACGGTCCATTGTGGTCAATTTCATGGCCATAGGATTTTAAAAATTGTAAATTTCATGATTTCAGATATTTAAATCTGAAATTTCACAGTGTTGAAGGGGTCCTGATCCAAAAGAAGGCTAGGGTGGAGGGTGGGGTTGCAAGGTTATTGTAGAGGGGTCACAGTATTGCCACCCTTAACTTCTGCACTGTTCCCTTCAGAGCTGAGTCCTCGGCCAACAGCAGCCGCCGCTCTCTGGCCACCCAGCTCTGAAGGCAGCGCAGAAGTAAGGGTGGCAATACTGCAACCCCTCCTCCTACAATAACTTTGCAACACCCCCCTCCCTTGCAGTCCCTTTTTGGGTCAGGACCCCCAGTTTGAGAAACGCTGGGCTCCCCCGTGAAATCTACATAGTATAGGGTAAAAGCACACACAAGACCAGATTTCACGGTCCGTGACACATTTTTCACAGCCGTGACTTTGGTATGGCCCTAACTACATGGGAAACCAACAGCAAAATGGGACAAACACAGGCCTCAAAACTCCATAGTTAAAAAGTCAGGAAAATTAATAGGAAGCACTCAGTGCAAATCTGCAATAAACACAGTCAACGCAAAACTTCACAGAACATCTGCTTTCCTTGGCAGTAACACAGTTTATAAATCAATGCTTGTTAGTGGCATACTTATCACACACAATGCTGCCACTCATGGTAATAGTGTTACCATGCAGGGGGCCATGGTAATGTTTTGTTCCAAGGAGTCATGACAAAATCACCTGGGAACTAGTGAAAAAGCTCATGACCCTGGGTAACTCTTGTGATAATTAAGCAATAGCTGAGTGACACCAGTTTCGGGCACATTGCTACAAGGAAAATATTCTCCCTTCCCTTGAACAGCCAAAGCTGTCGTGGCTGATACAGATACGATACATTAGAGGCAGAGCCAACAGTATGGCACAGGACTGGGAAGTCAAGGGACCCGTGACCTATTCCTGGCTTTGATCGCTTAAGATCTCTGTGCTTCTATTTCCCCATCTGCAAAATGGGGATAAAGATACTGACTTCCTTTGTAAAGTGCTTTGAGATTTCCTGATGAAAAGCACTGAATATTAATCATCATCATCATCCTATTAGGTCAACTCCTTGGGGTATCTGTGACCTATTCTCCTCCTCCTCCTTCCTCTCAGCCCCCATCTCCTCTCCCTTCTCCTAGTTAGTGGCCAAAATCTTTCAGTCCTTTACATACCTTCCCTTCACATTCAGCTTCTCTCACTGTTGCCATCTGCAGTTTATCACAATGTAGCTCACACCATGGAGAGGGTAACAGCACTGGAGACAGTCTCCTCTCAGGGCTTGTTTACACAGGAAGATGTACTGTAATAACTATCCCACTATAACTCCTTGTGGGGTTACTTTGGAATAAGATTGTCCACATATCAAGTTATACCGGTATAACTATAGTGGTATAATTTTACAGGTAAGTTTCCCCATGAAGACAAACCCTTAACATGCGCCGTCCATTCTACCTTCTGAATACCAGGCAGCCTAGGTGCCCAAATGGTGTTCACTAGAGAGATTATCAATTCCTCATTTCTTGGCTGTGCTTTTTTTTTTTTTTTTTTTTTTTAAGTAACTGTCTTTTTCCCTAATATTTTACTTAGTATTGTGTAGCCTCAATGCGCTGTTCAGACCCAAACTCATTACTTCTCACGGTACCCCGGGTAAAGATTCTGAGCCCCCTTTTACAAATAGAGATATTGAGACCCTAAAGTGAAGTGACTTGCTGAAATCTACACAGTAAAATTCAGTGACAGAGCGAGGCCAGGACTCAGGATCACCCAACTCGCAGCCCTGTGCTCATTCTTGCCAACCGCACAGCCTCCCAGTTGTTTTAAAAACAAAAACAAGAGAGGATGAATGACACAAAAAAGATCTTTGCATCTTTGGGCTGGCAGAATACTTTCACTTTGAGGCATCAGGGAGGAGATCCTCACCCCCACCCTGGCCCCTTGTCACTGCTCCAGCCCTCTCACCTGGCATAACGTGGGCCTTCCATTTCCATATCAGCTGGAGGACAATTCCTCTGGTGTAAGTACAGAGGAACACAGCCACAAACCTGTCTTCTGAGTACCCACTCACAAGCTCAGGTGGGGGCAAGCTAGGGACTGGGCCACAGCACTATGCAGATTCTGGGCGGCACTGCTACCAATAGGGCACTCAGGAGAGACTGTTATAACTTAAGACAGGCCCCCAGAGCTAAGTTATGCAAGGAGCTACTACATTTCCCAGAGCAGCCCAAGCTGAGGAGGGTGCAAAGGTGTCTTGAAAGTTACTGCAGCCCCGGGTTGCACCCCTTAGAGATGCACCCCAATCTCTGTCACAGAGAACACACTTCTTTGTCGGGCATGTCCCATTTTATGGTAGTTGGTAGCGCGGGTGACTTCCTACCTCGCTATCTCTATGGCCTGGGAGTATTTTTTTCTGCATTTGGGGCAGGTTTCCACATTGTGCTGCCCCTGCCTGAATGCGGCTAGAACAGCTGCCTCATTGGAAGTCTGTCTGCTGACCTCAGAACTAATCCGCGGGCGGGAGCTCAGCAATGAGGCTGGCCCAGCATCCCCTCTTCTGTCGGGATACTTTGCCGAGTTTTCAAATTTTGAGACAATTGTCAGCATCCAAGACACCATCCCTGACCCACTTGAAATGGAAACTGCCGGCCGGCCTGCTGGGGTACATGAGCAGTTACAAAATAAAGACTAAATCTGCTCTTGGCGAGAGGTTTTCTCCAGGCCCAGTGGATCACCACGCTCTGCTGTCACTGCAGTCCTTGTCTCTCTCCCCATGGCATGCTGCTTCCCGCCTCCCAGATTTCTTTTCTTCTCTGATGCCTTCACATATGTTGCCTGCCTGCCTCCCCACTCCATCTCCCGTGTTTGCTTCCTGCACTTCAGTGGCATCTCTTGCTCCCTCAGCGATTCTTCACTGCTTTTGTCCTAGCCTCAAAAGCCCCTGGCAGAGGGAGGACTTGAGCCCCATTCCATTCCTGCTTTCCCAGCAAGTTGCCCGTAGCATCGTTCCTTTCCTTGCAGTCACTGCCTCCCTTTCTCTGCAGTTTTTCACCTTTCCCAGACTCCCTTCCTTGTTCTCTCCACAACAGCCTTTCCTCCCTGGAAGGCTGCTCACACCCTCTCAGTTCTTTCACTTCCTTCCCCCCACCTCCCCTTCCTTCCCCCAGTGCCTCGCCAACTCCTTCTGCAGGATCCTTCTCTTCCTCTATGGCTCCCCCCCAAAATCCTGTTTCCCTTCCCACCCTGCCTACTCCGTCTGCACCTTCTGTCCCAGCCTCAGTGCCACGCACACTTGGCAGCCTTCCCTCTTTTTCTTGGCCGCTGTCCCTCAGGAGAACCAGTCACCAGTCTTGAACAGACATTAGGTAAGCCGGAAAGAAAAAAGGGCTATGCCAGAGGGAGCCACCTGAATTGGCTTTAAAAGTACAGAAGAAAAAACACCCTTCTGGAATAAGGCAAAGATTTAGCCTCATGATCCATTAATGAGTGTCCTCATCATCAAACAGAATTTCTGAGGGTAGCTACATCTTGATGCGCTGGCTTGCCCGGGTGACACACATTGTTAGCCATTTAAATGGTTTTGACAGAACTGGACTTTCCGCGCTTCTTTCTTAAAGGAGAACAAGGGTGTCTGATCAAAGAGCCTTCCGAAAGGCTGTTAATGAGTTCCATGTGACCTGCCGTATCTTCGGTGCCAACCCTTTCATAAGATGTAGCGGGGATGGAGGAGCAGAGATCTTACTGATGAGACTTTGAACATTTACAAATTGAAAGATGCTACTGTGCCAGTTACTGCCTGCCTTTCCTCAGGACTCGCTCCATGTTGAGTAACATAGTTTTAAAGCAGTATTTCAAAGCAGTTTATCACGGTAAAAGCTGAAAATGCATTTTCTGTGAAATTGAAAAGGATGGACCCGATCTCCAGCAGCAAAGTTGCTGGTTTAGATTTAGCATTTTCATTTAAAAAAGCCAAAGCAGTGATTAGAACAATGGCAGGGAAAGCAGATGTAAATGCTGAGAGTAAACAAACACACACTCCCCATGCTGGAGTTCAGAAGATGCCAGTAAAGTTAGGAGAGCTAATCTTTAGAAAAAGAGCTAACACAAATATTTAAGTCTGCACCCTGAAAAGATCCAAGAGCAAGCTCACTTTGTTTTCTGTTGTCCTCACGCTCCCCTGCTGCCTATAACTCTAACTCTGCAGAGCTCTATTCTGTTTAAGTCAGGACACAGCGCAACAGCAATAAACAATGTTATCTGCAGCTGGTAAGCATCAGAAATAAATGTATTCTCTTACCTCCAAGCCACAAACTCGGGTAGCTTAAAAGGTCTGGAGAAACCCAAAAAGTTACACATCAAAGAGTGCATGTACTAAGCCTTGATATTTTTCTCTCAGTCCGAGCTAGTGGAAGTGGGGACACACAATCCCTGACTTCTTCCGTTGCTGTATAATCTCAAGGAAATGACCTTACTGTTTGTTGCTTTGATTACAGATTCAAAAACAAAAGCCCTTCCAGCATTAGTAAAGGGATGCAAGATGTTGAAGTCTGATATTTGAAAGGGTGAAAAAAATCCATTTTTGATTATTATTTTGTAACAATACCCCTTTTTGTGATCAAATTAACCTATGAAAATTAAAACCCAGCATCTATCAAAGTCATCTTAGAACACACCAGCCCCGTGGCAACAAGCTCTCTCACTGGGGTCAGAGCCTAGCTTTCTCCCAGCCGCAGATTTCTCCTTAAAAGGGCAGCTGAGTACTGGAGTCAGCATAGCCAGCTCTACACCATGCCCACAGTGCAGGGGCAGAAAGGGGCAATGTACACGACTGCAGAGCTGAGGTTTAAAGTGAGGAGATCTGGGTTTAGTTCTTGCTCCAGCCATTTCTGAAGCCCAGATGCTTCTGTGCATCTATGAGTGGGCTGGGGACAAACTAATCTCAATGGCCAACTAAGAGCCAAATATCTGTACCTTGCCTCTGACATGCACACCTGTTAACCCTGAATTATCTGTAGGAACATCCGGGAGGAAACCAGAAGGAAACCTTTTAATCACAGTTGCCAACTTTCACGTGGTAAATAAGCACCCCGACTTTCACAATAAGCCAAAAATCAAGCTAATCTCATTTCAAAACAAAGCCCAAACAGCCAATCCCTAAGAGCCCCAATTCTTTGTGTGACCTGGCGTGCAGTCTGGGACTGTGGTGGGCCCGCTGTGCACCCCTTACTCTCTTCCCATCTTGCCCCTGCTTGCCGGGAGCCGATCAAAGAAAAAAAAACCCGCAACAAGCTACAAGTCAAACAAGCTACAAGCCATAAACTAGCCAACAAGCAACTCACAAGCCAATTAAGCCAAAAACAAGCCCAATTTTTGCATTTTTTCCACAGGTTTGGCATGTCTGCTTTTAACTGCACTGTTGTACGTTAAACCAGGAGAACTTTTCAGAGAGAGACAATGGGAAAAAGGTAAATATTTGGCTCAAAATTGGGGCTGCTCCTGCTAAATAGGAAAGGCTGTCTGTTGCATGGCACAGAGACACTTCTTAACTTCAATCAGAAATCTGTGCATGGGGCAATGGTAGGGATACTTTAGAATTAGCACTAAACCCCATCCCCTCCCACCCGAGTCCTTGCTGGCCTGACTGAACGTTGGGCCTAAAGCAGGGCTAATCCATTATTTTTTGTCAAGGTCCAAATTTCTTGGTCAAAGTATCAACAAGGTCCAGACTCCAGAGAAAATAATAAATATAACAACAACGTTGATAATAATAAGTAAATATAAAGATTTTGGGGTCTTTTCAAAAGAGTTTGGTGGTCCAGATCTGGCACATGGTCCACTTACTGAGTACCCCTGGTTTCTAGGCCCTGCAGTATCTTATTTCTCCAGTCCAAATAGGCAATGCTGCGATGCTCAGAAGCTGCCTGTATATAAGGAAGACTGCATCATACATTCCTAGAGCTTAGAACTTCATTGCTTGGCATGGAAGTTGCTTTCTAGCCTCAAACCAAAGTGTGAACTGTGCTCAGACACTGGGCATTAAAGGAACTACTATTCATTCCAATTCAATGCCATTGACGGAGGAGAAGCCGCAGGTATTGTTATGGCAGGCACCCCTAAGGGATGCTATTACATAAAACCTTCCAAACTCACATACTAAGGACAAGAACAAAATCTGACTTTTGGAAAGGACATGGTGCATTGTTAGTTTTTGGATTGGCAAGGTTTGTATAAAAGGCACCTTCTGGAAGTGTTGCTCAACTAGCACCAGGAGAATTCACCCTCTGCCTTGGTCTCTGATTAGAGTTAATCCTTGAGGCAGAGTTGCTCCCTAGATACGGGGGGCATTGAGGCTGGGCTGCGATTCCTAGAAGAAGGTATTGCTCTGCATGCTGTTTGATCACCTCTGTTTCAGGTCGGCTGTTTGCGTGTAAACAAACAAGTTACACTTAGCTATATCTAGACTCTGCCTCACTGACTTCTCCTTTACTGGGATACTAACCTGACAGGCCCCAGACATCTGCAATTACCTGACAGAGGGGCAGTGGCTGTGTCAGAAAGGGACACTGGTGTGAGAAGAAGGGGCAACAGTATTGTATGCAGAGAATGTGGTTTGTTCTACTGTAAATGCTGAATGAAACTTTAGGACACACTTTGGCATAAAATATTTGAATAGCTGAAGTCCAACCTCCTTTCTACAGGCACAATCTGAGCCTGAAAAAATTATTTGTGGACATAAATCTGAGGATATATGATGTCAGCTATTTGAGCTGCACCTGCATTGGGTACTTAAGAGACAAGACCTCAAATTTGCTCCTACAAATGCAGGCACAGGGACTGCAAAAGGGAGACTAGCCTCTGAAAATGTAGCCTTGTATTTTTAGGAGACAATACCCCGCCCCCACCTTCAGCACAGTGTACACTTGTTGCAGACACCAGGCCACAGTCTCTAGTTGTGTAAATCTGCACACTGCCTTTGAAGTTGCACTGATTTGTATCACTTGAAAATCTGGCCCATTGAACCCAATGTCAACTGCAATGGTGGCCGAGTAAACACTGAGCAAGGGCCATAGGGTTTAGCCCATTCTGGTTCTGAACCAAACCCACTGAAGTCAACTGGTACATTCCATCAACTTTAGTGGACTCTGGATCTGGCCTCTGAACCCGGTAGGCGGAACTATCACTGAAGTTGATAGGAGTTTTGAACACAAAACAAGTGAAGAATAAGAGGTTCATAGTGGGAACTGGAGAGGATATTTTTCTTTTCATGCTGACAGTTGCTTGAGCTCAGAATTATACAGGGAAATAGCTACATATGCATGGAATAGCTCTTCAGTATTTTTCCATTTTTGTGTTTCTTATTACCACACTTAAAATAATTAAAATTAATTAGCCCAGAGGACATCCACTAGGGCAGGGGTAGGCAAATTTTTTGGGCCGAGGGCCACATCTGGGTGGGAAAATTATATGCAGGGCAGGGAGCTGGAGTGCGGGAGGGGGCATGGTGTGAAGGAAGAGGCTCAGGGCAAGGGATTGGGGCAGAGGAGGGGTGCGGGGTATATGAGGGGGCTCAGGGAAGGGGATTGGGGTGCAGGAGGGATGCAGACTGCAGGAAGGGGCTCAGGGCAGGGGGCTAGGGTGCACAGGGGTGGAGGGTGCAGCAGGGAGCTCAGGGCAGGGAGTTGGGCAGGGTGCAAGAGGGGTTTAGGCTCCAGCCCAGCACTGTTTACCTAAAATCAGGGCTGGCTCCAGGGTTTTTGCCGCCCCAAGCAGCAGGGGGGGTGGAAAAAACCCCATGATCGCGATCGGCAGCAATTCGGCAGCAGGTCCTTCCCTCCGAGAGCGACCGAGGGACCTGCCACCGAATTGCTGCCAAAGAGCGCGACTCTCTGCCCCTTCCCCTTGGTCGCCCCAAGCACCTGCTTGCTGAGTTGGTGCCTGGAGCCGGCCCTGCCTAAAGCGGCTCCAGGGTGGCAGCGGCACGCACCGGGGCCAGGCCAGGCTCCCTGCCTGCCTGCCCTGTCCCCAGCCCTGCTCCAGGAAGTGCTGCGGCCCCAGGGGGAAGGGGGGCGCACAGGGCTCTGTGTGAGATGCCCTTGCCATGCCTCCAGGTACCTTCCCCTGAAGCTCCCATTGGCCGGGAATGGGGGGAGGTGCCTGGAGGCAAGGGCAACACACAGACCCCTCTGCCCCCTGTCCAGGGGCTGCAGGGAAGTGCTGCCAGCTGCTTCTGCAGGGCAGCACAGGGCCTGCAATGCCATGGGGGGCAATACCGCAGGCCGGATCCAAAGCCCTGAGGAGCTGGAGTCGGCCCGCGGGCCGTAGTTTGCCCACCCCTGCCCTAGGGCCTGATCTTCTCACTGAAGTCAGTAGTCAGATTCTTAGGCCCAAATTTTCAGAAGCAGCCCTGCAGTGGTGTCCCTGGAGGGCCAGGTGGCCTACTGGTTAGCACACCTCGTTTGCAGTCTCATCTCCCAGGCAAAAGGAGGGCAGAGATATCTGGCTCCTACCCTTTGGCCAGAGATGTCCACAATCTCAGTCTACTTTGGAGCCATGCTCTCAACCGGGCCTGGTAAGGGGGATCCACATGCTCCCTCTCCACCAGGTCCCACCCCCATTGGGGAGCTGCACCGGTAACATCCTCCAAGCTGAAATGCTTAGTGTGCCATCCTGGGCCCCTTCCTACTTATACCCTCCTTTGCTTGGGGCATAGTCCCAAAATCCAGAATTTAATAGAGTCCAGAATGAGCAGAGCCCCGCAGGGCCTGCTGGTTCTTGAAGGGGGACTGGAGAAGATTATCTGGGGTCCTTATCAACGCTGTGGTAAACCTCAGGGTCAAAATTCCATCCGGGTTCCAGGAGAAGGCTTTATCTTCCCTCCAGCCAGTTCACCTTCCCATCCCCTTTCCCCTGGGGTTCTGATCTCCTTTTAATCTGCTACTCTAGCCACAGCATGCTCTGCTGGCCTGGAGAGATGGGGGTATCTGGGCCCAGTAGTGTCCTTTGACACCTTTGGGCCCAGTGTGGGGTTTGTACACCCTATCACAAATCCCCAAATTGAGACACCTATGGTCCAATTTTCAGAGCTGCTGGGCACCTGCAACTTCAGCTGAGATCAATGGGAAGTGCAAATGCTCAACACTTCTGAAAATGCAGCCTTACACGTCTAAAGTTGGACTTTTAACAACTAGGGCCCCAAAACAAGTCAGGCCCCCAAAACCATGAGATTAGATTAAAAATCATGAGATTTTTAATACATCTTTTTGGTTCTCTGTTTTTGCCTTCTGTCTTTTAAGCCTTTCGGGTGCACTGTGATCATGTTTTCACACTTTTTTTTTAAATGCAAGCTGAGATTCCTACCTGATCACATGATTCCAGGAGCTGATGCTTTAAGAATAGTACTCAGGATCACGAGACACATAATACAATAATTAGAGTTGGCAACATTGCAGAAGTAAGGCTCTGCTGTTCACACAGATTCAATCCGTTACACATCAGGGTTGCAGTAGTTAAATGAAAGGGTCACAGCTGACACGGTTTTAGTAAAAAAAAAGTGTTCATTTCATAAAAAACCCAAGAACCAAGATGGAAACTAGACAGTGAGTCATTTTTCCTTTTAGCAGCAACAGAAAATGTGACTGTTACCAGTGTGATGCCAACTTCTGCCCTAAGTGGAACAACCACCTGGGTCAGAAATAACAGGGACACGTGGCAAGAAAGAGAGAAGGCTGCAAAGCCTTTGGGAGGTTCCTAACATAGGATGGCACTGCATAGTTCGGTTGTACACGTCGGGCATATGCAGGTTTTCTTAGGGGGAAAAAAAGATCAGAATCTGAAAAAATATACACAGTGTACCTCTGAGTGCAGGGAGGACCACCAAGTTTACAATGGCACCATCAAAGCAGGACCACACGCAGAAGGGGCCCATTATGGTTCCCAGGCATGACTGCTGGAATCTCCCTAGAAGTAGGTGGGCCACTAGCTCCCAGACTGTGGCCCTGTCCCCCCCCACCCTTGACCCACCTCTTTCCACCCCCATTCCACTTCTTCCCGCAAGGCCCTCCCTCACAGCACCTCTTCCCCCAAGGCCCTGCTGCTCGCTTCTCTCTGTTGCCCCCGCACACACACACACCTTGCACCCCCGGCTCACCCTTGAGGCAGAAAAAATAAGTGATGGGGCCATGGCCCCCTGTCCCAGTGCCCTTGTTTGCAGCTGTCCGGTTTTCGACAAGTAAGTTCACTCGAAACATGGACCAGACTGTCCAGTCAACACTGCTGACTGGACACTGAAAGTCCAGTTACAGGAGTGACTGCAATGATCCGCCCCGCCAGGAGGGTGGGAAGAGCAGCTGCTGCTGCCTACAGGAGCTGCAGCTCAGCTGGAGAGAGAGAGAACTGACTCCAAGGGACCTGGCTCTGCAGGAGAGGTAGTTACTGGCTCCGCGCTGCCCGGGGGGGGGGGGGGAGGAATCCTGTCCACCCACCCTGCCTTGCCCATTTGTCCCCAGCCCTGCCTTGCTCTGGCCAGGGACTGACACCCCCCCACACACACACACTGTGCTTTTCCACTACTCCTGCCTCACTCCGGGAACCGATCCCCAACTGTGCTCTTGCCCCTGGATCCACCTCATGTTTGGCGCTGGGCCCACAAAGTTAATCTGGCCCTGGCAGGGAGACATAGGGACATGCAGTATTTTGACTGGTTACAAGGGCAAAAGTAGTAGGAGTCTAGTAGCGAGCTATAGTTCTGGAACTGGGAATGCCACTGGGAGCAGCATTCCTTTATGGTAGTTAGGGTTTGTAGCATCAGGCCTTTCAGTTGAGGCATAATCCATAGCCAGCTCTAAGATGACACCCCACTCCTAGCCAAATTCAGGCATAGGGAGAACAGTTACTTATTGGTTGACACTAAGGAGTCAAATTTTAAAAATACATATGTGCAATTTCATGTCTAAAGTGTGGGTGCAATTGCTGCAATTGCACATGCAAATAGAAACTTAGACTCACAACTGGCTCTTACACACACACCCCCGCTCTGAACATGCAACTGCGGTAATTGCAAGCAACAAATACAGCATTGTGAATGCAGCTATAAAGTCAGCCTCTAGTGTTCCCTGGTGGGAACCGGCCTTGACGGAGGGCTGCCACCTTTCCAGTGGTCAAAATACCGTTAAGGAATTCCTTCCTTTTTTGGGGGAGGTGGGGGATGGGGACAAACCACAACCCTTCTTCCCTCTTTTCCCCACACATCTGTCTATCCTCTTATTCCTGCTTATTTCCCTGCTTATTTCCCCTTCCCTCTTTCTTAGCGTTACTCATTCTGGGAAATATCTTCCTGTTCTAGCTGAAGTGGATGGGAGTTTAGCCATACCCTCCAATGGGAACAAGATTTGATTTTCTGTCCTCTTTGTTCCATCTCTCTCTCGTGCTCTCCATCCTTATTTTCCACCTCCCTCCTCCTCTTCATCCCATTATCCACTTTCTTTCCTTGTTCTCTCCCTCAGCTTCGCACACCTCCTCTTTATATCTCCAGCCTCTGCCCTTAAATGTACTCCCACTTACTCCTACATGATTCTCCAATCTCTTGACCTCCTCCCCAACCAAGGAGCTGGCTGTATGCAAGGTCTCCCGCAGCAGGTTCACATCAGATACAACAGCACATTCCATCCCATCAAGACAGAGGCAGACAGCGTTTGCATGACAAGAAATTAGTATACTTAAAAAAAATATAAAGGCTGAAAATAAGCATGTCGCCATTTGTACTCTTATTCAGGATTTCTGGGTGAAGTTTAAAGAATTGACCTATAAGTGGCTTAGATCCTTCCTATTGGAAAGGCTGCCTCTTCCTGTGGTATACAGCTACACTAGAGATCTGCATAGACTTTCAACCTAGGGCGCACTGTCAGTACAAATAAAAAAGGGCTCCTTTCAGGGGATTCTTTACAATGGCCCTAACTGCTTTGGAATTTGCTCCTCCTTTGCTCTGAAATTGCCTAGATCTAATGACCTTCAGGGCACGAAGCAAAGTATATATATTTTTCCTGGGCATCTGAAAATAGGGAGGGGGAGAATTATAAGGATGCTGGCAGAGGGCAGCAATTTGAGTTTTTACATTGCATGGCTTGCTGATGGAGGCTTATAATGGATTACACTCAGGGTATTACTTGTCTTGTATTTTTACGTTCGTTATTTTAAAGCATTTGTACAAATCTAAAGAGAGGATCATTTACAGAGAGAGAAAGAATGAATGTGCATGTGTGTTTGTGTGGAAGGATAACTTAAGCTAATCTATCTCAATGCTGATTACATTATCCTCTTTGCAGTCACTGAGAATGTGCTTGTCTCCATCTGTACAGGAGATCAGTAGAATTACTGATGACTAATTATGACTCCGATGTCTTAAGAGTGATGCCTTGATTTTTAGGGACAGTAAAACTAGAAGACAAAGGTATTGCAGTATTATTTTAAGCATTCACTGTCCATTTGATCTTTACAGAACACGGGCAAATGGAAAGACAACGATAGAAACCAGAAAGGACAAACAGAAATGGAGAAACACAGTGAGCTAAAATTTGCCCCAAATTCCACTTATGCAAACCCATCACCCAGCGAAGGGGAATTAATCAGACGTTCTGGAGAAGACTATATCTGTGGAAATGAAATACAAGCAGATTCCCTATGGGATCCCTCTATAAGAGTTTGTTTTTGAAAACTAACACCAGCTACGTTTGAAATGTTAACGTATTAGTGAACCACATCAGACTGAAAAAAATTACAGCTAATATAAATGGCTAGTGAAACTGGCACTGCGACATCTAGAAGGAAATGAGATGAAGCTCAGAGTCTGTTTATGAAGTTTGTCTGCTAAAATGGGAGGGAAGGGGCAGCGCAAAAATTTTATTTCATTTGAACAAACTCTTTCAAACAGAAACTGTTCTATCATGAGCTCAAGTGGAAACCTGTCTGGCAGAGACATTTGGAAAGTTGTTTTTGGAAAGTTGAGTTTGTAAAATTAAACCTAACTCTAAACTGGCAGGGCGGGGTGTGCCTTGAGCAAAGCTATGTTCTCAAGACTTCAGATGGTGTTAAAATATTTTAAAACTTGCTTTCAGGTGCTGATTAAAAAGAAAACCATTGCACTGTGTCAGAATGTTCTCTGCTTGTGTGGGGTGTTTGGGGAAAAAAGGGACCTTTTAAATAACCAGTAGTAAAGTCCAAAACAAAAATACAGAAATAGTATTTCCAAAAGGCGTAATTGCATTGATTCAAATCCCTTTGCAAAGCTGACCTATAACCACAGCAAAGGTTTTCAAAAGAGACTCATGATCCTGGGTGCTCAGCTGGAGACACTTAAAAAGGGCAGGTGCTCAGCACTTTCTAAAAATGAGGCCCCTTTAAAGGTATCTCATGTTGAGCTTCCAAACATGAGGACACTCAATTCAGTTGTCACTTTTGAAAGCCTCAGCCCATCAAGATGGACCTAGGTATTCTGAAGACTCATAGGAGCAAAAGCACTGGGCTGTATCCTGTGAGGTGTTGAACATGCTTAAACTCCCACTCCTTTGAGTATTCCACACTCCTCAGGCTCAGGCCTTTTCTTCTATGACCTTGAAAAGGAAAAACTAGAAAGTCTCACATTTTTGGTCAATATTTGTAAGAAAAATAGATGGTAGGGTGGGGTATTACAGGAAATGAGTAGTTTAGCTGTCCAGATTAACTGCATTTGCACCACAGGGAAGCAGAAATTGTCCATTTCCTCTCTTATTCCTCCACCCCAAATTAGGTGTGGAGCAGAGATATGGAGTGCCAAGCTTCTGCACTGTTGCTTCATCAGCAATTTCTTCACCTGACCTGGAGGAAACAACCTCCCTGAGGTTAAAATGAGTCTTGTCTATAAATCACACAAGTTCAGCATATGTACCTGCAGATCAGACTCTGACAGACATAAGTTGTTCACTTATACATCTAGTTTCAGAGGTGCCTCTTCCCTCCTCTGTTTTTATGATTTTCCTTGGGCATCAGAATGGTTTCTCCTCTTATGTACACACACCCACACATGCCAACATTAACAGCTGAGCCTGGAGTCAGGTGTGTTTTAACTTGCAAAACCCACTTGTCCACATGTCCTCAATTTGCCCCAATGGTCTCAAAGCATGAAAATTCTATTGCCTGATAGGAAGAGAACGCTCTGGGATACATGTATGCAAAGTAACATGCAAGGTAGTTTGGGGTCTCATTGATAATCAGGCCAGTAGTATGACAAATAACCACAATGTGGAAAAAGCGCTGGTATAACAGATTCATATATCCAACATTGCTTATTAGTCTCAGAGAGAGAGGGGATCCTACATCATATGTTCTAGCCCAGTTCTCTTTTCTCTTTACCTGCACTGAAATTAGATAAAACATAGATGGCCTTTAATTTTAGAAGAGAGAAATCTGTTTATTTGAGGCAAATGACACCACACTATTTTTACATTGGAAGAAATGTCCCTGACACCCATAGATGCTTAAGTGAGCTTGTGCACCTCAGAGTTTTCAGTAATTTTTCCCCAGTGGCCCCGCTATCAGCCCAGAGAGCTACAGATATTACTGCAAAGATGTCACCCCTCTTTCCTCCCTCCCCCAAACAAATGGGTACCGTGCTTGGAGATGTCTACGCTGCATTTTTCATTTGGGATTTTTGTCGAAGCCCTAATGGTATTTGCTCTTATTGACTTGCCAAAATTGCAAAGAATGTTTTCATCAGCACTTTGCACGTTTCAATGTTGTTTCTAGGACAGACCTCCTGGATGCTCTATGCTGTATGGAAGAGACAAGGTTCCTTGGCGTATAGATTCAGTTCTCTGTGACAGGAAAAATTCATGTACAATATGTTTTGTTCTTTTATCCAGGGTTCAGAGGTTATTTAAGAGTGAAACAGGACATCATGTCCCCTCCCTACATCACAGGAATTGCTCCAAATACATAGGACTGAGCAAATAAGCATCCTAGCTCGGTTGACAACTGTGACAGGTGATTACAGGCCTCCTGAGGAAGAGAAAGTTTCAAGTTCCTCCACTGGGGATTCTGTGTGTGAAAAACAGGCTGCCAATTCTGCATCAGGGTCCAAAGTGAGCAAGTCCCTCAGCATGTGGGTGCCACTGAATGGTCAGTCAGGTCTCCAAGGCAGGTCTCTGTTGTGCCACTGCCGAGAACAGAGGCCTCCAGGTACTCTGTCCACATGACAATCCCCTCACCTGAATCAAGTTGAAAGGAGCAAGAGCTCCCAGTGCGGAAGTTCTAGGGTATTTATTTCCCCGTCTGACAGATAAAATCAGCTCTCTTTTTAGGTTAAACATGGTTGTTGGGCTCATGGCTGAATACTAATGACACTTCATTCGCCCTTTCAACTCAGCCTTGCAAGACAGTCATGAAAATTTACCAGCCCATGAAACAAAATCCTACTGGCCCTCCCTTTACCGTGATGATTTATAGTGATGAAAAAGCTAATGGCGTTTTACCCACTTGAAAAACAGAAGTTACTGGCCCCAGGTTAGTGGTTGAGGCACATAAATCTAATCACCTCTAAACTCTTCATAGTTAATCAGCAGTTCTAATACCATCCACCTCATCTTAAACCGTATTACTCCAAGAACACCACCATAGCTAGGTTTCTTAATTATTCACAGCTGTTAGCTAGTTAGACCACGCATGCCCTGGAAATCGAGATATAGAATGAAATATTTGAAGCCAATGAACAAATTACACCTTCAGGGTTTTTATTAAGAAGTGACTATTGCCAAATCTTTTATATACGGTCTTATTTCACCTCTGGAATATGGACACAAATGAAATCCAGAAGGCTCTGATTATTTTCATGCAATTAAATCCTTTTCCATCGCATTAAGTGTCTGTTCAGTTCCACTCACTAGTAAAAGGATAAGAAAGAAATGCACCTTTGTGTCATTAACCTGTCAGAGGTACTGCTGTGGTCCCCATTATTGGGGTATCAGAGCACTTCACAGACTTTAATGTATTTATCCTCCCAGACCCCCAGTGCTCCCCATTTAAATAAGGCACAGAAAGGCTATGTGGCAGCACAAGGACATGAACCCAGGTCTCCCAAGTCCTAGACTAGCGCCCTAACCACTGGACCATCCTTTGCTGAGAAACCTGCTTATATATAGGCTAAGGTTCAATACTACATTGAGGTCTGAGATTCTCAAGCTTCTTGCCAGTGTTCCTCCACCCCAGTCAATGGAGTTATATTAGGGTAAACTCGGAGTAATACAGCCGTGAATTCTGCCCTGCAACTATGCCAACATGCAACTGCATATAAAGTCCTTGGGAGCCTAGGTACCCAAATTAATCATTCCGTGCTTCCACAGTCCAAAATAAACAAAAAATCAACCCAACCCAAACCAACCCCCCTCCATCAAATTATGTTTTTAAGTAGACCCTCAGATGTTCAAACATATACTCATGGCATTTCATTGCAACAATTATGGGCTCAGACCTGCTCCCACTGGAGTCAATAGGAGGATTGCCATTCACTTCAATGGGAGAAGAACCAGGACCTAAAGCAATAGATTGTGGTGCATCATTTATACAATCCCCAAGGAAGAAAAGGTCAGTGTAGTCATTCACCCATTTCCCACATTAATAAATAAAGCCTCAATGATTATTACACAACTCAATTTAAAAATCTGAAGGTTGAAACCTGATTTGCGTAGGTGGGTGGGTACACCCCAATGCCTAGCATACAGAGCAAGCATTCCCTGAAGTGTTAGGCCAGGGGTGGCTAACCTGATCCTGAGAATGAGCCAGAATTTACCAGTGTACATTGCCAAAGAGCCACAGTAATAGATCAGCAGTCCCCCTGCTCCCAACACCTGCCGCCCACAGGCAGCCCTGCCGATCAGCGCCTCCCTCTCTCTCCCTGCACCTCTCGATCAGCTGTTTCGTAATGTGCAGAAGGCTCTAGGGGGGAGGAGCGAGGGTTAATGTCTCTTTCACCTATAAAAGAGTTAACAAACAGTGACCTGAAACACCTGACCAGAGGACCAATCAGGAGACAAAATACTTTCAAAACTGTGTGGAGGGAAGTTTGGGTGTGAGTTCTTTGTCTTGGTTCGGTGGCCCTCTCGGCTCTGAGAGTGATCTTTCTATCTCCAGGCTTTCTAATCTTCTGTTTCCAAGTTGTAAGTACAAGGAGAGTAAGACAATAGATTTATATATTTTTTTTGTATTTACATGTGTGTAGTTGCTGGAATGTTTTTAATTGTATTCTTTTTGGATAAGGCTGTTCATTCATTTTTTCTTTTAAGCAATTGACCCTGTATATTGTCACCTTGATACAGAGACCATTTTTATGTCTTTTTCTTTCTTTTATATAAAGTTTTGCTTTTGAAGACCTGTTTGTTTTTTTTCCCCCTTGTTGAGGCTGGAGGGAATTGAGTCTGTACTTAACAGGAACAGAGAAGAGGGGGGAAGGGTGGAATCCCTTTGTTTAGATTCATGGAGCTTGAATCTGTATCTCTTTCCAGGAACCCAGGGAGGGAACATCTGGAGGGGAGGAGGGGGAAGGGAAATGGTTTATTCCCCTTTGTTGTGAGACTCAAGGAATCTGAGTCTTGGGGTCCCCCAGGGAAGGGTTTGGGGAGACCACAGTGAGCCAGACACTGGAATTTTCTGGCTGGTGGCAGCGATATCAGATCCAAGCTGGTAATTAAGTTTGGAGGTTTCACGCTAGCTTCTCATGTTCTGAACTCTAAGGTTCAGATCTGAGTAGGAAAGTTATGATATGAGTGGCAGCGGTGTGGAAAAATAAGAATCCAGAAGCCAGTAGGAATATTATTTTCTTTTTCTCTGCTAGGGCTTTTAAGCAGAGAGAAAGAGTTTGGTTTAAAAAGGAGCCAGAGAGAATTTTTTTTTCTGTTCTCTCGTTACAGTTTGGCTTGCATATTAAGCAAGGAACTATTACGGTTGACAAAGGGTCTTTTGTTAAACTATAGCACTCCGATTGAGAGTCAAGTACTCAGCACAACACGCATGCAAATAAAGTGGTTTTTCTGGTTTACTTTACATTTAAAAGATTAGCTAGAGGAAGAAAAAAAAAGGCACTGTTGCTAGGCAAACGCCAGGAGACAACAGAGAGCCAGCAGTTCAAACAATAAACACCAGAGAGCACCCCAACACAAAAAAACAGGAACCATGACTTCCAAGGCAAAAATGGAGGCAGAGGCACAAATCAAAGAAGCAGACCATAGGTGACAAATGGGAAAAAAAGAGGTGGAGCTGAAAGAAAGGGAAGAAAACATCAAACTGGCAGCCCATAAAAGAGAACAAGAAGCCAAAGATGCAGCCCACCAACGAGAGATGGAAAAACAACAAAAAGAACTGGAAAAACAACAAAAACAGAGTGAAGAGAGGGAAAAAGAGAGAAAGCATGAAATGGACTTGGCGCGGGCAAGGCAGGATGCTCCAGCCAGTCCTAACAACCCTGCACCAATGATTGTTCCACATCACAGGAAATTTCCCACCTACAAGGCAGGTGATGACACTGAGGCCTTAGAAAATTTTGAAAGGACCTGTCTTGGGTACAGCATCCCTGAAGACTGTAAAGCTGAGGTCACAGCTCAGTGGACCCTTAGCAGAGGTGGCGGCTGAAATGCCAAAGGACAGAATGAACAATTATAAACTGTTTCAAAACAAGGCCAGATTCAGAATGGGAATAACCCCGGATCAGGCCCATCGGCATTTCAGAACCCAAAAGTGAAAACCAGATGTGTCATTTCCCAGACTCGCCTACTACACTGGGAAAAATTATAAGGCCTGGATATCAGGAACCAAATGTTAAATCCTTGGACGAACTGCACCTCCTCATACAAATGGAGCAGTTCTTGGATGGTGTTCCTGAGGACATAACACGGTACATACAAGATGGAAAACCCAAAAATCTCACCGAGGCGGGGGAGATTGGAGCCAAATGGCTGGAAGTGGCAGAAAGCAAGAAAGCTACTGTCAAGGGGAATGAATACCCCAGGGGGCACACCGACAATAAACCCTACAACCGAGGGCAACCCAAGACCCCTCCTACAACCCAAGGAAAGCCACAGACCCCCTATTCTTCCACTTCACCAGTCTCCAGTAACCCACCTCGACCCAGTGACCAGTCAGCTGGAAGATGCTTTAAGTGTAATGAACTGGGACGTATAAAGGCCAACTGCCCAAAGAACCCCAACCAAGTGCAGTTCATTACACCACCATCACACCAAAGATCCCCAGGCCCAGATGCCTCTCAAATACCCTTGGAGCGAAGGGAAACTTTGAGAGTGGGCGGAAAGAAGGTTACTGCGTGGAGAGCCACGGGGGCACAAGTGTCAGCTATCCACCAATCCTTCGTAGACCCCAAATTCATCAACCCAAAGCCCCAAGTGACAATTTACCCCTTCATGTCACAAGCTGTAGACTTGCCTACAGCTGAACTGCCTGTCCAGTACAAAGGCTGGTCAGGAATGTGGACTTTTGCAGTCTATGACAATTATTCCATCCCCATGCTACTGGGGGAAGACTTGGCCAACCAGGTGAAGTGGGCCAAGAAAGTGAGGCACAGCTGGCTCAGGGGAGGGGGCTGGAAGGGGTGGAGTTGAGGAAGGGCCTGTGGCACAGCCACGGGTTGAGCAGCGAGCACTCTGTAGCACATTGGAAAGTTGGCACCTGTAGCTGCAGCCCCGGAGTCGGTGCCTATACAAGGAGCTGCACATTAACTTCTGAAGAGTCGCATGTGGCTCCGGAGCCACAGGTTGGCCACCCCTGCACTAGGCTGTTTGGTCCACCAATGCATCTAGCGGCTGTCCTTTCACCAAAGGGGGTGTGGCCTCCACACTGGAGGTGTGGCTAGGCCCCTCCCGCAACTGCTGAGCACTGGCACAGTGAGCAAGTGTTACATTTTTTCCGAAGCACGCCCAAGTCCAGCTTCTGATCATGCTATTCAAGTGCCCTTTTGAGGCATTCTGCTCTCTCTACTGCTGCTGGGAACACATCTTCCATTAGCACTCCAGGGTGGGGCAAGCGCACAGTTTGGCACTACAGGAGTAGGACACAGAGTGCACATTTTCACTTCGTAAAATGCCCGGAAGCGCTAAGGATGTGTTGGTGAAGGTTTTTTTAAAAGGATGCCACAAGCCGCCTTTGTGGAAGGAGAATCATGTGGTGGTAGGCTCAGAGCACAAGACTAAACAAAATTAAAGATTAAACCCTCAGCACCAACCGGTACACTCAGTAGCTTTGGACAAGCAAAAATTTGCATGATCCTTGGTTCTAAAAGGTTTTTTAAAAAAAACTTTTAAAGCCCCTTTACTAAAGTACACGGATTAAGTCCTTGCTCAGAGTCAGGGTATGGCTACCTTACAGAGCCTATATTGGCTAGTTATGCCACCACAGAAGGAGTATTTCTATTGGTGCAGGATCCCCACTTCCCCGGATGATGTTAGCTATGTTGCCAGAAGCACGCTTCTATCGATATAACTGGGTCAACACTGCGGGTTTTGCTGGCATAGCTATGTCAGTCAGCGGTGTGAGGAATGACTGAGATAGCAGTGCTGACATAACTTAAGTGTAAACCCAACCTCAGTCTTTACTCTGGCAAAATTCCCACCTAGAACAATTTTGCCTTTCTTAAGGACTAAGATTTTGTCTTCAGAAAGATGGAGTAAAAACTAAGAATGTACTTTTCATTTTGTACCATATACCTCTTAATGTACCCTTAGGAGTCCAGGCAGTTCAATTGCCAGCCTTTGTTGGAATGGGATTCAAGGACATGAGGTACATTCATATGGCCATACAAGTGCCATTTTGCTGAGCATACATCATAAAAAGGGGTTCTATGCAATGCAGCCAGTTGATGTTCTAACATTCAAAAGATCTTGCCTTCATTTTACAGCAGCACTCTCATTTGTGGGCATAACAGAGATTTAAATAAGATTTCATATTTAGGGGCAGATTTCCACTTTAAGTGGCTTTCAGACGGAAGTACATAGTGATGGTTTTGGAGAAGAGGATTCCTACACACTGCGTCATTTGCTAGAATACAATGTATGGCGGGGGGGAAATCAGTCTCATTGTAATAAATGTTTACGCCTATGGTGTGATCAGACAAAACACTGTCTTAGTCAGGAAAAACAAATAAAGAAAACCCACTGGCTTCAATTGTGATTGGATAACACAACACTTGCAGACAAAAAAAATGCAGAAACCTATTTGCAAAGCAGGTGCAAATGAAGTAGTGAAGAGAGGATCTGCTAAAGCATACTTCATAGTACAGTTATATCAGGACTAATGTTGGTTATCCTTTCCTTGGATAACAACCATTTCGTGATGCAAACTATTATGGTATATATATTATGATATATTATGATGGAACTTTCCTTAATAGCTATTCGGGAAATGCAAATGAACTAGAAAAAATAAGCTACAGACCGTTTCTCCTGCCACAGCACTTTTATCTCAGACAGTCTGATGCAAATGCAGGCTGTGTATTGACAAACCTATCAGCTTCAAAGTACAAGTGACTGTGAGAGCAACTAACGACTCTCTCGAAAGGCTATGATAGAAAGGACAGTTAGTCTCAAAAAACAATTTTCAACACATCAGCCTGCAAGATGCATTTTACACAGCACCAATCTCTCAAACAGGGATTTTACAACACAGACACCCAGAGCTGATTAAATCATTTGAACTGAAATATTTAGTGACTCCTCAGACTTGTAGATTTCAAATCTGACTAGTTATCCTAACACAAGGGAGGCTGGAAGCATAACTTGGAAGTAATTAACAGCTTCATACTAAACGTGCTGTCTTATTAAATGACTCTTTAATCACATTATCGAATACACACACATACCACTAGTAGGAATTAGTAAATTTCTGCTAGATAATATTCTGGCATTTTTAAAAGCAAACAACAATTCCCATAGGTTTACCTGATAAACTTCTCTGAGACCACACCACGTTCTCATCGCCTGATGGCAAGCTCTCACTCTCTGCGTGTACCACCTTCTCAAAGCCGATACTGTCAAGTTCCAAAGAAACCGGCTCCCATCGAAAAGCAAGTCTTCTACTCCGCACATGAACACCGAAGCCATGATCTACTTTTTCAAAATCCTCTCTTCCTGCCGCACTCTGTGTACTCAGTTCAACGCCTGCCATTAGAGCAGCTTCATTTTACATGGAGTGCAAAGGGTAGGGCTGTTGCGAGAAGCCAGGGTCAAATCTTAAAACAAACTCCTCTTTCACTCACTGTGCTTCCTGGGCAGACACGGAGGCATGCTCTGGGTGTTGCTTGAAGTCCAGCCAACGGCTGCAGTAGCTCAGCCCAACCAGAAGCTCACACAGCAGCCTTGTACTTCTTAACAGCTTATATAAATCTCTGCTAAGCTTCAGTAGCCACCACTGTGTATTCTAATTAAATTTTAACCCCTTTTCCATGTGCCCTGACAACAACCCCGTGTACACACACTACAGGAAAAGAATTGAGGGGAGTAGTCCTGATTAATACTCTCCACATTTTGATACTCAGCAGGCACTACACACATATCTATGGCACAGTGTGTGTGTGTGTATACACACACACACACTCCATCACCTCATTGTCTGCCTGAAAGGGAACAGCGCTGTCATCGGTTCTTTCTGGCTGAGCTGTTGATCAACGTTCGAAATCCTGCTTTAAACACCTCCAAGAGAGCTCTCACGGCAGTAAATACGTTAATGTCTCTTCTAGCATGGCTATCAGAACCCACAAACAATATGAGGGGAGTATCCCCCTAGATGCCACATTTCACATTACCGTATGCCTCCTGTTTAGTAACTGTGTCTTATAATGTTGAATGGACCATCAGCCTGCTAAAGAGAGATGATTTTGATCTGCTGTTAAACTAACATAATCCTATTAATGCAGCACTTGCTGCATTAGAAAAGCAAACAGCCTCCTGCGAGCTGAGCACCTTTGCAAACAGACCACAGTACATAAACACTCTGAAATAATAGCCCACAAGAGAATCCCAGGCTTCACTCAATAGTCAGTATAAAATTAGGCAGCAGCTCTACCCGCTGAGGCTTTAATTGTTAATGCCAGAGAACTATACCTTCTGTTTGCAGGCTATTCCTTATTAACAAGCTAAAGGGTTCTGAAGAAAGTGTTCAGTGGGTAGGTGTTGGCTGTGACCCCTAAAAACACAAGTAATCTGGAAAGATCGCTTTTCTTGGCCAGCACTATGAATGGGAAGTGACAGAGTAGCATACTGCTGAATCAACAAAGCAAGGTGTGCATAGAAGAGTTGTCATGTCCATATTTTGGCAACAGTTTGGCACTGGATAGTGGTAAGACCACACTGAAAATTTTCACCGATTCATTTCACATACAAATTGTGATATATATGGTGGCAGTACTGGGATAGATGACAGTGTGAATTGCCATACATGCCAACAGCACTGAAATCAAGTACCACAGATGGGAAAAGCACAGAGGAAAGTCCCATCTTGTTGGGAAAGGAATAACCAAGAGAGAGACAGGGGAGAACGAGTTATGAACAGCTAAAGAGAAGCCAGTTGAGCTATTCAGAGAAGAGCAGCTCAACACAGAGGAGTAGACAAAGGCACAGCTGGTTGGCTTGCCGGATTCTGACAAGTGGTCCAGGTTCGCAGAGAACATCCAGCCCATTGGCAGAAAGTACAGCAGGCGGGGGAAATCTTGGCATCAACTCCCTGGAGAGAAGCCGGGAAGAGGCCGACAAATGTAACATAGGGGCTCCATCCAGACCAAATGCATCACTGCAACATGGATTGGCGCCAGATCTACAAGTAGGCCAAAGAGAAGGTAGAGCTGGAGCGGGACAGACTTCATCTGGAAACCCAGCTACTTGAAAAACAGCAGTGAGATATTGCAGACAAAGAGAAGATAAGACAAGGATCATCAACATCACCTTGAGACAGAGAGGCTGTGTCAGGAAAATCCTAATCTGGGAGATGGAGTCAGGCTCCAACTGCCAGTGCTGGTGGGTGCCAGAGACTCTAAATTATTCCCTCACTTTAGGGAAGGGGACGACATAGATGTCTCTCCACACTGAATTTTTGAAGCATGTAAATTGAACAAGGTGGAGGTAGGTGGCAGGACACCAGGTTCCAAAACAGAGGGTGGGGAGTGCTATAGGGAAGGTCTGTGCCTGGAGAGTGTCTAGGGACCTTGAGACTGGGGTAGTGACCATACTTGATTCAGGCTCCAAGAGCCTGAATCACACTGGGGATCCAGAGCACAGAGGCTTGTATTCCCCTCACATCAGGAGCGCACACTAGGCTCTGTGCCACAAATTTTGATTTAATGCAAAATTTGAGGGACTAACCATTTTTGGTAACTAAGCGCGCACGCACACACACACACACCCCTTCTTGTGCAAAATTTCTGCTAGATGGACTCATGCAATGGCTTTTTACAGTGTTTGGAACCAGAGGAGCGGTAGCCTTGGGAACAGTCACATGGCCTCTTTGCTCAAACATAAAAGGACCCTATAAAGTAACGATCCCCTTGTTACGGATGGGCAAACCCAGGCTCAGTAGCGGAACCAGCAGATCACATTATCTCGAGAACATTACTAAGGACCCAATCAAGAACTCCAGTTCCCATTAGCTCCAGGTGCAGCACTTCTGAAAAAAATCAGACCCTAGATCTTTCCTGGCCTTCGTTCTGCCCCTGCCACCTGTGAAATGGGGGGCAGAGGCCTGGCTTGAGTAATTCAACGTGGAGGCGGCTTCGTTTCTTGGAAGACAGGATTAGGGAGGTAACTGGATCAGCAGGCTAAAAATGGACCATTTGTGCTAAGAGAAGTAAATGGTCAGTAAGCTAGAAGACAGAATGTCTGGGCTAGCTAAGATAAGGGCGGGAACACCCAGGAAACCATTTAAGAACAAGAGAACAATGGACAAGAGATGTCGGGAGGGTAAAGATGAGGTAATGAGTAAAGTTGAACATGGACGGAGCATGCTTTGCAGGGACTGGTTCCTGCAAAGTAACCAAGCCAATCTCCAAACAAGGGATGCAATGTGTAGTAAATGTAATGTGAGGTGTCAATGGCTAGAAAGCAAGGGGGTTTCTGTGTAACTTGGATGTGCGGTATGCCCTGTACACACTCCCTATGCTTAAAGCCTGATCAACTCAAGTGTTGTTTAATTGCATGCCAATAACGAAACCTCAGTGGCGGGTTCAGAGTTAAGTTGAGTACTTGGGAATCAAGTGGATCAAGGTCTTGTAGGCTACTGAGTGGATAAGGTCCCAGAAGCTACCCCAACATCCTGGTGACTCTTTAGTGGGAGGGTTGCAGACTAGCATTGTGGGAAGTAGCACTGGAAGAGTTTAAGGCTTAAATCTGTAGAAGTTAGTACCATGTTGGAGAAATCAGTTAAATCTAAGGGCGGAGACTATGGACTTCCCAGAGAAATATTAAGGGGAGATGGGAACCGGGTGAAAAAGGAACTCCAGAGAGTGGTATGGGGGGGAGGGGTGAGAATGTTTGGCAAAGCACAGCAGAGGTCCGTTAAATACCATAAATAAATAAATTATTTGCAAAGCATAGCAGAGGTCTGCTAAATGCCACTAAAAGGATGCAGAGGCTACGCCAACATGATGTTTATCAGAGGCAAAAATCTAAAACTACACAGGATTTAAGGTGTCATTTGCGCCAAGTGTTATTGTTCCTACTTTATCATATAGTTGGGTGGAGAAAATATACGTGTGCTCCAGAGTCAGGGGAAGCCTGCGGAGTCTGGGGCGTCCATTGCTGTGGAACACAAAGCCTAGAAATCCTCTCTCAGGCCCGCTCTAGTATGTACCTACTTTGAGATGTTTGTAAGGTGCAATCCAAATGTAAAGTATTGCTCAGGCCAGGCACAGGCAGGAGTGGAGTTCTGGCAAGGCTAACTCTAGAGTTTTTGCTGTCCTGGCCATCCAACCCCCTCCCCGTCCCCAAGAGGCATTGGAAAGAAGGGAGCAGCTCTGGGGTAGCACTGGCTCCCACACTACGCTATTCAGTGGGGAAGCACCTAAAAGGAAGCAAACACCCCCCGCACACACACACCTTCTGTTGTGTGGGGACATGCTGGAGCAGTTGCTCACTGTCATTGGTACACTGTTAAAGGGATTGTACCTTCACTGGCCAAGCTCCCAGCTGGAGACAGAAGAGAGGTGGGCTAGAGAGACCCCTTCAATATGCTATAGGTGACTGCCTAGGCCTAACATGGGCACCAAATCTGGGCTTGCAGCTCTGTGCCCTTTCCTCTCAGTATTTCAACATGTGGGGTGGGCTGTGACAGAATAGTGGGAAAGGAAGGGCACAATATTTTCAATAGTTCTTCACAGTCTCAGCTTTCATTAAAAAAAAAAAGTCTCTATCATTCATGCCTGTGGAAAAAAGTCTTTACAATGTAAGTACAGAAACTATGCCTGAGCTTGCAGGAAGCCTAAAACAATCTCTCTGAAGTGTGAACTTTCCCACTCTATTAAAGTCTTGTATATTCTATATAGTCTTAAACTGTGCTCCTCAACATAGTATCTGAGCACCTTCCAGTAGCACAGTAAGCAATATGACTACACATCACAGGTTTGTTCTCTCATATTGCCCCAGGGAAAGAAGCATGTGCAGGGCTGTTTTGGTAAGCAGTTTCTCTCTTTAATATACGTGCACATTATATAAGAAAGAAAAGGGAGGAAGGATCAAATGAGGAAGATGGTGCCCTGGAGATGCGCAGGAGATGTACAGATTAAGATGTGTACATGGCAGAGGCAATATTGGCTTCATCTTCCTGGGGAGTGGGGAGAAGGTTTAGCTTTCAAGAGTTTGGGAAATGTTACCTTAGGTCGCAAGGTCGCAAATGTGTTTTGTGTTTAAAGTGTGAAATGATCATCCATATAGATGTATCCTCAAAGTCAAGAGAGAGACATTTTGCAATGCCGTTATCAATTTCCCAGTGTTGGCAAAAATCTGCAGCAGGATGCTTCCAGTCTGAGTAAGTAGCAAAAAGAGAAAATCTGCATCCAGATAATTATCATTCCCTCAGATAACACTGCCTCACAAATGAACCAGCCAGAAAAATCTTTTATGGCATCTCTGCATAATGGTCTATACATCTCAGAGTTTAAATATAAAACAGAGAAAATAAGAAAACACAGTTTCAATCATTTTCAAGTTCCAGTACTGGCACAGCTTTGTAGTTTAAGAAAATGCTTATTGAGAGATGGAAGAATAATGTAGTTTTGAGGAGGGAAAAAAAAATCAGTCTATTGAAAACTAAAACATTTTTAATCCATATCCGTTGTCTTCAAAGCCTTTTTGGTTTTCATTATCACTTAATTACAGACTGCCAGAAATGTAAATTCAAGGATTTTCCCATTTATATAGTGAAAGTTTTTTAATTGATCTGTCATCTGTGGTATCGTTTTATTAAATTGGATCAGCATATACTTGGCATAGTTACTCCTCATGCTTCCCAATCACTTTGTACATTGCCATCTGGCAGTCTTGTTTTTTTATTTACGCTGTTTGGATGGATTTCGTAAATGCTCAGGAAAGTAGAGGCCTGATCATAAGACCTAGTGTTGGAGACAGTAAAGCCTCCCACAGCCAGCTCTGCCCGTCATCCATCAGTGTTAACCATCAATGCTTGTGGCCTAAATCCTAAACAGTCTTTGTGCTCTCCCAAGCAGGCCTCAAAAATCATGCCAAGCCATGGGCTAGAGTTTGACTGTGCCTAGACAACCATACAGGGGAGTGGAAACCCTCTCATACCCTTACAATAGCTACCGAGACCTTGGGTCCAGACACATAGGAGTAAAAGCCTCACTCCCCCTCTTGCTTCCTCTCCAGAGGCCGTGATTGGAGACGGTGGGGGAAAAGGTGGAGTCTTGGCTCCACACTGCTACTTGTTGGTCACAATAGCTGAATCAGCACAGGGTAGAGGCAATAATCACATAGGGGTATAGGTCATCAGCAAGTTACTGACCCCTGGAAGCAAGAAGGGAATTGTGACTCACCAGCTGTGCCCGAGTTAAATGCATATCAGGCTATTCCTGGGACGGGTGCATTTCTTGCTCAAGGCTCTTTCCAAGGGCACAGTCTAGCCTCATGTGGTGAATTTTATTATCAACAATACTTCGCACATCGCTACAGCGCTTGCTCAAAATGCTTTGCAATCAATGAATTAATCCTTCATGCACATGTGAGGTAGAGTATTGTTCTCACTTTTGCAGAAGGGGGTAGGCAGGAAGCAGTGACTGGCCTGAAGTCACACAAGAAGTCTCTTGCAGAACTGAGTGTAGGATCTAGGTATCTTGAGTCCCACTCCTGCGCCTTTACTCACAGAGCTGTCCTTCTGCCCACATTAAATACCATAAAGGTAAGAAGCAAGCATCAATATGGATGAACAAGGACGACACTCACAAACTACTGAATGAGAAAAGGATCAGAGAGTACTATACTAGGGAATAAGAAACAAAAAGCCTCTGAACCTTGGACACGGCCCACAACATCAATGGAACAAAAACAAAAAAAAAGATTAAGCCAAATTTAGGATGCAAAAGGGATTGTTCAGTTTGATTGAAAGGAAGGTTTTTTGTTGTCTT
Source organism: Gopherus evgoodei (assembly GCF_007399415.2). Lineage (NCBI taxonomy): Eukaryota > Metazoa > Chordata > Testudines > Testudinidae > Gopherus > Gopherus evgoodei. The sequence goes on along the minus strand of NC_044328.1, from coordinate 122,069,956 downwards.
GCAGGGGCCTGACCCAGTATCCACTGAAATCAACGGGAATCTTTCCCTTTACTTCCACTGGATTTAGATAAGGATCCAAGGGACTAGTCAGGGTTCATTTAAAATACTTTTCTAAGTAAAATTCTGGTCCCCTCACAGTAAAATGGATATCTCAGAAAATACAGCAGAAGGAAAGCAGTATGATACCCAGGGGTAACCAGAAGTATATGTAACTAGAAAAAAAAGATCTCCAGAAGGGACTTTGTAGAGGAACACAGCATTTTGAAGGGAACAGAGATGACAGAAGTTACACATATATTTGATCTAATGTCATTTGAACAAGGGTTATGAATTTCTGCAAAGGAACAATTGTGCACAACAAGAATTTAAGGAAAAATGTCCTTAAATAAAGTTAATGTGGGTTATAAAATACTCCAGGTAGCAACAGGAACACTGAAACAACAGTTTAAAGAATGCAGTTAGACACACATGAGAAATGAACAAATATTGTGGGTTAGAACTGCTAAATCCATAGGAGAGGATGGCTCCTAAGTGGGTTTTCGTGGCCTTCTTCCATGCTGATGTATCCTGTGTTTAGAGCCTAAGTGGTAAGTTAAATTAGAGGTGCTCTTAAATCCAAAATATGGCCTATTATTAATGGACAATCCACCTACACTGAGTAATACGATTATCAATTTGCCCTCACCCTTATGAGAATAAACAGTGCCCCTAGATATTATCCATTGATTACACATACTGGAAAAATCTTATCCTGAAGTTTCCTGCTTGATTCCTGTTCCTGAATAAAGGACTTGAGTTCTGATCACTCTAGGGCTATGTCTACACTACCATGGTAAGTCAACCTAAGTTACGCAACTCCAGCTAACCTGAATAATGTAGCTGGAGTTGACGTAGCTTAGGTCGACTTACCTTACTCCTCTCGTTCCTGGTGGAGTACCAAGGTTGACCAGAGAGTGCTCTGCCAATGATTTACCGGTCTTCACTAGACCTGCTAAATCGACCCCTGGTGCATCCATTGCCGGAGCATCGATCCTACAGTAGTGTAGACATAGCCTAGGTCTCTGTACCTTCTTAACAAGAATTACTTAAACCATCACATAGGCTGATCATTTGAACTAGCAGATCAGTGGATAACAGATAGTTCAATATAGATATTTTAAACCACACCTTGTTATCATTTAAAGGAAGCATATAGCTCCCTTTCCGAGTAGATGTGATATTTAAAAACACTCTGCATAGTTCTCTCCATAGCTCAGTAAAAACAAAGAAACACAGATTGGTAATGAAAACAATGCAAGTGCACCATGCAGATGGTACAAAAACTGAACTCTTTTGTGAGGTTATGAGCAGAGCTAGTGAAGATAGGCAATTCTGTTTCACGGAGGATTTCAATATTTTGAAATATGGTTTCATTCAGATTAGGAACAAACTCCCCAGATTCTCTGCAAAAGGGGATGGAGATTTGGTGCTGAGGCAAGCTGCCTGGCAGGCTGCCCTGAAGCCAAGGCAGTGATTTCCCTAGACCCCCCCCAGGGGTGTATACCCCCCCTGAATTTCCCCAACACCCCCCCCCTAGTTTTGTGAGCTAGTTACATACCAATTTAGTGGCTGTTTGGAAACCTGAATTTAAACTGAAACATTAATACACACTTCAAAGCTTATACAGTGTATGATAAAATGTGTGTATCTGAAAAAGTATACTAGATTTGAAAAGTATGAACATAGAGTAGCTTCCTTGCTTCCTTATACAGCTGGGGTTTTTTTATGTCAGTGCATTCATGATGTTGGCCAACCTAATAATATCAAATGATGATTTATAAACAAAGTCTAAATGAGCTCTCTCTGACAGCTAGTGATGAGCTGGGGCTGTGGGGCCAGATTATATTTACATTCACACCTAATCTACTTTGGTATCCAGCAAACAGAGCTGTGTTGTCCAAGCAATAGATTTTGGCTGGGGTTGGGTTACAAACCACTTGAATGTGGGGGGTGGGGGGGGATGAAATGTTGTTCTTATTGTATGAGTAAAGGGCAGTAGAACTGTACTTAGCTTGTGATGATTTGAAGGCATCAAGAGAGAGGGTGGTGATCTGTCCCTCTCCACTGTTTAAAGACAGAGCTGATCAGGCTCCATAGATAGTTTTTTGTTCTGTTAAGTGACCACTGCAGCTGAAATCACTGACAATCAGGTCTAAGTGCTTAGTCCTGTTGTGGGGACAGTGTTCCTGTGGGACAGCGTTTTTGTGGAAGACACAGCCCAGACTGCACTAGCAGCGAGGTTCCCCCAATGAGAGCTCAGCTGAAATGACTGAGAGCTGGTGGAACCTCAAGAGACCAACTCGCAGAGGTCACAGGGGCAGGTTGACTGCGCAGGGCCATTGGCAACAGAGCAGTGGAGTGAACGGTGGCACAATGAACAGCCGTGGCCAGAGCAAACAGTGAGCAGCTGGAGGAACAAGCAAGGTGCCTTCTTGTCCCCCACCTGGAAGGTGTACTCACGTGAAAGCACCCCTGAACTCTGAGTATACTCTCCACTGACCAAGGACAACACCGGTGAGTGGGGTGCGGGGGAGGGAAAAGTTAAATAAACATTTGTTTGTTGGACTATATTTTAGTCACTTTGCTCCAGAATGCTAGATTTGTGACTGGGAATGGAAACTTATATAAATATGTTTCCTAGTAGGCCAAGATTTTTAAAATGCATTATTTGCCAAGGTTGTTCTCACATTGTTGCTATCTTGGAAGGTCATTATGTTGGGGAGCTCCTGTACTAAACATTTTTATTATTATAATTAATTTTTACATAAGAATGGTCATACTGGGTCAGACCAATGGTCCATATAGCCCAGTACCCTGTCTTACAACAGTGGTCAAGGCCAGGTGTCCCAGAGGGAATGAACAGAACAGGTAATCATCAAGTGACCATCCCCTGTTGCCCATTCCAAGCTTCTGGCAAACAGGCTAGGGACACTTAGCCCACGTCCAGACTAACCCGCGGCATCGGCGGGTTAAAATCGATTGCTCGGGGATCAATATATTGCGTCTAGTCTGGACGCGATGTATCGATCCCCGAGCGCGCTTACATCGATTCCGGAACTCCATCAACCCGAACGGAGTTCCGGAATCAACACGGAGAGCCGCGGACATCGATGCCACGCCGTCCAGATGGGCGAGTACCTCGATTTTAGAAATTCAACTTCAGCTACGTTATTCCCGTAGCTGAAGTTGCGTATCTAAAATCGATTTTAATACCTAGTCTGGACGTGGCCTCAGAGCATGGTGTTGCATCTGTCCCCATCTTGGCTAATAGCCACAGATGGACCTATCTCCAGGAATTTACCTAGTTCTTTTTATAATCCTGTTATAGTTTTAGTCTTCACAGCATCCTCTGGCAAAGAGTTCCCTGGGTTGACTTTATATTGTGTGAAGAAGTACTTCCTTTTGTTTTTTTAAAACCTGCTGCCTATTAATTTCATTGGGTGACTGCTAGTTCTTGTGTTATGTGAAGGATTAAATAAAATTTCCTTATTCACTTTCTTTGCACCAGTCAAGATTTTGTAGATCTCTATCATATCTCCATTAGTCATCTCTTTTCTAAGCAGAAAATTCCCAGTCATTTTAATCTCTCTTCCTGTTTCATACCCCTGATCATTTTAGTTGCCCATCTCTGTACCTTTTCCAATATATATTTTTTAGGATGGGTGACCAGATCTGCACACACTATTCAAGGTGTGCATGTACCATGGATTTATATAGAGGCAATATGATATTTTCTGTCTTATTATCTATCCCTTTCTTAATGATTCCCAACATTGTTTGCTTTTGTGACTGCTGCTGCACATTGAGTGGATGTTCTCAGAGAACTATCCACAATGACTCCAAGATCTCTTTCATGAGTGTTAACAGCTAATTCAGATGCCATCATTTTGTATGTATAGTTAAGATTGCTTTCCAATGTGCATTACTTTGCATTTATCAACACTGAATTTCATTTGCCATTTTGTTGCCCAGTCACCCAGTTTTGTGAGATCCCTTTGTAGCTCTTCGCAGTCTACCTGGGACTTAACTATCCTGAATAGTACTGTATCATGTGCAAATTTTGCCACCTCACTGTTTACCCATTTTTCCAGATGACTATGTTGAACAGTACTGGTCCCAGTACTGACCCCTCAAGGATACCACTATTTATCTCTCTCCATTCTGAACACCTATAATTTATTCCTACCCTTTGTTTCCCATCTTTTAACCAGTTACTGATCCATGAGAGGACTGCCCTCTTATCCCATGATGGCTTACTTTTCAAAAGTCAATTTAAATTAAATACTTTTTTTTTTAATGTATATTTTTTTAGAAATCTAGACCTGTTATGTGTTTTGGTGTAACTTGCATTATTCTTATGTTAAATTTGCATAATCCTAACAAAAACATTTACTTTATTCATATCTCTTTTATTTATCTCATTGGTCCGGGTACCCCCCCTGTAAATTTGAACACCCCCCCCCCCCTAATTTCAATTCCTGGGGAAATCACTGAGCCAAGGAATCTGGAAGCCCAGGATCCACAGCCCTGAGGCAGTCCACATGGCTGGCTAGACTAGAGTCGCTTGGGCTGCCAAGGAGCCAAGCAGGCAGGCTGGGCTCCATTAGAACTTCAGAAAAATCAGGTTGTCTCTGCTAAACGTTCCAATTTTACTCTACCAGTGAATGCCGACAAAACAACTGTGAATTCGAATTTTTACCCAGCCGGCTCTCAGTGTGAGCCAGCACCCCACAACTTTAAAAGACTCCTCGTATAGAATTTGTCCTGAAAAATATTGCTTCAAATGACTTTTGACAAACATGGCAAGAACCGCAGGATTATTTGTGAATGAGGATATCTGCAGTGCGTTAATTAAATCACATATCTCTAACCCTTTTCCTTTTCTATCCTCTTCCTTCCTCCCCCCACTTGTCAAGCTGTGAGCGCTAAGGCAATTAACCCTAAGGCAAAAGTGAAACAACTTTTTCAAAAATCCTTTTGCCACAGTCAGGTCCCTCATGAGTTCAGCAAAGACAAAGAGAAATAAAGTTATCAGCTTCCTCCATTTTCATTATGTAACCCCTCTTAAACACAACAGTCTATAAGTGAAACACTAGACTACAGGCCAATTTCTACCAACAGATCATCCACTTTCAGATCTATATAGCAATACAGATAGTACACTGGTTAGATAGATCCTGAACTTTGTCTCAGCACAAAGACATTTGTGCTCTGGTTGCTAATACCTGATAAGGGCCCCTGCTCACGGTAATGAGCCAAGGGCCACAATGGACCCAGCAGATGAGGGTCAATTTCCCCGAACACTGGTGAAGATGGATGAACCACTACTGCGGTCACGTGGACTTCACAGAGTGGAAGAGCTGTGTCTTCATAACGGTCACCTCTTCCCTAGGAAGCAACAGCATCTGGCAGAAGAGTTCCTGGGAAAGAGGGACAGTGTCCCCCAAAATAAAACCCCTCCAGGCCTTCCCAGTCCAAAGGAGGCAGGGTGAAACAAAGGGGCAACCAGCCACAACTGACTGCAACAACAGCACCAGGGTTTAAATACCCTGCTATAACCAGCTCCAGGAGGAAGGGCGTGTTCTGCATGCATAGGAAGGTGCAACTCAAACCCCGCTTAGGGAAAGCGCAGCCGTGGAGCTAGACACTGGAGAAGACATCAGAAGACCACTCCACACCGTGCCCCTACGCAGGAGGCAGTGACAATGTTGCTGCAGACACTTTGGACATCAAAGGAGCAAGTGAGGACGACAAGCATGGCCAGCAGTAAATGCTGCCCCAGAGGGAACAGGCCTGGGTGGGATGGGGCCGCCTCCCTCCTCCATGTGCATCAGCAAGGGCTATCAGGGAACACTTGGTACATCTTTACTACCAGTCCTACAAGTATGCCACATCCCCTAGAGAAACTAGTCCTGATTCCGCTCTCAGTAACACTGGCAGAAAGTAGGAGCAGCTCCACAGGGTGAGTGAGCGAAGAATTAAGAATACATCTCCCATGTATTAACCCCACACATGCTCTCAGAGTCCTCATCCAAAACAATGGGATGGGGAATGGGTCCAGGTCAAATAAGAGCTTACCTGAATCTCTGCCCCAGAACATCCAGGGCTGGAAGCAGAAGTATTCACATATCACTCCCTCCCACCCACCTCCACAACCCAAGCCACCTCCCGCCCCCTTCCCCCCGGCTCTTGTGTATTTCTAGCCCAGCTGAAAGCAAGGATTACTGGAAGCCTCATAAGATGACACGTTCTTATGAGATTTCCATCCAAGATTTGCATACCGAAGAGATTTGTGCAGACTGGCCAGGGATCTGAACTTCAGGGTCCATATCTGAAATGAACCCACAAAACCTCCAGAGAGATTCACCCGTCAATCCTTACCTCAGAGAACCACTCAGAGTTGTGTGAAATTAAGATATTGATGTCTCTAGACAATGCTGTTCCCATGCACGCCGTTAATGTTTCTTATCCCCTTTGAATGATATATAACATGTGATCAGCTGGTTTAACAACAGTCTGCTCACTCTCACACAATTATGGACCTGCTGGTTTTTCTTAATCAGACAGAGCAATATAGGCCCAGTCCAGGCTTCAATAATAAACTTATATATACTGGAATGATAATTAAAGATACAGTATTTTTTTTTAAATATACCAGCTATTGCAATGTGCCTACAATGCACAGTGATGTATCAGATGGTCCACTGTGCCTACAATGCAACCTGTATCAGATGTTCCCTACTGGAAATAACAGAGTGTCTTGCCATTTAAACCTTTATAAAGTAAAACAGGCAGAAGTCAGATTTCTTGAAAGGGAAATTGTTTTACACTTGCTATATCAAGGAATACAAACCCAGGTCAGGTTCAAACAGTTATAGCTGCAGCGTGTGCTCCAGTTTCACAAATTAGGATTAATCCCATTTTCAAATGTTGCAACATCTGAGAAGTGAGATCATGTTACCTTGACTCAACTGACATAAAACAGTACTGGCCTTTCTAATGGCATAGGGCCATCCTCAGCGGGAGTCATTTGGCATAGCTCCATTTGAAGTCCATGGAGCTACATGAATACATATCAGCTGAGGATCTGTTCGAGAGTTTGTGTGCAATTTAGTACTACCGAGTGTCCTGTTATGATGTATGTGTTGGTAGATCGCGCGCGCACACACACACGAATCTTCAAAAGTGCCTATGTGACTTAGGGTCTTACACTGCATTTTCAAAAGGCATTTAGGCGCTTTTGAAAATTGTAGCCACATGCTTCACACCTCCAAATGTCTCAAACAGGCCCTGTTTATACACCCACTCCTGTAAACTAAGCTCATATTATATAAGACTGAGAGGGACTGATTTTCTAGAAATTCAGGCACAAAATTGGGTGCTCATTAGCATACCTAACACGGGGATCTAACTGGTCATTTACACACACATAAACTTCATTTCTGTGCATGTATTTGCCTCTAAACATTAGAAAACACACCCCTCACTTTTATTACATGATCTCCAGTGCGTGATCTCAGACCATAACTGCAGACATACTAACTCCCCGTCAGTTGCTTTTCCAGTCTCATACCAATAGGTTTCAAGCTATGTCTCATTCCACCCTGCAGCTTCAGCGCCATTTATACACTAAGGTCTGGTCCACACTACGCTGTTAAACCGATTTTAACAGCGTTAAATCGATTTAACGCTGCACCAGTCCACACTACACTGCTCTTTATATCGATTTAAAGGGCTCTTTAAATCGATTTCTGTACTCCTACAAAACGAGACGAGTAATACTAAAATCGATATTACTATATCAATTTAGAGTTAGTGTGGATGCAAATCGACGTTATTGGCCTCATTCTTTTACAGTAGCTACCCACAGTGCACCGCTCCAGAAATCGATGCTAGCCTCGGAGCATGGACGCATACCATCAAATTAATGTGCCTAGTGTGGACGCGCACAATTGACTTTATCTGTTTTATAAAATCGGTTTAAGCTAATTCGAATTTATCCTGTAGTGTAGACGCACCCTAAGGGCCAGTAATGCTCTGTTAATGGAGCTAGTCCAAATTTACTAAGAGGTAACAGAGAGCAGAATTGGAACTTTATGCGCTAATTTCTGTCCCAATTTATACCCCACACAACCCTATACAAAACAATCTGCCAAATCCTTGGCTGGAGTAAACTGGCATAGCTCCAGTGACATCAATGGAACTGGTCAAAATGTTTACCTCAAAAACTTTTGTTTTTCTTTCTTTCCAGTGGGAGAGCGGGAGAGGGGGAGAGAAGACAGATGGGGGTGGGGCACCCTCAAATAGCTCTCTCATTTTTGAAAAACCAAAATCTGAATTGATTTTGTTTCAAACTAAAATGAAATTTTTTGTTAAAAAAAATCTGAACATTTTCAAAAACAAATATTTGTCATGTGTCTACATTTTTCATGGGAAATCCTTGCCATTTTCCAAACAGCCCTGGAGCGCCACTGATTTACACCATCTGAGACTCTGACCCAGTGACTTTCATCCCAGTCAACGCAGAGCGTGGCCCTCTGTATAAAAATGAGCCCTACGCCACTTGAGGGCTTGGCTCAGTACTGACTCACAGGGCAGATTGACACCTTCTGAGTCACTGGAGTCACTGTCTGCAGTACCTTGGGTGCAGAGGATTGCTTAACAGATGAGATCACAGAGCAGGGTGGAATGACAGCATGAATCAATAAAAATACACACAAACACACAGAGACTACAAGTGCAGAGAGAATTCCTTTTTCTTCTCCACTGAATCCTCCGCAGCTCCTGACTTCATCACAGCAAGTGTTCTGAAAATCTGACAGCCTGTCTAGTTCCTAAGCTTGATTAATCTAAATAAAACTCTGGTAGCAGATGAACTCTGTCTTTACTGATCTTCGTACAGCTTGGGAGAAGGCTACCGAATAGGCTGCCCTTTTGTTAGCAAAGGCTAATCCCCTCCCACCCAACACCACTAGGAAGAGAATCCCTGTAGCCAACGCTGAAACAGTAGTCAGTTCAGGAAGTCTGCCTGCTTCAAGTCTGAAAAAGAAACCGAGCCTATACCCACTCTAATTCCTTTAATCCTGTCCTAGAGCGTTGCAGGGAGCAATCCTGAATTGGCAGAGACACTGCTTAGATGCCCCAGTAAATCTAGCTGCACTCTGGCAGGATCCACTTCTGCCCTGGAGAAGAGCATGGCAAGGGAGACACATTCTGCCCTGCCCGCTTCCTCTTTCATAAACGTTTTAGAGGAACAGAGCCAGCAAAACACACCAAATGCTTGGAGCTTTGAGGCAGCACCTTGCCCAGCTGGACTCCCCAGGGCAGCTCAAGAAGCACAGGAAATCATTTTGCACTTAACGCCACTCCCCCTAACATCTGGAGGAAATAAGAAAAAAGTCAGACTTGGCAGAGTGGAAAATTGGAAACTCTTTGGTAGTTGGCGCACCCATTGGGGAAAGGGTGGGTTATGGTAGGGCACCAGAAAATGATGAAGCTTCCACTTTTTTAATTATAGAATCAAAGGATGGCTAAAAACCATACGCTATTGCTGCGAATAGGGCGTTCGGGCCATTTCCCAGCCTGACTGTCATGTGAAATGATTCCTAGCAGCCAAGTCAAAATCATCACAAGAGAGGAATTACAAATGTTCTGCCTTGTTTATTCCCAGAAATGGAATATAGCCACTGTACAACCTTGGCCTTTTCACATCAGGCTAGCCACCCACATTTGGCTAGCTACTTGCATCGAACAGCACTCCACTGCGTTAGCTGGGGTGTAGTTTAAATGCAGATATGACATGCTGGGAATTACCCTTCTTTAGAAAGTACTGACACAGAGGACAGGCGATTGCGAGCCCAGGAATTGAGGATAAGGAGGTACAGTTTACACCAATGGAGCCCTTCAATGCCTAAGGCCCAGCCCCGTAACTCTTATTCCTACATAGACTTTATAGCAGTGTCACCAACCCTCAGGATTGCAATTGTAGCTCCTGCTGCAGCACATCCCAGGATCAGAAGAAGCTCCAGCCCATGGAGCTTGTGTCACCTGCCCTGGGGAAAACCCCTCCAAGTAGCTGCCTTCCCCGCTTCTCTGCTCTCTGGGGAAGAACAGCCAGTCAGACGTGTTACAGGAGACAGGCACCAGAGCTCTCCTCCAACCCTTCAGGATTCAGCAGAGGAAATTTTTGGAGGGGTGGGACAAGAAGATGCAGCCCAGAAGGGGAAGGGGGGGGATCTGCTCCTTGCTTCCCCCTCCCCTTCTATTAAAAATGGGTCCCTCCCTCCCCTCCCTAACACTAGGCCTCAGAAGGGGAAGAAGAGATGCCTTGGAGATGTCCCCTAAGCCTGGGAAGGAGGGGGGGAAGAAGAGAGAGTGGGGGGGGGTGCCGGCCAGCCGGCCCCTGGTGCCACCCTCTCCACCACCAGGCCTGGGAAAGGATGAAGAACCCCTACCGCTGCAGGAGGAGCAGAGGCCTGCTATGGGGGGAAGGGAGAGATGTGGGGGAGTTGATGTGGGGACTATGACACAAAATTAATTTATATAAGGATGTGGTGGCCAAAGTCGTGTGTCTCGCTATAAATTGACACTACCAATTTTCACTCACCTATTGAGGGGGGCAGCGGGAGCTCGTAAATCAGAAAACGGCCCACATAACTCTCATTTGTTTTAAAGTCTCATGATTTGGGGCCCAATCTCATGACTTTTCAACTTTTGGGGTTGGCAATACTGTTGCAGACTTCACTGTGACTTTGTGCTCTGTCCTCATCAAATTCCAACCTGTAGAGTGGCATTGGGCCTACCTAAATACCTGCTTTCCTCCTCAGTTTCACTTAGAGAGGGTGGTACTCATCACTTCTGATCCTCAACTGCTGTGCAGCATTACTGTGAGCTGTTAAACTACTGTCAAGTTTCCCTCCAGAGCTGGCTGCACTGCAGTGGTAGGTGCAGCAACTCTTGCACACCAGCTTGCTAAGTGTGCAACGTGCTTTGGGGTCCCACTGGACAAATGGGTGTATGCATAATTATGGGTGGTTGTTACAATTGTTTGATTTTCCAAGGGTGAACAACATCAACAAAATAAATCCAGCCATAGCATGGGATCCGGCTGTTGAACTGGCTGGGTACTGCACGTCAGTCCAGACCAATGCACATGAGCATAAAGGTTTGTTATTCAATCTCCCTCCTGGGTTTCTATGGCAAATGGGGTAGAATTAGTGCATTAATCTAAATACCGGGCAAAGATCTGTAGCTCTGCATTGTACTAGGAAGTGTAAGTGAGATAGTTAAATTCAGCATTGAGAGAGACACATATAGTCACAAAAACATATAACAGCCCCAAAATACACCATTCTCTCTTTTTTTTTTTTTTTTAGAAAGTGACAAACGATGACTCACTCTTGTAATTTTATTCTAGGTGCATTCATTCTCTCAAGATGACTAACCTGGGACGCTGAACTCTTCAGAACGAGCATAACTCAGAGCAAGGTTCTGCCTTTGATGAGATGTTACGGTGCTGCACATGGCAGAGCTAGAGGATGCAAGGCCTTTATTTTCTTCTTCCCCCGGAATCCCTGCCCAAGGTCACACCCAATCCTGACCCCAGCATGCCACCATATAATGATCAAGGGACTAATTTAAACACCTCTGTGCTTTCTCCCACGCTACCCGTTATACAAGGAGAAAACACGCTGATAAAATCCAAACAAACAGCCACTAGCTTTTCTTCCTTCAAATCTCCCACTGATTCTGCCAGGGTGCCTGCAAAACCTAGTCTGACTATCATGGCTAGGAAGGGGACAACTGCATCTGTTCACCCTCCCCTCTTTCTCTCCCCTTCTCCCTTCATCTCCTCCTCAAAATCCACGTGACTAACAAAGCTGAACCAAGTCTTCACCAAATCCATTGACTTTTATGTTGTATCCCCACGGTCTACCCTCCATCTGCAATTTCAGATTGCAAGCCCTTCTGGCCAGGGATTGTCTCTTGCTGTGTTTGTACAACACTCAGCGCAATGGGGTCTCAATCCCAAATGTGCCCTTTGGAGGCTACCATTACATAAATACTTAACTACATACCCCACAAGAGGAGACAAGTTCATAACCCGGTTTCCTTTCTCAATGGCCAGCGGAAATGGGTCTGTTCAAGAGGCAGGGAAGGGGGACAAAATGTACCCTGGAAAAGGTCTAGCAGCTGCTCCTGGACCACTGTACTTCCCTTGTGCATGCACCCTCTAACTGCCTCTGCCTGAGTGTTGACTGTAACTTAAAGCCCTTTCTCATCAGAGATGTTTTCATGTTTGAAGGAAAGGGTGGTGCAAATCATAGATCATCAGGGTTGGAAGAGACCTCAGGAAGTCATCTAGTCCAATCCCCTGCTCAAAGCAGGACCAATCCCTAGACAGATTTTTACCCCAGTTCCCTAAATGGCCCCCTCAAGGATTGAACTCACAACCCTGGGTTTAGCAGACCAATGCTCAAACCACTGAGCTATCTCCCCCACCCCGCAATATTACTGTCATCCAAAGCCCACTGATATCAGTGGGAGTTTTCCTACTTACATCAGTGGTGTTTCTAACATGCCCATATAGGATTTTTAAAAAGAGCTTCTAAACACTGTGTACTTTTCTGAAGACTTTTGCAACAGGAGGGACACACGCTGGGGCAAACATGGCACTGTTGAAAAGGAGGGATAGCTGTAGGTTTATGGCATCAACTCTAGCAAGCTGCCAGTACCAAAAATATTCTGAGTGATACCAAACAATGCATTTTGAGAGTGCATTGTGTACGCAGTGGGCATGCATGATAAGATTGCAAGCAAGAGTGATTAAAAATGGTATTACCCTTCCGAGGGCAATTAATATTCCTTTCTGTTAGCCAAGTGCTTGTACAACAAATGAACGTTTGACAGTCTGGGCAACAAAAAGTCAATGATAATCTAGGATTCAGAAAGCTGATAAATCAATAGGCTTTGTTTATTACAGCAGATTCACTTTGGCACAAACAGTGCTTTGATGTAGAGCACACATCTAGAAATCGAATCCCAGAGTTATCCAGGGCGCTTCACCATGCAAAAAACAACACTAGTAACACAAGGTATTTCAACCACATACTCCAGGGGGAATCACATCCATTTTGTACAGCTCTGACCTCTGTTAAAATTAAAGCTGAAGCTAGGTCATTCAACGTTTGCAAGTTACTGGCTACTTAGTGGAGTGGTAAGCATGAAGCCATTCTGATGGAGGGGGTCACAATAAGCAAGAACAGAGAAAGTAGTAAAGTAGCCTTTTAAATGTATTTTTACCCTCAGAAGACAACAGAGATAAAGACTAATTAACACACTTTAGGCCTGATCCAAAGTCCATTTAAGTCAATGGAAAGACTCTAGCTGATTTCAGTGGGTTTTAGATCCTGGCCTAATATTGTACCGCATTTCCTTTTCTTTTCCCGGCATGTAGTGCTTCTGAAAGGAGTGAAATGGACACCCTTGGAGAGCAATGTCTTCTGTTTATCCAGAGAAGTAAGACAGCTGCAGTGCTATCTCCCTCCGTGCTGACACACTAATGTGCAACAATTCCAAGTAACAATTATTAACAGTCTCGTGCGGCCAGCCGATAGTTAATACTTTGCACTGGACCAGCATTTTTCGTCAGGAGTTCTTAAAGCATTTTACAAACATTAATTCACCGAGTTTCACAACACCCTTGGAAATAAGGAAATATTTTTATGCCCACCTTATAGAGAGGGACATTAAGACACAGAGAAGTTTATGGAGTTGCCAAGTCACAGAGCAAGTAAGTGGCGTATCTGGGAATAGAACGTAAGAGTCCTGTCTCCCAGCCCCTTAGACTTAAAGTCTAAGATGTGACATATGGGACCACTCTGTGACTAGTTCCCTGTCCCCTCAGGCCCCACAATTTTCAGAAATCTCTGGTGAGGCCACATCAGATCATGGGTCCTTTCTACACAGCTACGAACAAATGCAATTATAGTATACATCTGAAACATCTACGTATTTTTTTATTCAAAGGGCTGCTCAGAGGAATCCTTTAGTAGCAAGACCACTCATTCCAAAACCTTTCAAAAAAGAAAAATTTGTGCATCAAGAGAAAGGACTGACACTCGCAGTGGGTTTTATCAGATGCGACCTCCAATGGGAACACTGACATTTGGACCTGTCGAGAACACAAACAATGAAAAAGGAAGTTAGAAAGGGAAACTGGAGAGGGCGAAGTCCTGACTGCCCCGTCCATTGTGAAAACATGAGCTGAGTCAGCCCCATAAAGGAGAGAGGAAAGAGAGGCCTCGCCCCTCTGAAAAAGCAAAAACAACAACAATCCAGGGGAAAGTGACAGAACAAATGGCAGATGTCCTACGCACAGACCGCAACCCAAATACAAGACTCTGCACACTGGGAGAGTGAGAGACAGCCTGCTCCCCCTGAAGGCCATGGAGTAACACCGATGAGTGTCAGCAACTGGCCGCCCCAGTTACCTCCATCTGCTACCACCTGTCCTGCCTGGGGAAGAGAAGCAGATTTATTTTAAGACCCGCTGCTATCCCTTTGGATGCTACTCTATCAGTCCTCCTGCCAGACTGCACTGAGCCTGGCTTCCTGCAGCACTTTGCGGCCAATTCTGCTCTCCTTGAAGTCAAGGCAAGACTCTCATTGATTTGAATGGGGGGGAAGGATCAAGCCAGGGGTAGGCAACCTATGGCATGTGTGCCAAAGGCAGCATGTGAGCTGATTTTCAGTGGCACTCACACTGCCCGGGTCCTGGGCACCTGTCCGGGGGGGCTCTGCATTTTATTTTAATTTTAAATGAAGCTTCTTAAAACATTTACAAAACCTTATTTACTTTACATACAATAATTTAGTTGTATATTATAGACTTATAGAAAGAGACCTTCTAAAAACATTAAAATGTATTACTGGCACGTGAAACCTTAAATCAGAGTGAACAAATGAAGACTTGGCACACCCTTCTGAAAGGTTGCTGACCCCTGGAGCAGGCCTTTGCCTCAGCTCTGTGATTTACAGTAATGTGTGGGTGTGCAGCAGAGATCCAAGTCATCATAACAGCACCCCAGCTGGTGTGGCAGGCTAATCACAGGGGGAGAAGCACAGTGCCAGAAATTAGAAATTCACTGACAAAGTCTTGCCCTTTTTTTTGCAGGCTATCAAGGGGGAAAGTAGAGCATGAAAACTCAGGAAAGGACAAGCAGAGCATGTAGGAACATGCAGAGACTGATAGAGCCAGTCTGGAGGAGTACGCGGCATTGCTTGGTGCTAGGCTGGCATTTCTGACTTTCTTGTTGTAGACTCAAAAAGCAGTTGCATTGTCAGAGGCAGGTAGGGGTATGGCTACATTTGGAATTTCAAAGCGCTGCCACGGTGTGAGTGTAGTCAGAGCGGCAGCGCTGGGAGAGAGCTCTCCCAGCGCTGCATGTAAACCACATCCCTTACGGGTGTAGCGTGCAGCGCTGGGAGCCGCGCTCCCAGCGCTGCTGCCCTGATTACACTGACGCTTTACAGCGCTGTATCTTGCAGCGCTCAGGGGGGTGTTTTTTCACACCCCAGTTGCAGCGCTGTAAAGTGTGAGTGTAGCCAAGCCCTAGAAGAGCAGAGAACAGAAAGGATTCTAAATGTGAAATATTTTCCTGTTCAGGCTCCCCACAGTTTCCTCAGCCCCAACTTCAGCTCCATTGTGTGCCATTCTGTACCATCACAGCCCCCCCCGTGGCCTAGGCAGCTAGTCTAGAAACACTCAAGCAAGTGGCTTTTTATGCCTGTTACAATGGATACAAGTAAAACTTCTGCATTTGCTAACAATCACCACACAGCAGTAACCACAGTGCCACACATTTCCCTCCTCACACACACAATGGAACACACTGGAACCTGACTGCTCCCTGTTGGCAAATGACTTTTTAAAAGGCTGGATGGGAGGGGGTTTGAAGAGCTTTTAAAAAGAAAATACATTTCTTTGTACCCAATGGGATGCAGAACAGGTGTGTGGGCCGCCCGAGCTGCTATTCTAATCAATGGTTTGTGTTTAATAGGTGCAATTTTCATGGGCCAAGACTGCAGAAGAATAATATGTTTGCCCCATCCTCCTTGGAGAGAGCATTATGTGAGCTTAGCCAGCTCCGAGAAGCCATCTGGAGGAGGAAGAGGATGTCTGGGAACAAACTAAGTGCTTTTATTAGGCCTTCCATGTGGTCATGGAGTGGGACCTGGACACTATAAAACTACATGCCACTCACCAATTAGCTGTTTGAATAGGTTGCTAGATGATGTCTTGCTGCTGCTTGTCCTCATCTTAGGGGCTGCTAACAGGATCAAGACCACTCTACACTGCGCATCCCATACTGATACATGGGAGGGGACTCCCAATTACAGCTAGAGGGGATGGAGGACCACTGGCTTTACGTCACCTTGGTCATGGCCTCCTGTCCTGTTTTACCTCTTGTCAAGCTTTGCAATGGGCACAAAAGGAATAGAGCCACAGGAAGAACGAGGTACACTATAGGATATGTGACCCTCTTTCTGATCCTACATAGTTCATAGACTCCATTTTGGCAAGAGGCTGAGTACCCTTAAACGTCCACTGAAGTCTATGGGATGTTAAGGGCACTCAGTACCCTACAGGAGACAACCAGCACCTTCAAAATAAGGCTCAGAGCACAACTCATGAATGTGATTTAGGGTTTCACTGGAAGAATGGTAAGGGCATCATATATTCAGACATTCTTCTAGTAAATCGTGGCTGGTACTATGTTCCCTAAACCACTGTGTATGTGGAGAGAGGGGAATTAGCTAAATATAATTCAATTTTAGCTTGACCAACACAAAAAACAAACAAAAAAACCAAAACACAGGACTGTGAACACAGCAGTCCCTGGAATACAATTCATGTTTCTATACTGATAAATTATGCAGTAGTCTCACACCAGGTACAATCGTAGAAGAGCACCATCTGTTTCCCAATATGGGAACTCACAGTGATGATAGAGGGGATTTACTTTCCTATTCCTTTCTGCATACTACAGAGCTGATGGCACCATGTCTGCCATCCCAGTGAGGAGTCTGTCGCCTGCCTACTGCACATTTGGGACATACCCTCATGAAGTGTGGGTTACGGATTATTTATTCTCAGACATATGGGATGTGTGCATAATGCAACCCTAATGAATAGCTTTTGATGATGCTTCATACCATTGGAATATTGCAGGAGAGGCACATTTTCCAGCTGTTTTTTCATCATGCCAGAGCACATTTATAGCAGCTATTTCATCTCTAAATATTCCAAGGATTGTCATCAGTATTTCATTAAGAAGCCATCTTAATTATAATCATAGGAGAGAGAGAAAAAACAACAACTCTGGAACAAGTCAATGTTTCCAGTGTCTAATTTTTTAAACTGAGATTTGGATGAGAATTGTGTGAATTAAAGTCTAAATCCAGCACAGGAGAAAACATTCATTAAATGTTAGCTTTCAACTTTTGTGTTTGCAGGATTCTGAAGGATCTCAGCTGGTAACTAAGCTACCTAGGACATTGTGAGAGGAGATGGGGCTGAGGTTGCTATACAAACACAGTGTTTCTCCTTTCAATAATGTTCAAGTGAACACCATAGAACTAGCCAGTTGACAGGGAATCAGACTGCAAGGCTACTGCATAGGTAAGGTGATCAGATGTCCCAATTTTATAGGGACAGTCCCGATATTCGGGGCTTTTTCTTCTATATGCTCCTATTACCTCCCACTCCCTGTCTCGATTTTTCACACTTGCTATCTGGTCAGCTATGCACAGATGAGCGGGGGAGGCAGATGGGCCAGGTCTCTCCTGCCACAAGGAGGCTGAATGTGTTATTCTTCTTATTCTCACAGTGGAAGATGCTGGCTAGTAACTATGCTATTCGTACAGCTCCCTCTGCTGGTCTTGTGATAAAGTCTACTTCCAAGGGACCGTGTGTAAAAGAAATTCCCAACCTCGGACCCATCCCAAGTCCCCACTTCTCTGTCTGGAATGAAGATGGTGACTTGTTGCTGCTAGAGGAGCAAGAATAAAGGGAGTGTAGCACTCCGGTGAGTGTGTTACAAGTATCCCGCTGCGCTGATCTGCAGAGGTGAGTCTGCAACAGCCCCAGAGAGCACACTCTGGCTCTTCATCTCATGCCTCAATAGCTTATGCTTTTATCTGTGGGGTTCCCGGTTCAGTACCTGGTGTCTCAGCTAAGACAGCGACCACCAGAGATGCACTTCAATTAAAGTTCAAGGCAATACCGATCCCAAATCTTATCTGGGCTTGACTCTCACTAATGCTAGATATAACTAGAGTAACAGAGAGAGGTTAGATACCCACCTGAGACTGCATTTCATTTAGAGCTGCAAGCTGGCTACTCTCCACAAAGTCTTCTTTAATGCTGCCTTTGTATCTCTGCCTAATCCTAAATGTGTGCCTTTTCCTCAGGCAGCCCCTTCTTCAATCCCACTGCTTCCACTCAGATTTCAAGGGTACATCTCCAGTGCATTTCAATACCCATGGCAGTAAGTCTCAGAGCCCAGGTGGATAGATTCAGGGGCTCATGCTATGACACTAAAACAGCAGCTCAAATGTTTGGGCTCCGGTTCTGAAGCCCAGGCAGGAGGGTGGGTTTCAGAGCCCGAGCCCAAACATTTATACTGCAGTTTCAGCACCAGACCGCGAGTGCCCGAGCTCGGATACTCTCTGCTGCCGGTTTTAAACCACAGTGTAGCCGTACCCAGGGTTAATCTGTTCCGTTGCTGTCTGTACCCATCCTCATACCTGATTTTAGAGAGTCAGTTCTACCCTCAGCTATCCTAGCATATAGGAGAGAGGCAGACAGATGGTCCAGCGAGTCGGGCACTAACCTGGAATGTGGGAGACCTGGCTTCAATTTACTGGCTCCACTACAGATTTCCTGTCTGACCCTGAACAAGTTGCTTGGGATCACATTGTCAAGGGCATTAGACACCCTTATACTGGACAGTAGGTTCTTTTGAGGAAGGACCTCAGAATTCAGCACATTGTGAAGAGGTCAGTGGCTATCCTATCATCTTTTGCACAAGTAAAGGTCCAAGACTTCAGTTCCTTATTTAACAGGGATCATCTCACATGGAAACAAAGGGTATGTCTACACTACCTGCCAGATTGGCGGGCAGCGATCGATCCAGTGGGGATTGATTTATCACATCTAGATTAGACGCAATAAATCAACCCTGAGCACTCTCTCATCAACTCCTGTACTCCAGGGCTGCGAGAGGTGCAGGCAGAGTCAATGGGGGAGTGATAGCAGTCGACTCACTGCAGTGAAGACACCACGGTAAGTCAATCTAAGTACATCGACTTCAGCTACGTTATTCACGTAACTGAAGTTGTGTAACTTAGATCGATCCCCCCAGTATAGACCAGGGCATAGGAGAACCCGCACTGCAGATATTATTTGGTATAGATGTTTCCACAAAGGGTCACATACAACTGTCTGACTTTATCTTCACAGAGTGATGTCTTGTGTACACACATGGGGTGTAGGGTCACCGCACTCCTGGCCTCCACTTTGCATTGCCTCTCAATGTCTGCAGTGACTTCTGACGTTTAAAAAGATTTTCTTCGCTTGAGGAGGAAAGCTATCCTGGCTGGAAGCTTGCAAGAGGAGACAATGGGACAGATAGTTTTCCCCCAGTGCGGCATCTCTTCATCATTCACATGACCTAAAGGGGCCAGAAAACTGCCCTAAGTGAGCAATTGTGGGGCTCTCCCTTGAGTAGGGAAATTCCTGGAGCATGAGGAGCAGAAAAGCACCTTACGCTTCAGTGATCTGAAGGCAGCAGGACAGTCGCCAGGGGACATTTGCCACCAGAATAGATGAAAGCTGCCTCTAATTTATGCTGGGGACAGTTCAGCCCTGGTTACCCTCAGGATCAGGCATTTTTCATCCATTTTTGCTCCTTCCTCAGCCCTGTGGAAAATGTAGCTTGGTGGGATCCAAGAACCGCACCCAAAATTTTCACAGGAACTCGTTCATTAGAAGTACAAGAACAAAATAGAGACTAGGATTTCATAATTCCTGTAGAACCACAGAAGTCAGACAGTTCAACCTCTCTAAACTCTGATTTTTCTCTTTTGGCTCTTTTATTTGCATTTTAGGTATGCACACATCTTCCTCTTTCAACTATGGAGATAGGTCCGAAGTCAGTAGGCTGGGGTCTGCCCCCCAAACCACACCCACTTTCCCTACCTAAATACTCTATCCTCATCTGATATCATGGTTGCTTTCCAATAATGAACGCAATATACCTACCTGGAGAGAATACAGAATGACTAAGAAAAACAGCATCTCTTTGTTGTAAATTACTAACTACAATCTCCTGTCTTCATACGGGACGAAAGAGAATTTCCAGCTTTAATGCACATATTTTGTCCAGGCTTTACTTTGATCTATGAGAATAATTTGCTATGTTTTGTTCTGCATCTTTAAAATCTACATAAATTCCCATGTGTGTGTTTGCGGGGACGCAGAGTGAATTGCTTTTTGTTGCATATCTGATTTAATGCACATAAGCCCAGAACAACAAGATAACAGATCACTAGAATTTCAACACTACATAACTGTACTGAGGGAGAGGCTGGTCTCAGCACAAACTCAATATATTTTTTGTATCACAGAACACAGGAAGCAGCCACTGGCTCCAATCCTGGCCTCTTGATTTCACTGGGACTACGGTGCAATTTTTTTGCAAACTTAAAGACTCACTAGGTCGATTTTCCACATTTCCCCCTAATGGGAATTAACACACAATCTTCTGAATGCACAGAAATGCATAGCATGCATGTCTAAACACTTTACGCGGCAACAAGTCACACCAACCCTTGCTGTGTGTAGCATCATTACACCCGTTTGTGCTTTGCTGCATTTCACCAAATAGCTCTGCCTTATTATGACAAGCATTACTGGAATCCAGGGAACGTGGTCACCCACTTCACCATGCACTCCGAGAAGGATCCTGTATCACTGACTCACCCAAATGACTGACTAATATGAAATGCCTGACTTAGACTATTAGATTTTCA
Source organism: Gopherus evgoodei (assembly GCF_007399415.2). NCBI lineage: Eukaryota > Metazoa > Chordata > Testudines > Testudinidae > Gopherus > Gopherus evgoodei. The sequence goes on along the minus strand of NC_044328.1, from coordinate 122,048,821 downwards.
GAACTTCTCTTGTATCTACTGTAATAACCTTATTTTTCATTGGTGATCGCATCACTGACATGACACCACAGGACTTTACAAGGTGAAGATTTTGTATTGGTTCCTACCTTTAGCTCAGGCACAGCCTTCTGTCTCTATTTAATCCTCTCTGCAATATCCTTCAGTTTTCCATTACTATGTAATGATTTCATCCTTCTAAGTCTTTCATTCCTTCTTCTGCTCTAGCCAGATCCTTCACGAAGCGCTATAGCAAAGAAGACAAAATATCATTTTTTCTTCAAGGAATAAAACCTCATCCATCCTCCCAATGTGCTGTTTTCAATTCATTCCTGAAATTCTCCAGAACAACCTTCCCCGTCTGTGACTGGCAATAAACAGCTATGTGCTACAAATTAGACTGGTATATAAAACAACAAGAGTTACTGCTAAGATATTTGTACACAAATGAAACCGTGGCATTGCTCCCTGTTAACGACTCCGAATGCTCTACAGTCCAACATTTTCTAAGGCTGTATGTTTCAGTTCATTGGAGATGCAAAGGCAGACTCGCTTAATGTCTTTTAACTTCATCTATGCATAATTCTTTCCTCCATTAGATTAATGCATGAAGTGGAACAGAAATGTACATGTTAGCTAATTACAGAAGTAAAAACTAAGCAGATCCCTTAAAGAAACATGTCCTCCCTAAATTTAGTAACTCTGGTTATGAAAACAGAAGCAGGATGGGTAAAGAGGCACTTGACAAGCAGTTCCTTAAACCAGGATACTACCCGATTTCTAGTGTACTGTTCTTCAAAAGGCCGACAGCACCAAGGCACACTTGAAACCCCTACCCATGCATCAGACTTTCCAAGTTGCCACCCTCCATAGTGCCACTACATTGCTCACGTCCCCTTCCCACACTCAAGCATCTCTACCTTAGGGTTTTGTAATGCCCGTTTTCTTTTACAATCAAAAGCAATTCTAACACTAGCAATAGTAAATTTCCTAGGAAGATATCTTAGCATCTCTGACTCTTCTCCAGTTATGGAAATCTCTGCTTTGGGTAGGGTTTTTTGGCCAGGAGCTGTCATGACTCTTACATGTTAAGCTCTCAGGCCAGGTCTACTCTACAGAGACAGGAACATCTGGCCCACCAAAAAATGGACTACAGCCCTAATCCTGCGAAAGACTTATTTATGTGGAGTCCCATGGAGTTCAAGTTAGTGGATCTGATCCTTTAGTTTAAGCAGTAGCATCTCATTCTTCAATGACTTCCCTGGGGCTCCAAGTGGGCAAAAGTGTCTACGATGGCAAATCTCTTTGCAGGAGGAGAACCTTACAGGGTAAAGCTGTCCTCTAAGATGTGCATGGAGGGCCATCGCTAAACCACGCTGTGGCACATCTCAGAGGAGCAGAATGTTGGACTCGAGATCCAACCCCTGGAGTATTTTACTTTTAAACTGAACCCACAATTCCCCTGTGTTTATAATCAAGATTTCAGAGGAGAATTTTACCCTTAGCTGGAGGGTAAGAAGTTAAGTCAATGGGCATTTTGCCATCTCCTTTAATGAGAGTAGGATACAGTGCCAGAATAAATTCCAAATGAATCAATTTGTACACTGAAACATTGGAGACTTTCATGCTTCTTCACTATAAATGGAATTTTGTTATAAGAGAGTTTATTGTAAGCAAGTTACACTGTCCTTTGAGATGAAGACCTAGTATTAATTATAATGCAGTTTAAAATGGATTAAAGCACACCTACTGGTCAAAATGTTTTAAGAGGGTATAATCTAGGGTGACCAGACAGCAAGTGTGAAAAATCGGGACAGGGGGTGGGGGGTAATAGGAGCCTATATAAGAAAAAGACCTGAAAATAGGGACTATCCCTATAAAATCGGGACATCTGGTCACCCTAGCATAATCTAAGACCATTACATTCTCATTTCCTTTTCTCCATGTGTTATTTTATTGAAGGCAGCCATCTGTACACTAGAGGGCAGACGGTACATAAAGCCACCTTTCACTGTTCAAAGTATTCTGCAATCAAACAGCCCAACACTGATCAAATCATTAGAGGCCTCCATTTTTGCGCACCGATTTTTGTACACAAAACTGACTACACCCGCCGAAGTGAACCTGCACCCATTTTGCATGTGCAAAAATCTGCATTCAGGTGTTCATACAAACTGACTAGCTGAGTTTGCACGAACAAGTGACTGTTTTCAAATATGGAATGGGAGCATGAACACTTCTCCATGGACAATCAGTTCAGTGTATAAAAGTGGGCAAGCAAAAAAGTGTGCTAGCTGCTTCACCTATAAATCTTGCATGTGTGCCTCAGCAGTTAATTCTTAAGGGCTTGATAATATTTTTAGAAAAGACAGGAGTGCAGAAACACACAGTGTACGGCTAAAAATTTGGATCTCTTGACACAAACTATGGTGTCCACTTTTTTGTGCATGCAATTACTCTACATGCAAACAGATGCCTATGTCCTCATCATGACAATACTGAGACCTTCACACAAGTAATTCAGCATCACCAGCTCCCTTTTCCCCTAAGTTCAGCAGCTGCAGCACTTGTCACCCCATGTGCATACACAAATTCCTATTTCCCCGCATTCAAATGCATTCCCTGCACATTAGCATGGCCAATATTTGGCTATGTGTTGAAAATTTGGTCATAAAAATATCTGTGCTTGGTGATCATCACAAAGTATTCATCTATTTCTCTATTCACCACCATGGAGACAAAATCGGATAATCAGCTCAATCGAGGAGAATAAATGCTGGCTCCTAAACAGAAGATACACCATGCTCTTGTTTCCCAACTCGAGTCAGGCAAAATGATCAAAACAACAACTAAAAAAAGTAGGGGTCCATTTGTTCACCTCACTCCACCCCTACCCCAAAATCATCTACCTGTCATGAAATGTTAAGAGTAGCATTCGGAGGGATGCCTGTGCTGCAAACCAAGATGTGAAGCTCACTCGGGTAGATGAATCTGCTATTTTACACCTGCTATTATGGTGTAGTGGGGTGAGCACCGACTCTGGCCATGGAAGGGTTAGAAAAGCCCTGCAGAGGGCTGGGGCTGGGCAAAGTAAAACTTGGGCTGATTAGGGAAACTTGGGCTGATTAGGCCCCAAACTGAGCAACAGGGCCTTATAAGGCGGCCAGGAAATCCAGAGGGAGCAGTCTCTATCTCCGTGTGTAGAGGGAGAAGGGCCTGGCTGTAGGGAGCTGGACATAAGGTACCTGAGTGAAGCAGGCTGGGGAAGGCAGAGGAGCAGGGGAGCTCTAGCCTGGAAAACCCCAGGCTGCAGCCTAGCATTGGGTTAACAGGGACTGGCATTGCAGAGGGCAGCCCGGGGTAGGCCAAGGCAGCAGGTCCAAACCCTCCTTGCCACTGATGAGTAGTCTGGTACTGCAGTCTGCCTTGGGGCATGGGGCTAGACAATGACTGGCAGTAGCCTGATACTGAGGCAAGGTGGGGATAGTGGGGTGGGGGTTCCCTGGGGAGGGGAGACCCAGAGAGAAAGGGGTTACTGCCAAGGGGCAGCACCCCATGTAAAAGGGCACCAGGTCCAGGGAGGGACACGGGGGCCAGAGGACAGGTGGATCACCGGCCTGCAGAGGGCGCTCCAGAGCTGAATCGAGCTAATTCCCAGAAGTCACCAGCAGGAAGCGCCGCAGGGGTGAGTCTGCATGTCTACATATGGCTAAAAACAGAAGTGTAGATACTGCAGCACAACTTCAGCAACACAAGACCCTGTGGTCCTTGTACACCCCCAAGTGCTATTTTTAGCTGTGTTAGTGTGGGTGCATCTACCTGAGCTGAAATCTCACCTGGGATTGCGGTGTAGGAACAACCTGAGAGAGCTCTTGCCTTACACTGGTCAGAAATTGTTAAATCTTGCAATAATCTCTCATGCAACTAGGAGACTTACTTACTACCTATTCCCTTGATAAATTCTCACCAGATTTTAATAGACTTTGGCAGAAATGTTTCACTTTTATCAACAGTCAGGCAAGGTGGGTAAGTTTCCAGATGCAAAAAAATTTAGTCAGGGGTATCCTTTGTGGCAGTGTACAGTATATATAAGTAACTAAAGTGCTGAACAAAAGCCTACTTAAGTAATTTGGAGTCTTTCTACTGACTTCATTGGGCTTTGGATTAGGCCACTTAGAGTCCAAGCAACATATCTTCAGCTGGTAGCACCACTGACTTCAACACAGCTACACTAATTTCATTGTGCCTTGGTAGGTCTACTCTCTGGCTGTAACTGAACTGAGTGTTGCCAGTCACAAAGTCATTGCAATCTGGGGTGCAGTAAAAAATGCCTCACACACCAGAAGGGACTGCATAGCAAAGATTTTGATGTGGTGCTATATTTAAATACATGATTTTGTAAAATAGACATTTTATGGCCTAGTCTCACTTCTGGATGCCTGCAGTATTACATGCATTAAGTCCTCTGTTCTGCAATCGGATCTACGTGGACAGATCACTGAACCGATGCACAGCCTCACTGAAGGGAACGGGGCTCAGTGCTCCCTCGGTGGTTTGCTTATGCTGCTGTCTGATTTCAGGATCGAGGTCTAAACTGATTTTGTGAAGAAGGCCATTGCCATGGAAATATTAAAGAAAATATAGGGTATTCAGATGTTCATCTTAAGTTTAAAAATTCTTCAATTTGATTCCAGGGGTAATTTACCACCCTTGCTGTTTTCAAAATATTTCCCTTAAGTTTAAAGTCTGATTTACCTCTATACACTCATATCATTACAAAGATGCAATCTACTTAATCATGCGAAACTTAGGATTCTCAGCTTCATTCCTCAGTCATTTTCACTGTTAACATGCATCACAATAATTTTTTCCAGCTTTCCAGTGTTAAAAAATTTGCTGGCACACTGAGGCACTTACAATAAATTGATATTTACAATGTTGGTAAACTTATTTTTACTTTACAAATAAATATTTGAACTCTGTGCCCCTTAAATCGCAGAAAGAAGTAGATTGAATGTCACATTCTACCCTGTTACAAGGTTAGCCTCAAGCAATTAAACTACATTAAAGAACTCATCAAGCATAGTATTACACGAGGTCATGGTTTTTGAGACCCTGCAGCTTCTCATGTGCATGGGTTGAATGAAAAATGTTCAGCCACAATTCAGCATTTCCTATTATTTTAGCTCTACTTGCATATGGATTTTCACTCGTATAAAAAGATATTGGAAAAAGCCATTTTGAATTAAATAAAGATCATTTCACTTAATAGAATACAGACCGCACAATTTTGGAGCTTAATTTTTAACTCGTCATTGAATTTTAAATGTGTTTGAGTTTTAAAAGAATACCACAAAAATAAGCAAGCAATGAGCACTGCTGAACATGGATAAAAGCTGGACAAGAGGAAAGGGTACTACTAGCAAAGACAACAGTGGAACGTTACAAAGATAAAATCCAATCCTTCTCCCATCAAAATCAATAGCAAAATTCTCACTGAGATAGGCGAGAGAAGAAATACTAGTCACAAATAGTGATTACCAAAGCATTTCTGCTATAAACTGTTGGGACTGATTCATTCCTAGTTACTCCAGCTTTACCCTTCTGCATCTCCATTGATTTCAGTGAAGTTACAACAGTGTAAAACTGGACTAATACGGTGATAAGGCCCTGCTTCCAGCCATCCACATTTTCCCTAAAGTTTCATCTATGGGGGGGATAGGATTTTCCAGCCTTGTTGATAGCACCTTGGTTAGGGCTGCCAGTTTTGTAATATATAAAAACCAGATACTCCAGCAGGAGTGCTGGAACTTCCCCTGCCCTGCCCTTCCTCCTGAGGCTCTGCCCCACCATGTCCCACTGGCCACACCCCTGCCCCATCCCTTCTCCCAGGCCTGACCGCTGCCCTGCCTCTTCCCCTGAGGCCCCACTCCTTCCTCTTGAGGCCCCACCCTCCCATTCATTCCTCTTTCCCCTCCCCCATCACTCACTGCTCTTCCCCTCCCTCCCTATGTGGGTCGGGAGGGACCTGCCTGCAGAGCAGGGGCTGGGAGCTACAGCCACACAATGCAGGTAAGAAGTGGCCCTGACTGAGTAGGGGCTGGCATGGGTGATGACTCGGTGCCTCCCTGCCTCTGGTAACCAGACTTCAGGTGCCTGGTCAGTAGATCTGACCTGACACTGCTAGGTCCCCTTTTCGACTGGAAAACCAGACACCTGACCACCACTCAGGAATCACTGAGTAAAATGCTATGGCCTGTGTTACTCAGGTCGTCAGACTAGATGACCCTTCCGGTCTTGACATGTATAATCCTGCAATGAGCTCTGTGTTGGTGCAGGGGTCTGCCTGGGGATCCAGGCCTAATGGTCTACGAGGGAACAAAGTGAAAATGGTTTTACAGCGAGTGGAGAGAGACTGGACAATATCTTCTATTGGACCAACTTCTATTGGTGGAATAGGGGAAACTCTCAAGCGACACAGAGCTCGTCTTCAGGTCTGGGGAAAGCAGCTGAGTGTCAAACAGAGTCCCCGCAAATGCACAGAGAAACAAAGATTTTAGAAACCATCCCGAACATCTACACTGCAGTTAAACAGCCCCTTAACCCACACCCCAAGAGCCCAAGTCATTGGCATGGGCCAACTGTGGGTTTTTAATCATAGCATAGGCATACTGTGAGAATTCTTCCTTAAATGCCCAGTATACCCCATTACATGTCCATTGTAGGGATTCTTACATCTCTTTCTTGAAGCATCTGGTACTGGCCACAGTCAGAAACAGATAACCAGAAGGACTGCTGGCTTGATCCAGTCTGGCGATCCCAGTGTTCTGAAATCTGCCTGACAACACAGTACATGCTTAAATATACTGAGCTGAACTCTGATCCCAGTTACACTGGCACAAATCAGAGCAACATTACCACTTACACACACAGCAGAGATCAGAATTCGGGCTCTTTGTACATGTCCCCACTAAATTCTTGCTGAAATCAATAGGAGCTGTGTATGCACCCACAAGCTACTCCTTGTAAAAACAGGGTTTTTTCCAAAGTAAGTCATATTTGACAACTTCATAACCCACTTACCACATACACCTTGGGCTACTCATTTAAACACTGGTATTACAGAGGATCATCTTATGATCTGTTTCAAAAGCAACTGTTCTTGGTATCCAAGCGTTCAGAAATCACATCATTCAAAGTGGTTTGAAGACCACCCACATGCTGTTCCTCTTGAAACAGATTCATATTTGAGCTAAGCAAGTGTCAAAGGCAGATATCATCCCTTGTATGAATAGGGATGAGTTTATCTGCTGCATAAATGGGTATATATTTTGGAAACAAAGTTTACGTGCCAAGCCAAACTGAAAAGAAATCCTGGTTACAAAATAACAACACAATAATATTTAGGTTGCTTTTCATAAGCAGATCTCAAAGAGTTTTACAAAAGAGGTAAGTATCATTAACTGAGACATAAAGAGGTGAAGTGTCTTGCCCATATTCTCCCAGCAGGCCAGTGGCCGAGCTGGGATTAGAATCTAGGTTTCCCAGATCCCCAGGCCAACGCTGCTTCCCCAGATCCCCAGGCCAATGTCTGCTAGGCCATGCTGCTTCCCAACAAGTATAACAATATGCTATTTACAAGAACTTATTTCATTTTATTTTCTGCAGTAATCCGGTATTCAGTGCTCATTTTGTCACTCTCATTGCATACTAATTGCACCAAAATATTTTAGTAAATAATTTTCCTCTGGCCCATTTAATAATTTCTGCTTAATTACTGGATTTTACCTTTCAGATGATTAGCATGGAGCAGTGCTTCATAATTTCGCAAACATTTGGAAACAAAGAGGATCTGAGGGGACAAAGCGACCACATAAATTCGCATAACCCGGCTCATTTGACTTCAGAACTCCTCTTTCTAAGAGTATAAATTATTCTACTTTAGTTTCAGTGATTTGACTTAAAATTTTACCTGCCAGCTTCTAGAGAGCTCGGCTGTGACAGGCACTGAAAAATTTATACTATACTTGGACTTGCTAAAAGGGGAGAAAACTGGAATTGTTGAACAAAAACATACTTGGGACCTAATCCTGTACCACTGAAATCAATGGGAGATTTGCCACTAAATTAAATGACAGCTCGACAAGGCCTTTACCTGGCATGACAACTTGGCAGATAAATGCTGCATCCTGCCAGACTCTCTGTTCTTCCAAGCAGCCCTACTCCTTATACCATTATTTAGCTCCACTCTGTGGGCACAGCTCCAAAATTCAAACCCTTTTGGCATTTGTTCTCAAAATACAAACATCAAAAGTCCTGCTGACCTTAAAACTGAAACTTTTGCTGAAGTTACAAGTCACTGGCCTGGCAGCTCAGCACTCAGATACCCGCAGGGAGAACATGATAAAATACTTGCCTGGACAGACAGAAAGATAAACAAGACAGTCTATAAGGGATCAGTTCTGCAATCCTGTCTAGGCCAATGGAGAACACAAGAGTTTCCAGGATGCTGGAAGTGCCACAGATCCATAGTTAGAACTGAAATTATTTTCCCACTAAAATGAGATGAATTCTGCTATAGGATGAAGGAGATCCTCTATTTTGTCGTTAAATCTAATTTTTACTTCACTTTATCAAGAGACTGCTAACAAATAACCAGCCTGCCTCCTCCCGGCCTGCATCTTTATCACATGTAAGGGGACTGGAGAGGGAAGCTATTTATTTTTCAGAACCAGCGATTTGTGCGTGCATTTATTCAGTGCTTGGAGATCCAGATTTACAGCACCTGAGTGTTTGGTCTATGGGAACTAGATGTAAGATTTTTGTCAGCACTTCGCATACAGCACAAAGTTTGTAGTGATGTTCAATACCACAGGCACCAAGCTGAAATCTTTCATGCAGTTGCACAGAATATTTTTCCAAATGAAAATTAAACAAAAATTAAAAAATGAGCTTTTTAACACTTGTTTTATGGATGACTCAACAACATGATGTCACTTGCACATTTAAGTTTTAAAGCATTTTTTAAACTGCTCCTCACAACCCTCCTGAAAGGTAGATCAATAATTACCGCTGTTTTCCAGAAAGGTTAAGTGACTTGTCCAAGTCCATTCCAGCCGTCGTTGTCTCAGCAGGGTTTCAAGCCCCTTGCAAACATAGTGCCAGATCCTCCTTTTCTACTCTGGCCCCCTTCACATCGATTCACATGGCACAAAGGGCCTGGAGAGCTTCCAGGATTTCCCCAGCTGGCTAAAAGCAGGTGTAGCTGGCTCCTAAGCCACTACTTCTGCAGTCTCCTGTGTAGGTGCTAGGGTAGGAAGAGTTGTGACTAGAGAGCAGCTGTTCTCAACTAGCACACTGCCGCTCTAGGCGAACACTAGCCATGCATGCTTTAGAGCAGCTCCTTTGGCTGCTCTAGCACACGAGAGCCAGAACAGAACTGATCCCAAGATCAGGGAATCACCCAGCAGTTGGGTGCAGCTGAGAATCTGGCCCAATATCTAAAAGTCTTTAAGTAGGATAAATCCTGCCCCATCCACTGCATGAAAGAGGCTCCCGCTGAGCCTGGGGAGTGGTGGAATCTAGGTAGCCAGACTGGTTGTGCACACACTGTACAGTACCAGTGCTAGCACAGGTAGTAGCAAGAGGGGTTAGCCGCCCCCGGTACAAAGCTGCCTGGACCCTGGGGGTACCAACTCAGGGCAGCTAGCCCAAGCCGCTGCCCATGACACCCCAGCTACACTACTGTTTTCGATGCCCTGTGGCTCAAATGAGAGCTAGTGTGAATATGTCTTAAACTGGGAATCCCACCCATAGTTCAAGTGTAGACATAGCCCCAGAGTCACAAGTCCTTCCCTGCCCCAAGGCCACCGCTCGATTCCCACTCAGGCCTGGCTAGCACTGCAGAATGGCAGATGGGGGAGGAGCCAAGCCATGGCTCCACCCACTCTCCACACTCTTTACTGATTTGCCCACAGGGAAGAGCTTTGAGTGCATGTTCTCTTCCTCTGTGCCCTAACACAGCCATGCACGTGGATAGGGGGACCTTACTGCCCTGTGTAGCCACATTAGAGCTAGTAACATGGACTCCTAAACCAGGAAAGGAAACTGCTACCCACTGTCCTGGGGAACGACAGCATTCTTTGGTTAAGCAACTCCCTGGAAGTGGAGGCGGTATTATCACTTATGGAAAGAAACTCCTGCACTCACCCAGCTGCTATTTGTATGAGGATTTCCGTGGGAGTTTTTTTCCTAGAATGGATTAGAGCAACCAAGAGAGACCATTAAAAAATCAGTGCAGAAAACAAAGCGAGAGGATTGCTGCAGCACAGGATAAATGGGAGCAGGGCCGGCTCCAGCTTTTTTGCCACCCCAAGCAGCAAAGCAAAAGAAGAAGAAAAAGTGCTTGGCGGCACTTGGGTGGCAGCTCAATCGCATCTCTTCATCCTTCTGCGGCAATTCGGCGGCGGGTCCTTCACTCCCTCTCTTACTCTTTGGCAGCACTTCGGCGGCAACTCAAAGAGGAAGAGAAGGACTGAGGGACCCGCCGCTGAATTCCCGGACATGCCGCCCCTTTCCATTGGCCGCCCCAAGCACCTGCTTCCTTCGCTGGTGCCCGGAGCCGGCCCTGAAGGGGAGACTCCTTTCCTTCGCCATTCTGACAGCCCTGTGACAGCAATTCCAGCGTCAATGGCAGTACTATAGCACCAGTAAATAAAGAACCCAAGGCAACTGGTGCACAAGAAGCTGCTGCAGTCAAATCCATGCATTTCAGATGCACGGAGGATCATCTCCAAACACTGGAATGAAGAAGTAACCGAGAGCTGGTAGAGATCCAAGGGGTGGGCCAGTGAAGGGGATCACTGAGAATTCAGATACACGCATCATGCTGTGGAAAATAAAGCCATTACTTAAATCAGACAGACATACTTTAGCTAAGATACTAAAGGAAAGAAAGAAAGTATACTGCTAAGCACACTGTACATAACTATCCAGAAATGGCTCCTCTTGCGTGGCATAAAAAGCCATGTGATATACTATGGAGCTTTACTGGTTGAAGAGAACGCTATACACTCAGGGCCGGTGCAAGGAAGTTTCATGCCCTAGGCGAAACTTCCACCTTGCACCCCCCCAGCTAACCCTGCCCCCCCCCCACGGCAGCTAACTCAGCCCCTACTCGGGGAGCCTCCGCCGTAGCACCTACCCCCCCCCCACCGCGACAGCTAACCCCTCTTCCCCAGTCCACCCCATGGCAGCTAACCCTGCCTGGGGAGACTTCCCTCCTTTCCCCCCCTCTCCGCCGGCAGCTAACCCTGCCTGGGGAGACTTGCCCCCCTCCTCCGGCAGCTAACTCTGCCTGGGAAGACCTCCTGCGGAAGCTAACCCTGCCTGGGGAGACATCCCCCCGCGGAAGCTAGCCTGAGTAGCCCGCCCCAGCTCACCTCGGCTCTGCCTCTTCCACTGAGCACGTTGGCGCTGCTTTAATTCTTCTCCCCGCCCAGGCTTGCGGCGCTGACTGGAGGAGACTTAGAGCTGGGCTGTGTGCTCAGCGGAGGGGGCAGAGCGGAGGTGAGCTGGGGCGGGGAGCTGTTCCCCTGTGCGCACCCCCTCGTTATTGCGGGCAACCCTCTCTGTGCGCCCCCCCCACCCAGCTCACCTCCACTTCCTCGCCTCAGGGGGCTTTTAGGCACCCCCAACCACTAGGCGCCCTAGGCGGCTGCCTAGTTTGCCTAAATGGTTGCACCGGCCCTGTATACACTACACACTGACAGTTTTGCTTTTTATCTCAAACCCACTAGTCTCTCACCTGTAGCACATATTGAATAAAAGGAATATTACACTGCCCTATGGTTCATAAACTGTTCTGAAATTAAAGAGCATCTCAAGTGCTTCACGAACATCAACTGATTATGCTTCACAACAGGCGCAGCAAGGATGATCATCCATTCTACAGGTGGGTAAACTGAGTCACAAAAAGATTACAGGGCTTGCCCAAGACCACGCAGCGAATCAGTGGTTCAGCACTTTAGTCTCCTGACTCTCAGTCTGTGGCTCTAACGACTAGATCATGCTACCGATGAAATAACTGAAGGTGCAGTTTTAACAGAGAGGACGAACGTTGGGGGAAAACACATTACGCTCTACTCGTTCCAGGCTTCGATCCGTTTCAGAATGTGACCAAGCAGCAAAACGTGAAGAGTTCTGAAGAGTTCCTCATTCTGGCATGTCTGTGCATGACCAGAATGAGCAGAGACAAAATAGCAGGAGAGAAGCTCTTCATGCGGCATTTTCAGCCGACGCCCCAGTGCCAGAACCTTGCACATCAGCCCATCCCTCAAGATTTCCAGCTCAAATGATGAGTCTCAAGAGGCTCAGAGGAGCTTGGAATATGCATCCCATCGGTGGCCCCAATTCCACAGAAACACAGGCCTAACAAACATCTGAGAAGTCCCATTGGCACAGTGGAACTATGATGATTAAAGTTAGATGTGCTTAAGCCCCTCGCTGAACTGGGATCTATGTGCATGCAGGTGTTTAAAGAAAAGCCCTGCCCTGATGGGTTCCTACTGTGTCTGTGTGTTTGACAGAGAGGGGACTATCGAGGATTGGACTGACAGAGGGGAGTTCCCACAGCACTCCCATACTGGTTACGTTGCAGATGGCAGAAGTGGCCCCTAGGCACTGCAAGGAGCAGGGTTTTATTTCTAATCCTTCGCTGGCAGGACACGGCAAGGAAAGGGGGAATAGGGATGCAAACCCGGAAGGGTGCCCGACAGCCCATACACTGACAAACATTATACTTTGCCATGCTCACTAGTCTGGAGAGATCATATTGGTCTCCTTTTGTTTCACTTATGTTGGGCCTCTCTCCATAGCTTTCCCTCTCCAGGCTTCGTCATCTGTCTTTCCCTTCCCTCGCTGCTTACCCTAAGCACCATATCATCCCCCACCACCTCCACTCTGCCCAATGCATGCTCTCCCCTGACACTGGACGCCTAAATGACTGTTATGCAATTCAGAACAGCCTTAAACTACTCCTTCAGCTCAGCGTTTGGACATAATCCCCTTTGGATCTGAAGTGTTTAGACAGTATTACTTGCAAGATTTAACTAGAAGACGATTAATCTAGTCCTATGCTTCTGGCTTCACTTTGATTTCACGTCTGGAACAGGAAATCTAATTTTCTTTATCTTACACAGCTTCCATTGGATCAAAGCACTTATGAATTTGATAAACAGATTTATAGCCTATACGGAAATGAAGGGCTCTAACGTTTTTGTACAAGCCAGTTCCACTTTTACTCCCCTCACCCTTATTCTATAAACCCACTTAGCTAAGATTGGGGTCTGGAAAATTCTGCTTATCACAGTCATGATTGCAGTGTTGTTTATTTCAAATTAATACCCAGACCATCTGAATCCTGGGTAGCTAAAAACAGTGCTGGCCGTTGGGTAGAATTTGTCTGAATAATAATAATCATTTAAAATAATCAACCCAGGGAGTTGATGGGACTCTCAGATCTGAACCACCGAGCAGCAGATTATTGATCTGTGCAGCATTTATGCCCCTCGGGTAAAAAGAATTCAAAAAGTAAGATCTTCTTGCCGATTGTCTCACCACATGGCATGGAATTAATACAGCACAGTCTGGATATTCTTGTGAAAAGGCTAATAATGGATGCTGCAACTCATTAACGTTAGCAGCTAGCATGCTATGCTGGAGACAGTGACATTCCTACCCACTATAAACAGGCATCTGGCATAAGAACAGGATGCACACACCAGCTCAACATACTCAATTGTCCATATATATGTACTGTATGCATGCACTGTACATCTATTGTGTGAGCATGAGGGAGCAATTTATATAGATTTGTGCCTATGGTTTCCCCACAGTAATTGTGGAGCAAAGTGGGAGGTTTGCTATCTCATTTGCATGTCAATACCCAGAATGCTCTTCTAGCTCACAGCAATTTCATAGCAGCTGAACCATATTTATCAGGCAGGCTTGTCCCTTTCTGGCTTCTGGTAATGAGAGACAGGTGGCTCGTTGCGATGTAGAGGGCTGCTTGAAAGCCAGCTTGCTCAGCAAACTGCAGAAGTGGGCTGTAATAATACAGATCATTAAAATTCATCCTTCAGGGCGAAAGATGATGCCAGTATAGGGGTGGTCAGGAAGGAATTTTACCTCGCATACAGAACTGTCCAACTGGATATATATAATCCAGGTAGTTTAACCTCTCACTTAAGCACCTGGACTAAAATCAAGTTGCTGATCAGATAAAGCCATCATCTGGTCTGGAACAGGAACACTTATGTTCTTGATTATCTTGCATTACTAAAGATAACTGGCTAGTTCCACAGCGGGGGTAAATCAGCATAGTGCCATATAAATCAATGGAGCATTCTGATTTTCCCAGTTGAGCCTCTAACCCAAACTGACCCTCCATTAACTACACCCTTTCCCAATCCTGCAATGGCAGGAACATGGCCTAAATAATCAAACCTGTCTTTTCCACATCTAGATTCTAGAGACCAAATTCAGCCTCAGACATAAGCAGACACAGTTACTATTGACTTCAGTGGGCGTGGCACCTAATTATTCCAGGGGCTAAAGTTTATCCTAAGATTCCATGAAGTTAACACCATGTAGTAATTACAACAGTGAGTATTAAATGAAGCTTGTCATGTTTAGTTTCAAGCCAGCTATTATGAGCTGAAGTAAAAGGTTTCAGAGTAGCAGCTGTGTTAGTCTGTATCCGCAAAAAGAACAGGAGTACTTGTGACACCGTAGAGACTAATGAATTTATTTCAGCATGAGCTTTCATGAGCTACAGCTCACTTCTTCGGATGCATAGAATGGAACACACAGACAGGAGATATTTATACATACAGAGAACACAAAAAGGTGGAAGTAGCCATACCAACATGAAGAGTCTAATCAATTGAGATGAGCTATCACCAGCAGGAGAAAAAAACACTTTTGAAGTGATAATTCAGATGACCCATAGAAGGTGTGAGGAGAACTTAACATAGGGAAATAGATTCAATTAGTGCAATGACCCAACCATTCCCAGTCTCTGTTTAGGCCTGAGTTAATTGTATCTAATTTGCATATTAATTCGAGTTCAGCAGTCTCTCTTTGGAGTCTGTTTTTGAAGTTTTTTTGTTGCAAAATTGCCATCTTCAAGTTTGTCACTGAGTGGTTAGAGAGGTTGAAGTGTTCTCCCGCTAGTTTTTGAATGTTATGATTTCTGATATCAGATTTGTGTCCATTTATTCTTTTGCGTAGAGACTGTCCAGTTTGGCCAATGTACATGGCAGAGGGGCATTGCTGGCACATGATGGCATATATCATGTTGGTAGATATGCAGGTGAATGAGCCCCTGATGGCGTGGCTGATGTGATCAGGTCCTATGCTGGTGTCACTTGAATAGATATGTGGACAGAGCTGGCATCGGGCTTTGTTGCAAGGACAGGTTCCTGGGTTAGTGTTTATGTTGTATGGTGTGCAGTTGCTGGTGAGTATTTGCTTCAGGTTGGGAGGCTGTCAAAACAACAGGAGTACTTGTGGCACCTTAGAGACTAACAAATGTATTTCAGCCTCCCAACCTGAAGCAACCAGGGCAGACAACAGAAGTGCTTCTATTTACTGGATGCCAAAGTATTGCTGAGAACCCACTACCTTAGGTGTTAGCAAGGAAGCTGGAAAGTGTCCTTGATTCTATAGTCAAGAAATACCAATAAGGCAAAAAGCAGAAGTCATATCTAAGATGCTAAATAAACCAGATCTTTTGCTAAACATAACAGGCCGCATTCATCCCATGGGTAACTCAGTGAATTTGAATTAATATGCAAATTAGATACAATTAACTTAGGTTTGAACAGAGACTGGGAATGGTTGGGCCATTACACTAATTGAATCTATTTCCCCATGTTAAGTATCCTCACACCTTCTATGGGTCACCTCGATTATCACTTCAAAAATTTTTTCCTTCTGCTGATGATAGCTCATCTCAAATGACTGGCCTCTTACAGTTGGTATGGCTACTTCCACCTTTTCATGTTCTCTGTATGTATAAATATCTTCTTGCTGTATGTTCCACTCTATGCATCCGATGAAGTGGGCTGTTGCCCACGGAAGCTTATGCTCGAATAAATTTGTTAGTCTCTACGGTGCCACAAGTACTCCTGTTCTTTTTGCGGATACAGACTAACACAGTTGCTACTCTGAAACCTGTCAGTGAATTTGGCCCACTGAAAATAAATTTAAATGAGAAAGCACAAAAGGTACATCAAGGTTTCTATTGGGCAAGATTTGTCCAATTGCTCTAAAATTGTTTAGCTCAGTTTCAGACAGACAGTCTCGTTTTTAATCCAGAAGATAATATCATCCTTCCCTCTCTCTCTCTCAAACCCTTCCTAACCTGACATTTGATAATCTGAGCTAGATTTTCAGTACACTGGTTTGATTTCTTAGGATTCCAGGTCTCCAGTACTCACAAGGAAAATAGGACTGTTTATCAATAACGATTTCCATTTTTTAAAGCTCTCAGCCGGCAAACTTGAACCAAAGATATTATCTTAGCCATAGTAGCCTGAATTCCTGTCACCCTTTTGCGACTATCCAGTGAGTAAATCCAACATGCAACCTATGCGATAGTGTGAAATCAAAGAGAATACAATTGGTCTCGCAGCAAGGAGGAGTTGGTTTAAAGCTTACAGCAAGTTATTTTCCCTCTTAGCAAACCCAGATTTATATTTCAGCACTACAGAACATTTCTCAAAAACTAAGATAACACGAATCAGTAACCAAAAGTGTCTCATCTCACACACACACACAAGATGGGATGCCAGGAAAAATAATTTATCAGATCAGAGTCACAAGAACCCGCTGCATAAGGAGTCTTATTGTATATAACATTTACACCAGTTATGTCCTCATAATAATGAAACGATTGCCCTCTCAGAGAAACTGATGCAGCGATTAACTAAGTAGTCCAAAATCAAATAGTATGAGTCAGTGGCAGAATTAGGAATAAAATCCAGAACTGCTGACTTTCAGCCCTGTCCTTTAACCACTGAACAACACCGCTGGCTTTCAGGAGTTGAGTTTTTTCCAGTGAAATATAGGCAGGGAGAAAGATAAAAGTTCATCCATATAATTGTACAGGGGCATCTTTTTAAGATGTACTATGTACTTCCCAACACATTTGAGAGAGATGTTCAAATTGATGGGTGCAAAGCTTCACACAGATTTACAAATGACTTAGGCCCTTAGAGATGAAACACTTGCCCGTTGTGTTAGGGCTCTATAAAGTGACTGTATTGCAGCAGATTGTTTCAGATTAACAGCATTACAACATACCTTTCGGTGGAGCTGGACTGCAAGCTGTGGTTTCAGGCCCCATTGAAATATACTCAGAGCCACCCAGCTGCAAAATGCATTCAAGGCTCCAAGACCCTGGGAATACTCTCAAGCAGCACTTCCCGAAGAGACTATTTTTGCAGGGAAAAAATAGTTTATTATTTTCTGGCAGAAAACAAGATTGCTCAGTGCAGCTGCAAAAGCCACTTTCGGTTAAAACAAGTAGATATCTTGATACAGCACATTTTGTAAATGGTATCTCCATTCATACTGTATGCTATCACAGAAACACTATCTTTCAAACATATTGGTCATGAAAACAAGTTATATTATTGATCTGAACAGAAGGATCAGGCCCATGGCTTGAAATTCACTGTAAGCTTATATGGTGATAGTCAATTGTTTCTCTGTTTATGCTTGAAGCTAAAGCTTTACAGGGCAAATTTTCAGTTGCCACCACCTGGTCACCAAACTCGGGACCCATAATTAAGCAACAAATAAGGTTCTGGGTATCTAGATTGAAGCATTTGTTTTGGGACAGCCATTTGCACCCACAAATTGAGCCTCTGGATATCTAGCTGCTCAGAAGTTCCTGCACACAAATTCCATTTAGACGTCAGAGTCAGAGTTCTTGGCATCCAAAAACATACAAGCTTTTTAAAATTTGGCCCCATGACTGTTGTCCAGCTGATTTTGTACAAACACTCCCGGATAGGAGATATTATTGTTTGACTGATTCCATTGCCACTACCATAGTTTAGAACACAACCACCTGCATCTTAAACACAGCAATTGTGCTATTTATTTCAGGATTATGCAAGTGTGCAGACTAGTGGTCCAAATACAAGACCGGGAGCCAGGAATGCCAATATCCTACTCCCGCTACTGGCTCTCTGTGTCCTTTCAGATGTTAGTCAGCCTTACGTTTTCCCATCTGTAAGATGAGATGTCAATACATGCTGACCAACCTCACAGCAGCATGACAAGGATTAGTTAATGGGCTAAATTCAACCTTGCCTCCAAGCTCCATTTAGCATAAAGAAATGAGGCATCCAAAGGCCACTCTGTGTCAGCTCCTGCATGAGTGAGAGGAGAGGCTGCCCTAAGGTAAGTTAGAGGCTGCTCTAAGTCACACCACTGGCCCCTTGTCCCTGCATCGGTGGAGGAAGAACGTACATCCCAGCACATATTCTGCAGGGGTGTAGGCGAGGATAAGCAGCAGCTGACAGGAGCTAGGTTTACATGCACAGAGCATTCCCCTCTGTCGGGGAATTCTCTGTGGGCCTGTACAAACAGGACCTGGCCCCTCTGCCCTGCCTGAGCAGCACTAAGGGGCCAGATCGTTAGAGACAATCTGGCCCAATATTTCTGAGGCACTTTGAATTTTCAAGAAGTTATATAAATACTAGTGGCTACATTATGGCTGGTGGTGGGTGTGTGTTTTAAAGAACGGACAGAAAGGGAGAACCCCTTCTCTGCTCCATTCCCATAGTGCCTTGCCTAATATCCAGGTGGCGCATGCGCCTCAGAAAGGAGTTGTCTCCCTACACTAACACTGGTGCTGAAAGCAGTTTCCTTCCCCTTCTACCCCTTGTCACCAATCCCCGTCTGATTGCCTCACACTCCCCAGGCATTCCAGAGGAACATTATTTATGCATAAATAAAGCCCACTCTTATATTGTATAGTATTTCCCCCTCCTCCCTCATAACTGGGGATGAAACCAGAGGGGTTCTATAAAAGTTGCTCTGCTTCTGTACAAATTTAATATTTTTCTAGGTGTGTTTTGAAACACCCTGTGGAATTTTGTTTACAGAAAGGATATAGTTCTCCATAACATTTTACAGAATGGTTCCAAAACAGGAAGACCGTTTTATATTAACCACTACAGGACTGTTCCAAGAGGGTTCAAATCACACATCTTCTGCTCAGTTAATCTATTCAGGTAAACAAGGGAGGGGGGAAATCTAGTGTGATGATGAAATAAAAAGGTGGACCACAAGCTGTGGTAGTTCACATAATACAGCTGTGTTTCATTTGCGGAGTAGTTGTGGGAATTCTTAACGTGTACTGGGAAACTTTACATCTTCCCATCAGTTTGTAAAATACAAACAAACAGTCTCTCCAGTGTCACTCCTTAAGAAGCGCATGTTTGCTTTAACAGCGGAACCTCAACAAATACTCTGCTGTTATCATGAAAGGAGTTATTCTACAAGCTATTTCTTCCTTCAGAAGGTCCTGGGACTCTTAAGATGAGATGCACTGCTAAGAAAAACCTAACAGCTACAAATCCCACTGAGACTATCTGAAAAAAAAGAACCCCTCAGAATATAAAATACCATTCCATTTGTAGCCAGTCTGTTCCAAAAACAAATCTGCATATAACTCTTTCCAAGTTTTCTCTCTATGGAAAAATGTTAATCTCCTATGAAAATAAAAACAGTGAGATGTTAACGTGACTTGGGATAAAATAATGGCATTACATTTAAAACTCAAATAGCCCAGATTAAATTAGTGATTACAGACATATCCAGGTTGGTCCCAGAAGAAGTGAAGTCAGTAATTAAAAGCTCTTATCACCTTGTCTTACATTTAAGAGACTTGGTTTGGTTCTGGTGGAATTATTGTATCTATAGGTCAAGCAGAAGCAACGGCCAAGCATCTGGGACCACAGTCGCATGGTTTTCTGACTTCCTATGGCAACGAAAAGAATCATTTGACCAAGTTCATGGTAATTTGGCAGGAGTCTTCTCTGTACCCCACCATCACTTGTTCTAATTTCTCACTCTTGTCTCCAGTTTGCCTGGCACACTTCCACCTCTCTTTACCTGCCTGTGATTTCCATCTATAACTAGCTCTTAGAGACACAATCTAAGAGAATTCTGACACCTTTGCTCAACGAAAACGTACATTTCATATAATTACTGTGATTTCTATAACTCTTACAGGCTCATCCACAGGTAGCAAGTGAGCCAGCCTACACATGAATCTTTTCTGGCGTATAACTAGATTGCTAAAAAAGCAGTTCACCTCGTGTTTAACTGGAATGAAGTTTAAGAACCATAGCTTAGATCCTCAGCTGGTATAAGTGAACTGAAAACAACGGAGCTATGCTAATTCACACCTACTGAGGTTCTGTCTCATGGAGGTCTCACTTTATAAGCCTTTGTGCCCCTGGTTCAAAAATCACAGCACCTCTCCCTTCCCACTGGAATTCTTTATTCTGCAGCAGGAAGAATCTCTTAAACCTAAACAACAAGGCCCAGTCTACCCTTGAAGGTTTTGACAGTATAGCTATGTGAATAAATAAATAACTGACATAACGATGTCAGCAGAAGACTTAGCGTGAATGCAGTTATACAGCAAGAGTCCTTTCCATGGTATAGTTTAATTTAGGAGAACTAATATGAGCTATACTAGCAAAAGAACTCTTTCACATACTACACCAGAAGGGTTTGCTTGCATGGCTATGATCCTTCTTACGGTATGGCTATGAAATTAGGTCGATTTTGTAGAAGTAGATTTTTAGAAATCGATTTTATACAGTCCATTGCATATGTCCACACTAAGCACATTAAGTCGGCGGAGTGCATCCTCACTACCATGGCTAGCATCAACTGATGGCACGGTGCACTGTGGGTAGCTATCCCACAGTTCCTGCAGTCTCTGCCACCCATTGGAATTCTGGGTTAAGCTCCCAATGCCTGATGGGGCAAATACATTGTCACGAGTGGTTTGGGGGTACATGTCGTCAGTTGCCCCTCCCTCTAGAAAGCAACAGCAGACAATCATTTCACGCCTTTTTTCCTGAGTTACCTGTGCAGATACCATACCATGGCAAGCATGGAGCCTGCTCAGTTCAACTATAAGCTGAGCAAGTGCAGAATGGTGGTAGAATGTGCCTTTGGAGGTTTAAAAGCTCACTGGCGCTGTTGGTCAGACCTCAGCACAACCAGCATTCCCATTGTTATTGCTGCTTGCTTTGTGCTCCATAATATCTGGGAGACGTTTATGGCAGGGTGGGAGGTTGAGGCAAATTGCCTGGCATCCGATTTTGAGCAGCCAGACACCAGGGTGATTAGGAGAGCACAGCAAGGCGCGCTGCACATCACAGAGGCTTTGAAAACCAGTTTCATGACTGGCCAGGCTTCGGTTTGGGGGGGGGGGGGAATATCTCCTTGATGTAAACCCACCCCCTTTGTTGATTTTAATTCCCTGTAAGCCAACCACCCTCCTCCCTTCCCTATTGTTTTGAAACCATACTTTTTTTTTTTAATAATTAATAGAGATAACTGAGGGTGGGGAGGGGGAGGAGGGAAGGACAAGGCCACATTGCTTATTGTGGCCACACAAAAAAATCAAACTGTTTGAATGACAGCCTTCTGTTGCTTGGGCCATCCTCTGGAGTGGAGTTGCTGGGTGCCCGGAGCCTCCCCCTGCGCGTTCTTGGGCGTCTGGGTGAGGAGGTTATGGAACATGGAAAGGAGGGTAGGTGATTATACAGTGGATACAGCGGGGGTCTGTGCTCTTGTTGGCTTTCCTGCAGCTCCAACAGACGCTTCATCATGTCCATTTGTTCCCCCATCAGCCTTGGCATTGTGTCCTGTCTCTGCTCTTTGCGCTCTTTCCTGGCCTCTGCCACTGAATGCCTCCATGCATTAAGCTGTGCCCTATCAGTGCGGGACGATTGCATGAGCTCTGAAAACATGTCAAGCAAGTGCGTTTTTTTCACCTTCTAATCTGTGATAACCTCTGGGACGGAGATGATAGCAGGAGTGTAGAAACATTCTACGCTCTACGATTCTGGGGGGACTGCATGGTCACCTGTGCTGCTGAGTTTGCCACACTGACCAAACAGGAAATGAAATTCGTAAGTTCCCAGGGCTTTTCCTGTGTACCTGGCTAGTGCATTGGAGTTTAAAGTGCTGTCCAGAGCAGTCACAAGGGAGCACTCTGGGATACCTCCCGGAGGTCTACACAGTCGATTTGCGTCCACACTACCCCAAATTTGACCCAGCTACGTTGATTTTAGCACTACTCCCCTCGCCAGGGAAGAGTACAGAAGTAGATTTTAAGAGCCCTTTAGGTCGATGGAACGGGGTTGGTTGTGTCGACACAGTCATTTTTAAATCGACCTAACCCCGTAGTGTAGACCAGACCTAAATTTCAAGTCTTTTAATGGGCCACTGGCGCAGAGTACCACACCAATGGCGTAACCAAGAGTTAAAAGAACATTCTCTTGGGATGCTTCATCTGGTGTTGCTATGCTGCCTGACAGATCTCTCTCTGTGAAGATCTTGAAAGAGGAGCATGAATAAAAGGATAGAAACATGAAAATGTTGGACAGCACAGAAGATTTTTTTTTAAATCTAATCTTAACCTGGTCACCACATAATCAGACTAGTTCATCACAAATTTACCATGTAGTACTGTATTTAGGAAGAACAAATTAATTCCAAAGGGCAAATTCTGATCTCAGTTACTCCAGTTTACATTACTCCACAGGGATCAAGGGGGTTACTTCAGACACAGACAAAGACGTAACTGTTGTCAGAATATGGCCCGCCATCGTTTGATACAAATTAAAATCTAGTTCCATTTCTTTTAGCTATAGTATTTGTTACTGTAGATATTTTTTATTCTGCCCTTTAATGGGTGGTGAGCGGGGCTGGGAGGAGAAGAGAGATGAAAAAATAGGCCACATTCACAATATTGCTTTTCGGAATACTGTTAACAAATGCTTGGGGAAGGAAAGTACTTACTTATTTAAGAATCCAAATGTCTCTTTTGCTAGGTTCTCATCCATCATATGGTATTAGAACAACTCCAGGGTCTCTGCCTCTGCTTTAACAGATTTAACATGTAGATTTTTTCCCTTATTTCACAATCTTCAGTGGCATTAAGCTTTAGTGCTTCCAAAACTCCCCAGAGGTCCTTCTATTTAAAGCCTTCCTTTGTGTGGGGAATTTTGAGAACAGGTTACAAATGACTTTAAAAACATGTTTGAAAAGTAAGAAATAATGGAAAGACCCCCCAAAAAGGACCAAAGAGATTCGCTGCCTTCTGAGATGCTCAAACACAATGAATATCAAATATAAATCCATCTGACATCTCGGGGTTTGACCCAATGAAGAAAAGTCTCTGAGGTTTTTCAAACAGAGGACATGAAAAAGAAGTTTTAAAAGCACAATCTGAAAACCCACAATGGATTCCTTCTCTGAGGGGGGGGAAGCATACATGGCAAAGGGCAGGAGAACACGGGAAATTCTCCTCCACTTTAGCTGGATAATATCATTAAAATATAATTGCATACAGTGTCTCCTCTGGGAATCCAAATTTTCAGCTTGGCCATATACGAATGGATGGTACAGCTGTGACAGAGGAGGAGAATCGACCTGTAATTAGGTCTCTGTTGGGCCATCAACATGCATGGCATTTAAGCAGGTACCTCCCCAGAGACATGTGTCTCTCACACAGAGGGAAGAGCACGCCTCTCCAATTGTGTTCTACCACTGTATTCCATCTCATTACCTTTTGGTTTGATTATTATCTAGCATCTATTAAACGGAATACATGAATAAACAAGAGTATAAGTTCTAACATTACAATCAGGACAGCTCCAGTGCCATTCTGAGCTAACAGCATTATCTTCTCACTGTCAAGACACATGCTGATCTAGTGGCTAAGGCAACACAGATCACTGGAACACAATAGCACCAAGACATTTTTATTCATATCAATCAGCTGCTGGAATCACTGTGGAGATTAGAAATTGCAAATAACACTGCAAATGACACCACAACAACAATCTCAGCTTGATGGGTCCTCGGAGATAAAGAGCAGTTGTAGTTCCTCTCGAGGACACAGTGCCAGGCATTAGTTTTAGTGGGTCCTGCTGTGATGTGGAGCACCAGAAAGTGGAAAATTCAGTTTTGATCCTCAGATTGCATGGGCCAGATCAGCTGGCGTCGGTCAGCTTAGTCAGTGGTGCTCTGGCAACGAACACTAGTCATGGATCTGGCCCTATGTTTGATACTAAGTTACGTTTACTCTGGCTGGTGGCAGAGGCTGAGATCTCAGCTGGGACAAACACACATGCCAAACACCACAACAATGGGAGTGATGATGGTGTCAGGGGGTATTTTTGGACAACATACCAAGAAATCAACATTCTGCAAAATTCCATCTCAGGGAGAAGAAAGTTTTAAACGCTATTTCCTTTGGCCAGAGAAGAGGGAGGGGAGGTTGGTCTGGGAATATAGGAAGGCAGTTTTAGAGATGTACCTCTTGAGCACAAGTATTCAATACCTAGCACGATGGAAGAAACACGTAAGGAGGATTTCAATTAGTAGATTTAAATGTATAAAGCAAATGAATAAACTCTAATCTGGTAGTAGCTTTCCACAGCCAAGAAAACAGAAGGCAACACATCCACAAGGACATTGCAATCACAACTCAGAGGAACACCATGAGGAGAGGAAGACGTACTTCTCACTCACGGTGATAGCTTCTAGTATAATTTAGCAAGGACACTGATCTATATATTTTTCCCTCCATCACCATTATTTTTGGTACAATTATTCTACCATGCAAAGCTTCCAATAAAGAGATAAAGCAGCATCAAAAGAATTTGTAAACTAGCCCGGGATGAACAGACTTCACAGGAAATACATGCAAGGCTTTCCACCCAGTCTCCCCAGTACAATTGATTATAGGATTTGCAGTAATTTTTACAATATTCCTTTTATTGCTCTTTTGAAGTAACAAAAATGATTATATTTTCATATTTTAACATACACCTAAGAACAACAGGTGATGAAGCAGCAAAAAAAAGAAAAAGAAATGGGTCTGAACTAAAATCCACATGTCAAGGAGTTCTGAATTTTGAGGAAGTTCAGATGTGGAGCCACATCTGATCTTAGCAGCCGGCCCCTATTTCTATGAAGGACCAAACCCAAACCCAGGATCTAAGCATCTCTGAAGTTTGGCTCTGAATTCAGATGGAAAAATGTGTGGCTCTGACCCATCTCTGTTAATGACAGCCCCCAACATTCACATCGTTTTCATGTAAAACCATAAATGGGCTAACTTTCAAGTTTGATCCGAACCTCCAAAGCATGATAGTTTGGAATGGTTTCAGATTGGACTACCTAGCTCTGGTGAAGTTTATCCTTCTGTAACCAGGCTACGGTTCCTGAAAAAAAAAAGTAGCATGAATCTTTAAGGGGTTAACACGACTTGGCATTTAAAGCCTGATTTTCAGAACTGTGGTCATGCAAACGTGTGTCCCCAAATGCACACTTGACATATACAATTACCATAACTGCATAAGCAAATCTAGTATTTGCATGCAGCCAGACACATTCCTGGATACACGTATGGGCAAATTCAGGGATTTGCAAATGCAACCATGTAGTTCTGCATACAAATTAGGCATGCAATTGCACATGTAAATGTGTAATCCACTGCTGAGTGTGCATATTACATGTCCCCAGCTAGGAAAACACGATACAACTGCAACCAGCAAGGGTATGTTCTTCCTTTAGCTCAAGCAGCAGACAATATTTTTAGCGCAGGTGGTCTGGGGTTCAGTTCTGGTTGATGACCTATGATGGAGGTCTTTATATATGCAAGTGTATCTGTATGCGCACACTTGAAAGCCTGGGCGGTAAAATCTGTCATTTCAGACAGTTTATTTTGCCTTCCATATACAGTGGGACTATTTGAGTGTAACAAGTGATTTTGGTTCTTCATTTCTCCGCCCACACATCCTAAGAAATAATACGACTACAGAGATTACAACGTAAATACTTGCATGTAGATTGAACATCAAAGGGGGAATACCACCTTCTTTTCCTCCTCTGCAATCTGCATTCAGAAGGAGCAGCACCGATAATAAAAACTTTCTGTGTCTCTGCCTTCAGAGTCACAAAGCTACATCAGAATAAGGGAACTGCCATTCTGCCTATGGTCACGTAACAGCATTACCAACTAAAGTACTGGGGACAACAGCATTAACATCTGCTAGTGAAAGCAAGTCATTGCTTCTCTGCCACAATTCTTTCCCCTCAGGGCGATTAGAGTTAAGGATCATTTGCTGCCCCTCCTATGGGCACCTTTCCTCCAGGATTTATAAAGCCACTGGTTTAATTAGCAGCAAGCAGAAGAGTGCCACACAAGGGGTGAGCTCAAACACAATGTACTTTTAAAATCATGCCTGTTATCAGCTGAATCTGCTCTCAGAGGAAGAGCTGTCACAAAACGAGTGGGGGAGAGGAGCCTTTTTGGGTGTGGGGGGGTGTGTGAGAAAGAAAAAGTCTATTGATTAGCTAAAGCCAATTATATTTTCTTCTTTAAATGAATTTTAACAGGTATTTCTGCTTTACCAGGTACTGACGCATCTATATTTGTTTTTTAAATTACCATACAGTAATTTAAAGCTGATCCCACCAAATTACAAATATTTGACAGCCTGAGGTGCCTCCATTTCAATGACATTCCCAGAATTACAGCTTTTCCAATAGCAGTCTGCAAAACCCTTGCGGAGCCGAATTTACTGGAGTGACATCCTGAACATGCTCTCTCTTATCCCTACTGTATAGACAGAAGAGCTCTTCCTACTCAGTTGCCCCAACTGACATTTCCACCGTGTAAACATACATTGTTCACCTAGGGTGACCAGATGTCCCCATTTTATAGGGACAGTCCCAATTTCAGGGACTTTTTCCCTTATATAGGCACCTATTACCCTGCACCCCGTTTCCTGATTTTTTACACTTGCTATCTGGTCACTCTATGTTCACCATCATTGGACAACAGTTACCACATCATCATCTGCAATATACTGGTTTTCTTCTATACCAGTGGTTCCAAAACTTGTTCTGCCACTTGTACAGGGAAAGCCCTTGGCGGCCCAGGCTGGTTTGTTTACCTGTCACGTCCGCAGGTCCGGCCGATCGTGGCTCCCACTGGCCATGGTTCGCTGCTGCAGGCCAATAGGAGCTGCTGGAAGCAACGGCCAGTACATCCCTCGGCCGGCGCCGCTTGCAGCAGCTCCCATTGGCCTGCAGCAGTGAACTGCGGCCACTGGGAGCCATGACTGGCTGAACCTGCAGACGCGGCAGGTAAACAAACTGGCCCGACCTGCCAGGGGCTTTCCCTGCACAAGCAGCGACCCCAGTTTGGGAAGCACTGTCCTATGCCATACACAGAATACAAACTAGCTGTGGTAATATGAGTGGTATGCAGCAGCAAATGGTGACCACTGGATACATTTTCATGAACACTGCAGAATAGTTTAGAAAAGTGATTCCCAAACTTTTTACTAGGGGTGACCCACCAACAAACTGCATTTTGGGGATTTTTCTGCAACTCACCAAAGTCCAAATCCATTGGGGGGGGAAGAGGGCAAAAATCACAGGCCAGTATTCTCTTCCTGCTTACCACCTCCTCATCCTGACCACCCTATGCCCTGGCACACCAGCCCAAGGTGAAGGGGCAGGGGATGAAAAGGAAGCCTGCCCTGCCCTCAGCAGGGCTGATGGGCCAGCTTTGAGTGAGTGGCACTACCACGCTGTGCAGCAGCTGGGATCCACTGCTTGAAACAATACTGGTCTGGAAAGGGAAGGAGGTTTGTGACTAAAGCATAAGATTGGGAGCCTACAGAACAGGATCTGTACACAGCACATCCAAAGATGTCCCGTGTGATGTGGGCAAGTCATTTCAGGGGTCCCATGACTTAGCTTAATCATCTCTGAAATGGAATCAAGACTTCTCTTACAGCAGCTTTGCCCAGGGATGGGTGGTGACGACACAAAGCATTTGAATGATGGCTGATCAGAAAGAAAGTCATTTACAACAACGTTTCTTATCATTATCAGTCGTTTGAAGCCAGGCATCTGTGTGTGGCCTACCAACCTCAAACCAAATCCAGGAGCTTTCATGCCCCTGGCGCACTCACAAAAGGCCAGAGTAAGAACAAGGATTAAAGTAAAGGCAAGAGTTTTAGAAGGTATCTAAACCCTCACACTTCTGGGGCAGGAGTCAGCTTCTCACTAATGGAGATTAGAAAGGAACTTTCCCTGGGGGTAAATGAAATCCTAATGCAGGATTGCTTGAGCCTTTTTCCAAAGCAGCCTTTAGTAGTTATTGTTGTTAGCGTTGTTGCAGCTGTGCTGGTCCCAAAATATTAGCAAGACAAGGTGAGGAAGTGATGATACCTTTTATTGGGCCATCTTCTGCTGGTGAGAGAGAAATGCTTGTGATTATACACAGAGCTCTGCTTCAGGCTATCGTCAGTGACAGATTACTAAGCTAAATGGACTACTGATCTGATCAAGCATGGCAAATCCTACAATATTCACTGGACTTTAGCTTTGCAGATCGTTTGATCACATACCCTGTCAAGCCAAATGGGTTTTATTTAATATTTAAGGCATACTGAAATATTTCAAGGTACTGAATAAAACCCGTAAGGTTTGCCTGTTCATTAAGGCTCCCATGCACTACATACACAGGTAATATACTTGCTGCCATACATTTTAATGATCCCCTGCAATTTTTATTAACTAGGAAATAGGATTACATTGCTTTTGGATAATCATTTCTTCAGAAACTCTCTCAGTAGTTCTATCCCAGTGGTATAATCACGTCAATCTTCCCACTACAGGTCTCTCTCCCTTTTACAGCCTCACCACTGCCTAGGAATATCCAGGTACTATGTTTTAAAATATCAAGTCCAGGGCCACCCAGAGGATTCAGGGAGCCTGGGGTCTTCAGCGGCGGGTCCCAGGGTGGAAGGAGCCCCCGCTGCCGAATTGCTGCTGAAGACCCAGAGCAGAAGCAGCTCTGGGGGCCCAGGCCCCGCGAGAGTTTTCCGGGGCCCCCAGAGCAAGTGAAGGGCCCCGCTCCACAGGCCCCAAAAAACTCTCGTGGGGGCCCCTGCGGGACCTGGGGCAAATTGCCCCACTTGTCTCCCCTCCCCTCCAGCTCCGGGCAGCCCTGATCAAGTCTCCTGTCCCTTTTTCATATCTGAGCATTAGGATCATAATAATGAACACCAACATGCTACACTGGCATTGAATTTATACTGCCTTGATGTGGCAACCTTACTCAGTTCTCCATAACCGACTGATTACTTCCATCCTGTACAGAGAACATGCTGTCATTTATTTTTTTCCTTTAACTCTGATTGTTTGAGAAGACTAAAGAGAGATGAAGCTAAACCAATGCTTGATCCCCAGGTGAAGCACAATGCAATCTCTATTACTCCACCAACTCTTAGGATGGTCGGAAGAGACCATTCTTTTTGGAAGCAAAGTTAAAAACTGGGGTCAGTACTACCAGCCATTTCTTAACACTCTATCTCCTGCCTCTATTTCTTAATAAGGACTCTTAAGATATCTTAAATTGCAAGTCTAGTTTACCAACACTTTGGCCAAGCACTATTTCCAGAAGAAATATGGTCATGCTGCAAGAGATTAGGAAGAAAACTTTCTGCACTGTATCCACAATGCCATATAAATAAGATTATGAGCTTAGCACGCTGCTTCCTTCAACTGTTCTTTGAAAGCCAGAACCTAAAAAGCCATGTATTTAGGAAAGCCTATTTCTGTTTACTAGGGCTGTGGCTACACTCCCACTTTACAGCGCTGCAACTGGGGTGTGGAAAAAACACCCCCCTGAGCGCTGCAAGATACAGCGCTGTAAAGCGTCAGTGTAATCAGGGCAGCAGCGCTGGGAGCGCAGCTCCCAGCACTGCACGCTACACCCGTAAGGGATGTGGTTTACATGCAGCGCTGGGAGAGCTCTCTCCCAGCGCTGCCGCTCTGACTACACTCACACTTCAAAGCACTGCCGCGGCAGCGCTTTGAAATTCCAAATGTAGCCATACCCTAGGTGTTCTCATACAGATGAAATGAACATACAAAGCCATAAGGAACGTAGTGGTATGAGGAAGAAGGCATTACTTAGGCCCAGTTCTGGTCTCGGATACACCAGCATAAACGCAGAAATCAATACTAAGGCAGTACTGAAGTCATGAAATAAAACGTGGCTAAGTTAAAAGTTTCGATGGCGCTGATCCTGCAATGGTATCTGCCAACATGGAGTTCACTGCAGGATTGGGACCTAATATAGCAACTCAGCTGTCTTGATATATGGGTGAAATCCTGGCTCATTGAATTTCACCCGAAGCATTTTCTACTGATGTTTTCTTTGTTGAGGGTGAACTTTAAGATAGGGCTCTAAGTATATATCCACTGACTTAAATGAGAGCAAATTGGGCTCCAGCTTTTTGGAAGTGGTAAACGAAGAGCATCAATGCTTCACATTTGTGCCATAATATTTTCCCCTCCACTAATGCCAATAAGTCCAGATTTATTTTCTATACTAATATAGAAAATACTGACGGAATAACTGGCCTGGAACATTTAGTTGAATTTCATTAGTACACAGGATAGTCGCACATACATTACACACATACGGTAGGGATGGTGTGAGGATTTTATAGTAGTTTCAACTACTACAAACATGGTAGAAAAATGAGACACTGCATCTGAATCACACACACACACACACACACACACACACACACACACACACGAAATGCACCAACATTTATTTTCTTGTTATTGGTTTGTTTGATTTGCTTTTGGCTTAGAAAATAAAACTCCTCTGTGTATTTTTTTTCCCTCCATAAAAAAAGGTTGAGACAACATAATCAATGAAATATTCATACACCTGCCGTCATAAAAAAATCCCATCAAACAGGCCTGCCTGCTGGCACCACTGATTTCAGTAACTACTTCTCTCTTCTAGCCCTAGTATACAAATCCTCCCTCCATCTCCAGACACATGTTGAAATGTGATATTTACTTCAAACTTGTTGGACTGGAATGGGATGGGAGCCACAGCATGCATAAGGCCAAGATTTGAATGAATAAAAGCAGAACCAATTGCTGCTCTTCCTAACATTTTCAGACTATTCATGGCCATAAAGCTTCTCAGAGTCTCCAGAACTTCACACAAAGTTTACTTCGTATGCAAGGTTTTCTAATTGAATGTTGCATATGAATTTCTCCAAAATTCAGGCAAATACTAAAACTTGTATGATCCAAGCAGGAGCGTAATTAGGATTCTACTCCTACAAATTGAGTTACATGAAAGCTAGCTGACCCTATTGCTCAGTAGCCTCCTATTCATTTCTGCACCAATCCCAAAACTGGCTCTTTTTTATAGAGCCAACTTCTGTGGGTGAGGAAGACAAGTTCTTGAGCTTCCACAGAGCTCCTGACATGAAGAGGTGGTCTGGATAAGCTTGTCTCTCTCATCCAATAGAAGATATTACCTCACCCATCTTGTTTCTCCAATATCCTGGGACCAATGCAGTTACAACAACATGGCATATCTTAGGCTGTCTACATTAGAAAGTTGTGCCCCTTTTAACTATACCAGTACATACAGAAGGGGGGGTGGGAGGCATAGCTCAGGGTTCTGAGCATTGGCCTGCTAAACCCAAGG
Source organism: Gopherus evgoodei (assembly GCF_007399415.2). NCBI lineage: Eukaryota > Metazoa > Chordata > Testudines > Testudinidae > Gopherus > Gopherus evgoodei. The sequence goes on along the minus strand of NC_044328.1, from coordinate 122,016,939 downwards.
TTGTGAGTTCAATGCTTGGGGGGGTCCATCTGGGGATTGGTCCTGCTTTGAGCAGGGAGTTGGACTACCTGACCTCCTGAGGTCCCTTCCAACCCTGGTATTCTATGATTCTACAGTTCAAGTGATACAACTCCCTTAGCATGGGCTTTATATTGGTATAAAGCAACTTTATGCTGGTATAGCTTCGTCCTGTATCAGAAGGGGGAAAAGCTATACTTCATTTCTTAAGTTCTGAGCATTCGATTCCAAAACCTTAATGCTCTGATGGCAGTTCTTCTGCATAGAATTCATGATACCACATAATGTCATAGCTATATATTTATAACACACAGTCAAAAATGTGCTTCTAATATCCTTCCATATAATCTTGCTATCTCAAGACTATAATGTACAATAACCCATGAGCGTGAAGCAGGAGGGAAACATTAGGTGATGTGACGAAGAGGTCATTGCATGAAACAGTCTGTCCTTTCCCTCCAAAACGCTCTGTTCAATACTACATCCTCTCTCACACCACATGCTAACATGACTTCCTTTAGGACATCCCACCAGTTCATCTTGGCTGGCCTGTCATTTTCTTTCAGTCATGATCTGTAGAACTCTTTTACCCAGGTCTGTGCCAGAGGTGACCAAACCATCTCTCATTTACAGATGTTACCCTGAGCATGTTTCTAATCTAAAAACACACACATTCCTCACGTGGTCTTTTATGTTTACATCACTCACTCATATCAAGTCACATTTATGTGGGACAAATCATTTGCTCATGTTTCTTCTTTGTTGTCCACTCAATGTCATACATTATAAATGGACGGACCACCATTTTACAGGCTCTCTCTTTTGATCTTACTATGTTCCCGTCATATTACACACCATTGCTCTCTCTCCATTTGAACCAGACATTCACCGTCCTAGCTCTAATTCTGTCCTGCATTTCCCCAGATTCTGGAACCCAAATATGTGAAACTTTGCATTTTCAGTACGTGTGCCCATCTAGTTTCAAGGATCATCCTTCAGTGTTCACTCTACTGAAATGGCATATCTTATCCAGCGGTTCTCAAACTGTGGGTCAGGATCCCAGTGGGTCGTGCCCCCCCTTTTGAATAGGGTCACCAGGGCTGGCTTAGACTTGCTGGGGCACAGGGCTAAAGCCTGCACCCCACTGTCCAGGGCCGAAGCCAAAGCCCGAGAAGGCAGGGCTCAGGTTTCAGGCCCCCTGCCTGGGGCTGGAGCCCTTGAGCTTCAGCTTTGGTGCCCCCTGTCCAGAGCAGTGAGGCTTAAGCTTTGCCCTCCTGGGCAGAAGGGCTTGGGCTGTCTCAGGCTTCGGTCCCCCCTCCTAGGTTGAGAAGTAATTTTTGTTGTTAGAAGGGGGGTGTGTTGCAATGAAGTTTGAGATCCCCTGCCTTACACTCTGTTTTTCCTCTGCTTATTTTGAGCCGGTCTCTCCAAATCTCTCCCCATTTATCAAGATCCTCTCCTAGCCCTGGCCTCAGACCAGGAACCTATCATTGAAAGGCTCTGTATCCCCTTACAAACCCCACAGTCAATTCAGTCCCCCCAGGATTTCAGGATTTATCATCCACCCAGTGCACAAGACTGCCTTGCAGCGTCCTGCTGATTCAACTGCTCATTTAAACAGGTTTCCGCTATTTTCCTTCTAATCTGGCATCCTCAGAGTATTATTCAATGCTCCCTCCACCGGTGTCTAGCGATTCTTACAAGAGAATTCTAAGTCATGTTCATTGTAAGATGATGGGAGTGCAGAACTCTGAAACCATGAAACACACACAGAAAATTACATGTTTACTGACAGCAATAGAAGAAATGCCAAGTGAAGCAAGACACCTAGCCCAATACTAGAATGTAGTTAGATAAAAAGAAAAATACTAGGTGTCAAAATTAAACCTAACAAAAAGGCCCTATTCGCTTGTCACTCAAAATGCCACACAACTCTATTTAAGGCACTACTCAAGCAAATAAATACCCGTAAGTGTGCCTGGTACAAAACATGCCTCATCTGAAAGTTCTTGTGCAGCGAAGGCTCCATTTGAGTTATACTGGGGTATGTGAAAAGCAAGTAACGGGATTTCTTTCACTGGCATGGGCAAACAGGTGTAACTTGTCTGAATGGGCACTGTGACAAGGTGTAACTCCTGGGAGATGAGGAGTTAACACCTTGCTAAAGATGGACTTTGCCTACGTGAAGAAGAGGTGGAGGGGATTAGGTTAAGGATACAGAGATTCAGGCTGAGGGCCTCTGCTTTAAACAACTCTATTAAAAAGCCAGTCCCTAATCTATGAAGGGGTGGGAATGAGGTTAGAGAAGTGAAATTGGTAATTAAGAGCTCCGATGAGGCTGGACTCCACAACAGGATTAAAGCCTGGTTTTATTTTAGCCTGAATGAGCTACTTTGATTCAGGCTTTTATAAAACCCTTTGGTCTCGAATCCCATTTACTTAAAAAAAAATGTTGATGTGCCAAATTGTTCTACAGACCGTGGCAGGATAATTTTTTAAGTGAAGAGATGCTGTTCTTCTCTTCAAAACCAGTTACTTCGGCCTCACTTCACTCTCATCCTGCCCCTTTGCCAATGAGGTGAGCAGTTCAGTAGATCTCCTCTCTCCCTATTTATTAATAGATCTGTCAACCGGTGTTGATATACTTCATGACAACCCCTCCTAGTTGCAGTTACGGAATGAGGGCACTTTGAACGTTTGGAGGCCAAAAGAGCACTTAGTTTACACTAAACTCTGGTAAACACTTACCACATACTACAGTTGCCAGAGATTTGAGTGGCTCAGGGAATTGGGACCCATTTACCACCTGAGAAGTCTCTGGTTCAAACCTACCTTAAGTTAGTGACTGAAAATTGCTACTAGACAATGACTTGTTTCAATCAGTTTCTAGGAGAAAGGGATACCCACAACAACCCCAATTGGCTGTCTCTGTAGAGAAAGCAAGGACTAATAGATATGGTAAGTGAATTATCCTTGTACCCAAAGAAGTGGTCTCACATGGTTAGCGTTAAGGCATATTGACAGGCGACTGTAGTTTAATCCATGCTCTGTTGACAAACAAGACTTCATTTTCCAAGGCTGTCAAAAACACAATTGCATTATAGCTTCAGAATACGGTCTTGATGCAATAATCATCAGGAAAGCTAACATGGACCAAACATTCCTTGGCAAAGGCAGCTTTCCCCTGCTTGATAACTTAGCACAGGAGCGGCCAATCTGTGGCTCTGGAGCAAAATGTGGCTCTTGAGAGGTTAATATGCAGCTCCTTGCATAGATGCTGATTCTGGGGCTAGAACTATGAGGTGTGGGCGGGGGGGGGGCGTTGCTCACTGCTCAAGCCCTGGCTCTGCCCCAGGCCCTGCCCCACTCCACTCCTTCCCCGAACATGCTGTGCCCTCCCTGCCTACCCTCCCCAGAGCATCCTGAGCATGCAAAACAGCTGATCATCGGAGGCATGGGGGGAGGCGCTGGGGCTGGATGTAGGAGAGCTGATGGGGGGCTGCTGACATATTACTGTGGCTCTTCGGCAATGTACATTGATACATTCTGGCTCCTTCTCAGGCTCAGATTGGCCACTGCTGACTTAGCACTTCATCATGCTGGACAGAAATACATCCTACTTTCCAGAAGTATGTGGCAATAGACAAGCTAGGGAAGTTTCCATTAGTTATCTGGCTCAATTTTTTTTGTTTGTTTTTTTTTTTGCAGCAGAAGGAGGGGGAAATTTGAGTCTATGCTTTCTAAAAGTTCTCTCACATTTGCTGTGTTAAAAGCCTCTCTTTTCAGTAAGTTGCCTCTAATAGCGAAGATAAAACCATTTTAAAGAACTTGCCTCAGAAAAGGAAATGTGGTGGAAAATTGACTCTAAAGTACTTTGATTGTCAAAACCTGAGGTTTTATTTTACTTTATTTATATACTTGATTATAAATAATCTACACAAGCTAGTGATGCAGCACTTCCATTTGAAGCTCCAATTTTCATACCTCTGCTCAATGTGAAACGTATATGCAGTAAATTGGTTTTACTGAAAAGTGTCGTTAAACTTTTAGTTAAGTTAAATTTGCTTTGGAACCTGAATCTGTTTAGGTCTTGATCCTGAAAATAATTATATATGTGCTTAATATCACGCACAGGAATATAGCCATGGAAGTCAATGGGATTGTTCAGGTGTGTAGCATTAAGTCTTTTTAGGATTGGGTCCTCATACTGCTGTGTAATCAGAGTCCCAGTTTGCATCCGCTTCACTAGTAAACTGAAGTAACTGCTTCCCTGCTTGGGGTTCTTCTTGGGACAATGCACAAGTGGAATGTTAACAGACTGGGAAACACAATCCTCTGATGAATTTTTTTAAATTAAGACAAATTTACATTAAACAAAAACATTTTCAAGTGACCTCCTTCCTTTGGGGTCCCCAGTGAGGCATGTCTTGCCTGTATCTGTCTTGAAGTTTATAAATTCTTTGGGGCACGGTCCATTTTCATTTTTGTCTTGTGCAGCTCCAGTCATATTGCTGTATTGCACAAGCACCAATGATCATGATTGTGGCAGGCCTGTCAACACAGCGCCCCCTTCTGGCAGGGGTAGGATGGGGTGTCCACGCCTCATCATTCTCCCATTCTTGTAGCCGCCCCTCTGCCTCTCGGCCTCCTTCTCTACTGTCTCCCTGCCTGGAGCAGTAGCACGGCCTGGCAGCCAGAGTCCATACAAACCCCCTTACAAGCAGGATAGCACGGCCTAGCGGCCACGGTTCATATAAACCCCCTTTTTCGAGCAGGGTAGTGTGACCTAGCGACCAGAGTCCATATAAACCCTCATGGTTTGGGGGTGAGGGGGTAGGGGGACTTGAGCCCGCCCTCTCCACTGAGCCCCGACGCAGGGCCTTGGTAGCGGCAAGCTTTCCTTGCCACTCGCTCGGCGGGGACCCGCCCGCAACATGCCGAGCATCAATATAGCTTTAACATCGTTTATCTCTATAGTTCCCCTGGGTCACTTCCTACCGTGAATACTAGTTCCTCTGTGGCAGGGGGTCCTCCGGTCTGTTCCTCCCCTGTGACGCTCTCCGTCAGGGTCTCAGGTCGTGCCTTGGCTTGGCTGCCTCCCGGATCCTGGTTCGCATGCGTCCTTCTCCTCCAGCGGTCATCCCAGACTGAGCTGATCTGCAGGCCTTTATAGCTGATCTCCAGTTGGAGCATGCCCAGCAGAGCTTCTGGGCGTGGCTTCCTCTGCCAGGAGAGTAGGATTAACCCCTGCTGTACCGGTGCGGGGCCACTCTGCACTGTCACAATGATGCAGGTTTGGAAAACATTTTCAGCTCTGTCCAGCCTGTTCTGATCTAGTCACACTTCATCTTCTGCAATGGTCACAGCAGAGAGAAACCCTTGCTATACAGTCAGATCTAGCTGAGTAGTTTCATCTGGCAATGCTCAATTGGATTGTTTCTTTGCCAGCTGAAGACAAGAGCAAGGGGGAACATGGGAAAAAAAGTAGTAGTAGAGAGATGTCAGGATGTTTTGGAGTAGGAAGAAAATCCAGGTCCAGACTAACTCATTATTTAAACAATAGTTGGAAGAGCCAGGGAATACAGGAGAAGGAAAGCAGTGGTAGGACTCCAGTTTTGCCATCAGAAACCAATGATAATTAAGATGCACTTGAAATGACATCATTAAAGCTCCCATGCCATAAGTAGTCAAGCCACAGCATGAGAATCATAGCACAATGGTGCCCTTGTACACTTCTGACATAATAGCTGCAGAGGGCATTACAACATCAACTAAGGTTAGCATATGCTAGAAAGCAGTCTTCTGAATTTCCAGATATATCTGCGAAAGGTTAGTCCCCAGCTCAGAGAAATATCCAGGGTCGCATAAAGTATTTTAAATTCTCCCTCCAATACTGCTTGCATATGTCAACAGTAATCCATTTCATCCTCACTATCACTAGTAAAATATTACTGTATTATTAATATATCACTTATTTTAATAAAACCAATACAATTAATAAAGTAAAGTAAAATAAATGTACAGTGAAATCTTGGCTGTAAAGTCAAATGGCAAGACTTCCATTAAATTTCAGTGGAACCAGGATTTCACCCTTGATCTTGCATCTTTTTGTCAATGGCTTGGCAATAAAATGTAATTTCAGGACATTAAATCCTAGCGGGGGAAGGAGACCCACCAAAAAAAAAAAAAAAATCTACACTTAGGTTAAGATATTGATTTGGTGGGGAAAGGGAGAGAATCACCTAAATATCTTTTATTTTGCTGCTTTTCAACAACAAACAAAAAACTGACTGCAGAGTGCTAGCCTAGAAGTTAACATGCAGCTTTTTTTTGGTTAAGAACGCCACACAATTGTTAAACGCAGACAGTAAACAATCGCTGCTACATACTGAACTAAAAAGGGAATGGATTCATTATATAGGAGAGATTTATAATGTGGAAGATTAATTCAGCCTGTGGAACTCTGTCTCAAAGAAATTGAGCGCAGTTTAAAATTAGTTCAGACAAAACTCTAGGGCTGAATAGTCAAAAGAATCGCAAAGGATTTAGGTACCTAAATTTCCTTGTAAGCGCTAATTAGCTCCTTTGAAAATCCCAGTCTAGAACTGGACTGTACAATATGGATCGTTCTTGCATTGGTAGGGAGATGGAAGATGATGATTTAAAATGTCAATCATCTCAACATTTTATGCTTCTAGGATAGTGCTGTGTACATTTTTAGACCCAACAGTTTGCACAGTGGCCCTTGAATTATTTTATCACCATAGGCGCCATCGTCATGGATCAGGACCCCACTTCTAAGACAACAAATCATATGTTTCTTATCTATTTCCAGCAGTTGGCTATAGTTAGAGCTGGTAAAAGATAAAATTCAAAATTTGTTTCCTTTCTTTGCATTCAAGTTTTGACAGTAAATCAAGACCTGGAAAATTTTTAGCAGTCCTAGATATCATCCACCCATCAAAGAACAGGATGCAGTCTACCAGCAGAGGCTCTCTCACAATAAAATTAACACATATACGTGACCCTATTCTGAAAAATCAAGATGGGATGACTAAGCTATAAATTAAAATCACACGAAAGGCTAATTGAAGCAGGAGTGTGTAAACATTCAATGTCCATTACGCGTTCTCCAGAAATTCCTGTAACTTCAAGGTAGTTCATTTGACAGCGTTGAAAGCTTTTTTCATCTGCTCTTCATAACTCATCCCATTTAACCATAGCATTGTTAACGGTTGCTGAAAGCATTGATGCAACGTGTTTGGAGAGGAGGCTGCAGAAGGTTAATCTTGGATCCAGCCAATTCAAAACAATAAGAGCCTCTCTGTAGCACTTAAGCAAAGTGTTGACCCCATTTAAAAAAAAAAAAAAAAAAACCACACACACAACCAACCACCCCCCAGCTGCATATATTCTAAGCTGTCTAGAACACTGCTATTGTAGATAAGCAATGTCTTTATGAAATGTTGATGTGTTTTTGGAATGTTACAAAGAGACATTCACAGAGCTCATCTAATACCCGCTGACCTAGTTACCATACAGTATGCTTGATTTAATCATATGTCTGGTTATCCAAAAGGTTTCAAGTGTTGACCAGTCTTGCACCATATGGCTTGCACTGGTTCATCTGAACCATTACAAAACCAACGTGTTCAATCTCCACCTCTCTTCGATCAGCCCATTCTCTAGTGACCTGGCTATCTACATCTTGAGCAGTCATGCGACTATGGATGTTCTACAGTTGTCCCTAGCTGATCAGGATCCCAAATCCTTAAGCAAAATGTAGGTGTTTAATTAAAATTTGCTGTGCAACATGCAAATCTTTACATTCAAGACTGTAATAGGAATTTCTATACAAAGAAGCCCATTTTACTGTGACATTGCAATAAAATACTAACATTACCTACTCCAGAAATAAATTCCCACGCATATGCATATATATAGATATAGCCAGCAACCGTTTAGATTAATTGAAAGCACACTCAGACACAGTGATGGACACAGCACTATTCCACAGAGATTTGAAATCTGGCAAGCAAGGTTTTCATTTTGCAAGCTTCAGCTCTCAGAACTCTTCCATCCACACATATCTGGTTCACTCAGATTCTTTGCACTGACCGAGTTTATCTGATTGGTTCAGTCAGGTGCAACAAAGAGACAGCAGCTGATATTACTAGTCAACCCTTGTCTGGTCCCGTGCTGAAGCCGTCAGTAGAAATCAGCATGGAGCAGAAGAAGCAATGAAAGACAGTGGCATTTTCAGTGAATAGTTTGAGTTGGAAGGGCTCTCTGGTAAGTCATCTCATCCTTCCCTTGCATTGCAGTGTCTGGCATCATTATTTCTAATGAATTCCCAATAGGCAAGGCTAAACTAGACACGCCTATCTCCAATTATGGACATTCCACTGCCTCTCATGCACAGCTGGATGCTAGGGTCAAATATATCTATAATCCTTTCAAAGAATGCCATTTAGAACAAGGTGGAATTCTTTAGCTAAGAGGTACAGTACAAAGAATGTGTGGCTTTATTATCTTCTCACTGATAGTGCTGTACATCAGGTGTAACTCATTTAAATCAACGACGTCATGTCAGTGTACATCAGGGCAATACAAGTTAAACCTCCTCTCACTTAAATTTAACCATTTAAAAGTTAAAACCTATATGACATCTTTACAAATGATACCACACCACTTTGAGGGTCCGTAAACTTTGCTACTTGATATCAAAATGGAAATGTTAGTATTTCTTCAGTTATTGGCCTTCCTACCTAGCATACACCACATCCTATCTCCACAGAGTTTCAATTAACGTGCATTGCCTACCACTTTGAATGGACAGTGGAATATGACCCTAAATGCTAGTCATTACACATAGCTGCGTTTTGTAACTCACTAATGGGCTATACATAGTTGTGATCCAGAAGGCTTAGAGGACAAAGGGCCCCATTTCTGATCTCACCTACCCTGACAAATCAAGCATCACCTCACCCTAAGAGCCAAGATCACAACTTTTCTAAGCCACGTGCACCCAACACCACACGCTAACAAACTGTGATTATAAATGGAGTGGAACTACCACTCCACTATAAGATGGGCCCAAGTTTTCTGAAGCGGAAGCCAGCCTCTGACTCGTTTTTTTTCCAGGTTCTGAGTACAGCTGAAATATCAACATCCAGAGAAAAATTAACCTAATTGTTTGCCATAAAAATACAGCTGTAAACTTGGAAGTTTTGTAAACTTAAAACACACCTTTGATTCTCCCATCCTCACACCTTTTGATGGAGGATTTTGATCTTGTAAGCACTCCGATGAGACTCTGTTCATCTTCGATTTACAGCATCAGTGACACATGGCTGATAGAAAGGGTCTGAAAATGGTAAGACAGTGTAACTTGTCCCACCCTCTAATTCATTTATACGCCACTTGAACTGACACCACCATTTAGTGGATTTGCCCAATTCATCTAGGGGAGTTGCATCTGTGTACACATGGATGAATTTGGCCCTGGAAGTCTTATCTAAAGATATTGCAGGATTCTCTATATCAGCCCACCCCTTGTTCCCTCCCCTATTCATGTCTCAGTCCACCCATCCACTGTCCCTCAAAGGACCATCTTTTGAGACAGATGTGTGCACAGTGTACAGGAACTGGGTGGCATCCCCTTAAATAGTTTGTGAGCCAGCTAGTAGAGGATGGGGAGACATACTGCAGAAGCCACCTTAACTCAATCCAGCAGCAGTGTATAGGTGTAATTATTCCTTATGCTTGTATGTTTGTATATAGTTAACAAACACAGTTGTTTGGCACCCAATGAGGTCTGGGTGGTTTTTGTCCACAAACTATTTAAAGGGATATTACCAAACTCCTATACACTGCAGAGGTGGACAAAGCAATTCATTCTCCATGCCTCCTTCCCAGTCCATAGTTTCTTTGTTAAGACTCCTAGAAAGGCTGATAATGATGGTGCTGATGTTTACCTGTATGACTTGCATTAGCAAAGTTCACAACTGACAAATCTAGTAACTCTTAAGCATCTACAGAACAAAACAAAAAAAGCCCAACATTTTTTTTTCAAAGAAGCTTTAAAAGTTTTTTTTTTTTTAATTCTAGCAAAAAACTGTATAACATCCCTGACTTCCACTGCTAATACACGTTCTAGGGAATCAGTAGTTTCTAGGGAATCTGTGGCCATAAAACATTCCAGCTTTCATGAAAGTAAAAGGAGCCTACTCGCAGAAAGCCACAGAAAAAGAGACACCTGCAAGTTAAACCTCAGGAATTCATTTGCTCCACTAATGTTTCCAAATTAAAGGAGTTGGGGGTTGTTTAAGGAAAGGAAAATATCTGGACATTGTTGCCTTTTGATTAAGATAACCTATATTTTCAATTAACTGAATTGTACAATCTTAGTGACATTCACTTTTGGAGCTTTAAGTATATCAAAATTAAACTGAAGATTAAAGACCAATCTGGCATCAGCTGCATCCACAGAAGCCCAATGAAACCGGCAAAGTGAATATCTATATAGCATAGACGAAACCTTGAAAATCCACTCACCTCAAAGGAATACAGATCATTCTGAGGCATGTATTGCTGACTTCTACAGAATGAGCTCACTTTAAGAAAAAGCAACAAACCAAAAAAAAACCCCAAGCTTTAAGTAGGTCAGAAAATAAAATAATTTTTTTTTTTTTTTGCAAAGAACTTCAACCATTCTCTTTCTCCATTTTGAGATTTTCCAAGTTTTCTGGCTAGCTCTGGATTCTTGACCTTCTGGGTGTGAAAAATCCTAGCCATACAGATCAAGGATAAAACCACACTATTACAGACTTCCTAAGTCTGCAGATAAAGCAGGTGCTCAGAGCTTTCCCAAGCCACCTCTGAGACAAGACCAATTAAAGACCTAACAGGTTTTCACTGCTGTTATTAGGAACTCAGCAACCAGCAGTAAAATAGACAAAACTCAGGTCGACTTTTCTCAGCTTCCTCCTGTAAGAGCTCTGAGTAGAGCCTGGATTCGAGAAAAAACACCCAAAGGCAGAGCCCACCACCCCTCATACAGCAGTTCTTGATTGAAGGAAAAACAGTGGGGGAAGGGGCAAGAAAGAGAATCAGAGAGAAAGCTCCTGCTCCAATCCAGCAGGACAAGAGGAGCTTCAAGTTGATCATATTCCTACTGGTGAGAAAATATAAAAAATGGAAACATTGAGCAAATCACAGGAACAATATTCTAGTAGGGATCCCAGCAGATGGGGCTTGGGTTTGTATTGGGACCTATCATTTTACTTAAATCCTCTGGCTACAAAGACCCAGCTCCACAAAGGTATAAAGGCTCCTAACTTCCACTGATATCTGAGCCCAGGTGTCTAATAACTCTGTCCTCAGGTGTTGCAAATTGCATAGCTTTACTGAATTGAATGAAGATATGTTGATTTACAGCAGCTGAAGAGCTGGTACCTTGTATATAAAGAAGTGGGTGAGCCTAGAGGAAAAACTGACTATTTATTTTACATACTGTACAGACAAAACAGGTATATGTCCTACCAAGTTTATAATTTAGATGAGGCTTTGTAGCTGCATTGGTTTAAACTTAAATATTGTTTTGAAACGGATGTAATAAAATGGTTGAAAGCTTTGGTGTAGATATTCTTTTCTGGTTTAAGGGTAGCTTATTTTGCTTTAGTTTAAGCCTATTCCTAATTTAATTAACCTACCCTGAAATATCAGTGTCCATGTAGCCTTGAGCAGTTTGACTCAACTGGTTTAAAATCACATTTTTAGCTAAACTGGGGCAACTTTCTTGCACAAGGAAGCCTGAAGTTAGAAAAGAAGTGGGGGAGGATAGGAGAGAGAGAGAGAATGACTAGTGTTGGCAGAACTGGGAGAAAGAAAACATGTGGTGAAGAACACAATCTAGGGGAAAAAACTGAAGCGATATAATGGGTGGAGAGAAAGAAAAGGACAAGAGGAAACAAACACTGAAAACAATACTGGGAAAGAAGCTATTCTAGGAAAGTAAAGAGGAAGTAGGATGAGGCCAGCAAGGAAAAGCAAGTGTAACAAAAGCAAGGGAAATCTATATACATTAAGTTACACTTCCCTGATCCTACAAACATGTACTAGTGTGTGCAAAGATAAGGGTAGGTATGCATATGTATAAGTGTTTGTAGGGATGTGTACAGACAGCAGATGGTTTATTCTGCAAATGAATAAAATGATTTCTTTAAAATGAAGGGAAATGTGGCCTTAAGGTAGTGTGGTGACAGCACTGGGTATATCTCACACTGGTTAGCATAGCAGATTTACTCTTTAGGTTGTGTCTGATAATTTTTTGGGGCTCTTGGACTTTCTATGTATAGGAAATGAACATTTATTATTGACAACAACGTAAAATGAAAGTAATGTAAAACATTCATCCTGCTAGAGGTAAGATTTAAACAACTCTGTCCTTTCAGGTTTTACATGATTTTCCAACATACCCAGATAAAAATGCTATGCTGCAAATAATACTGAACTTAAACAAATAGATAAATACATACAGACAAATATAAGTAATAAGCTTCTTCTGACCAGGGAATTCAAAACACTGCTTGAATTCTTTTGTAACCCCTAGTAAGACTTAAGTATTATATTTTGTATAAATGGTACAACTGTATTTTTAAGTACCATTTGCTCACTGCATTGTTCCCCTCCATGTGGAAGCACTCTGTCCTAGCTGACATTAATCCCCTGTGGAAAGAGGGTTGTAGATTATAGATTATTCTATTGCCTTGAGTATTACTAAGAAAAGTAACCGGTGAGGGATAACACCATCAGCTTCCTCTCAGTATTGATACCACCAACAGCTGTCTGGGCAGTTTCCACTGATGGAAAACTTCAGTGCACCTGATAAGGTGATTCTTCATCTATAGTGAGAGGACCTATAGAGCTGAAAAACGATTTTCCCCTACAAGTGCTAACAGATCCGAGGAATGTTTGGCATCACCCCACCCAGGAATAAATCTGACACCCGGGCTGGCGCAAGACAAAAGAGATCTCCTAGTATTCCGCTCCTGCAGCCTGAGGAGGGGTCTGGGGACACAACCAGACAGAACGGGTCGTATTAAAGCAGCACCATTGTCAGAACGCTGAGCCCCCACCTCTTTAAGTGCCTGTCCAGCCAAACCTTAGGGGCCCGATTCTCTTGCACTGTAACTTCCTTCCTTCCCTCCGTGCTCCTTACGCGTCCCCTTGCAAATGCACCAGCTCCTTCCACACGCACACACCCCTGACAACAAAGCACATGGTCCCTGGCTGTGCATGGCAGGCAGGCAAACAAAAAAAAACCACCCCAGCCTCACACAACGCCTTGCAACCCGCAAAACTTCCCGTGCCGGACCCAGGGGCGCCCGCGCCCTGCCATTGTTCCTGGCAACACCCAGGCGGGGGAGGGCGGATTTCCACCCGGTGCCTGCCGCCCCCGGGGGCGGCTGGGGCTGGGCGCGAGCCGAGGGGACGCCTGGCTGCTGGGGAAGCTGACAATAGCTCACTGCGGGGGGCTCCCCGCTTCCCCTCAGACAACAATGCGGCCACCTACCTTCTCCTTCTGCCTCGGCTGGGCTCTGCCCAGGGCCAGCCAGCTCGGGGCTCCCCGCCACAGCTCCGGCAGCTGCTTCTCCGCCCCCCACACCGCCTCCTCCTCCTCCTCCTCCCCCCGGAGATCTGCCGGTGCAGCGCAGTGTCAGGCAGCCCCTCTGCACAGCCCGGGCTCAGCTGGCATCACGCCTCTGGCGGCAGCTGCTGCTCTCCAGGCTCGGTCCTTTCATCCATTAGTGCCCACCCCTCCCGGGCAGCTGCCATGCACGGGTCCCGTCCCCCACCCCCCGGTCTGGGCATTACACGGAAAGCCCGAGCGCCCAGCGAGCAGCATCCCCCTCCCTTGCACTGCGCTGCATGCAGCCAGAGCTGTTCGGCTCCAGGGAGCCTGTGCAACCCCTGAGTGCAAGGATAACGGAGTTCAACCAGCCCGGCTTGCAGCTGCACTGGAGGCTGGGGGGCAGCAGGCTGCGGCGTGGCAGGCCAGCCCCATCAGCGCAGGATCCTGCTGGAGAAGGGGGATTTTTCCGCAGCGGGTCGACACGCTTAGTTAGATCGTGAATGATTTGCTCTGGAGACACCTAGCACCGAAGCTGTGCCTCGAGCCTGCCAGCTGGCTACAGGACAAGGGAATCCCTCTCCCGCTGCAGTCAATGCAGTGAAGGGGAGCTCTGCCCTCCCCATTGTCTGGCTGACTCCTTTCCGGAGATCTGCTGTGTGCAATTCGACAAATCTGTGCCACGAAGAATGTGAGTAACTAACTCCTCAGGTTCAGCGTGCCCACAGCAATTTAGTACCGTGTCCCTCCTCTTGGGAGTTACTGTCACCCTGACTTGTAAGGGTATGGCTACACTTACATTTGTGCAGCGCTGGGAGTTACAGCTGTGTTCGTACAGCTGTGTAGGGACAGCACTGCAGTGTGGCCACACTGACAGCTACCAGCGCTGCAGTGTGGCCACATTTGCAGCGCTGTTGGGAGTGGTGCATTGTGGGCAGCCATACCACAGAGCACCTCGTCTCATTTTGGCGCCGTGAGTTGTGGGAAGGGGACGGAAGGGTGCCAGACCTTCCGCTTCCTGTCCTAACGCCCCGTGGTGCATCGCTAGACATCCCAGCAGTTTGGCGCCTGCAGCGCGATTTCTGTTAGAAATGGAGCCCGAGCTGCTGAGGACCTTGCTGATGAATGTTGCCAGCACATCACGTTTGGCAGTTGAGCTATTCCTTCAGCTCCGAAGTGACAGTGAAGAGTCAGACGGTATTGATTCACCTGACGCGCAAGTCACTAAATTGCATGTGGCAGTAACGGACGTGCTCAGCACTGTGGAACGCCGCCTTTGGGCTCGGGAAACAAGCACTGAGTGGTGGGATCACGTCGTCCTGCAAGTCTGGGATGACGAGCAGTGGCTGCAGAACTTTTGGATGAGAAATGCCACTTTCATGGGACTGTGTGAGGAGCTCGCCCCCACCCTGCGGTGCAAGGACACTAGATTGAGAGCTGCCCTGCCGGTGGAGAAGCGGGTGGCTATTGCAGTCTGGAAGCTGGCAACTCCAGACAGCTACCGATCGGTCGCGAACCAGTTTGGAGTGGGAAAGTCGACCGTTGGAATAGTGTTGATGCAAGTTTGCAGGGCCATTAATCGCACCCTGCTAAGAAGAACCGTGACTCTGGGGACCGTGCAGGACATTATAATGGCTTTGCACAAATGGGTTTCCCTAACTGTGGAGGGGTGATAGATGGGACACATATTCCTATTCTGGCACCACCCCACCTGGCATCCGAGTACATTAATCGCAAGGGGTATTTCTCAGTGGTTCTCCAAGCGCTTGTGGATCACCATGGGCGTTTCACTGACATTTACTCAGGATGGCCTGGAAAGGTGCATGATGCACGCATCTTTTGGAACACTGGCCTTTTCAGGAAGCTTCAGGCCGGGACTCTTTTCCCAGACTGCAAGATCACAGTAGGGGACGTTGAAATGCCCATTGTGATCCTTGGAGACCCCGCTTACGCCTTAATGCCATGGCTCATGAAACCGTATACAGGGAAGCTTGACAGGAGCAAGGACCGGTTCAACTACAGGCTGAGCTGGTGCAGAATGACTGTGGAGGGTGCTTTCGGCCGTTCAAAAGGACGCTGGAGGTGTCTTTATGGGAAGCTAGACTTGGGGGAAAGCAGCATCCCCGCTGTTATATCCGCGTGCTGTACCCTCCATAATATTTGTGAAGGGAAGGGTGAAACATTCAGTGATGAATGGACCTCTGAGGTTTGACGCCTAGAGGCTGAATTTGCACAGCCAGAGAGCAGGGCTACTAGAGAGGCCCAGCACAGGGCTTCAAGGATTAGGGATGCCTTAAGGGAGCAATTTGAGGCCGAAAGCCTACAGTAATGTTTGGTGCCTTGCACGGGTGTGAAGTGCGGTGGTTACAATGATTTGCTGTGCCTGTTTTTCCCTTGGGGTACAGTATTTCTCACTTTCTGCAATAATAAAAAATGTTTTAAAAGCCAAGAAATCCTTTATTCAAAATACAGTACATAAAAGGGCAGGGGGGTAGAGTGCTGAACTGTACATTCAGAGGTTTGAATATGTCCTGCCTGGATTGCTGTGCAATGCCTGCTGCTCTTCAGGATTCATATGCTGCATGGTGATGGGGGTTGAGTGCATAGGGTAAGTGTCGTAGTTCTCAGGGCTGGTAGGTGAACGTACAGGTGTTGGGGGCAGCTGGTGGTGGTAAGAACCAGGCTGCTGGAGAAAGGTGTTTTGAGCAAACACTGAGGCACAAGGGAGAGAGCTTGGGGGGGCGGGGGTTAGCACGGTACTTATCTGCCTGCATGGCTACGAGTGACAGCATACAGTCCGTCTGGCGCGCCAGGAGGCTTATCAGCTGCTTTGTGCTTTTCTTGGTAGCCAATTCCTTTCTCCTGCTTTGTGTTTCCCTCCACTCATGCATTTTCTCTCTCCAGTCCTGCAGCCTCTTACTCTCTCTGGCATACTGATTCATAACTGCTTTCACCAAATCATCTTTGCTTTTCCTTGGTTTACGCCTCAAGTTCTGTAATTTTTCAGCAGGCTGTGATAAGGCTGGAGGATTTAAGGACACTTAAAAAAAACAGAAATAGAAACATTTAAAACAGAGGCTGCATTGTTTATTATCACAGTGAAGGAGTTTGTAGACTATTTGTAGCATCATATACACATAGCAAACAGCACAGAGAGGCCACAGCAGCGAAGACATGGTGAGTAATGGGGTGAGTGTTTCTGCCGTGACTCACCTGGGAAGGGGAGCTGCTTGAGTCAGGGCTCACTGGGGTTTCTGTGCATTGGGGAAAGCAGAGAGCAGCTGGAGGGGACCTGCACTGAACAGTATCCCTACATTTTCAACAGGATTTTCTACTGCCAGATATATCACTGCTGCGTGTTACCTGGGAAGAGCGGGAGGGTCTTCTACAGCAATGTGGATTCCACCCTGGTCCCTATGCAGCTTGCCTGTGTGCAGCCATGGTCCCCCCACCCCTCGCTGCACAGTGGATCAGACGAGTTAGCCTGACCAGGACAAGGACAACGATGGCTCTCCCTATAAACTTGTGCATTGCCCATGCTCTGGCTGAAACTTTTGAAGAGATTACTGAGGCCGATTATCGAGACGTGATAGACAAAATCAATGGGCTATTCCGCATCTAGCCATGCATGCAGCCATAACTCCCCCCTCCTCTCCCAAAACATTTCCATCCTTAAAATAAAAGCTGCTTACCAGGAACCCGCTCCTCTGCTTCTTCTTCACCAACAAGTTCCAGCTGCTGCGACTGGCTAAGCTTCCTCCTGGCTTGAGAAGAGCTCCTGGCTGCATGCCTCCTGGGATTCCGGGGTGTCTCCCTCCACCCCAGTAGCCTCACTCTCGGCTTCCTCTACACCCTCCCCCACTTTTCCCTGCTCTGAACTCTCCATCGTGCTCCTCGGATTGGCAGGGGGGTCACACCCAACTATGGCATCCAGCTCCTTGTAAAAACGGCAGGTCGTGGGGGCAGCTCCTGAGCAGCAGTTTCCCTCATGGGCTTTGCAATAGGCGCTCCGCAGCTCCTTTACTTTTACCCTGCACTGCAACGTGTCCTGTTCATGGCCCCTTTGCAGCAAGGACTTTGATATCTGCCCATAGGTATCATAATTTCTACGGCTGGAGCGCAGCTGTGACTGCACAGCTTCCCCACCCCAAACACTGATGAGGTCCTGCAGCTCGCAAGTGTTCCATGCTGGGGCTCGTTTGGGGCGTGGAGGCATGGTCAGTGATTGATTGCACTCCACACCTGGCTGAGCAAACAGGAAGGGGATTTTTAAAATTCCTGGGGCATTTAAAGGGCGGGTCACCTGAGCCCAGGGCAGTGGAGTGCGAAACGATGAGCACAGTGGCTGAAAAGGTATGCTGGGATACCTCCTAATACACTGGAGGCCAATAAAAGCGCTTTTGGTGGCCACACTTGCTGACCAGCGCTGGAATCGTTACACCCCAAGCAGACCAGGTGTACAGCCAGCGCTGCAGCCAGGGAGTTGCAGCGCTGGCTGTGCTTTGCAAGTGTGGACACAGAGTGAGATGCAGCACTGTAACCCCATCACCAGCGCTGCAACTCTCCAGTGTAGCCAAGCCCTAACATAGCCAGTTTCTGTCTTCTTTCATTGCATTACGGTGGAGCTGTATATTGGACAACAGGTTTTATTCACAAAGATCTTTAGTATATAAAGGCTGAATTTTGTACTGTGATGTGAAACGCCAGAGCCATAAGACATGCACAAGAATACACATGTACTGTTGTGTTATGGATACAGACTTCTCACTTTCTTTCATAGGGTAATACGTTGTCTAATGGACAGTAATGAATAGACAACATAGGCTTTGGCAATGGTTTTGTGGTTGTCAGACCAACTATAGGCTGGTGCAGATGATCTTGGAAATCTGACTTCATTTCCACTAAGCAGCAAAATGGTAAGTCCTGTACATTCTCAGAACAAGGATTGTGGGTAAGCAGACCGTGTGGAAAGTCATAGTGACATTCAGTTGTGAAAGAATTAAGAATATGTCTCCATTTCTCCAGAAATTTAGTATATCCTGTCGATATAGCTAAAAAAAAAACCCCATGTACCATCCTGATTAATTATTGGGTTTTTCTGTAAAATACTGTCTTTTTTAGAGATAATAGCTACTAGCCCCACAATTGCTAAGTCTGTCTCCATATTCCCTATGGCTGTAGGTTACAATACAGATATACTACCTTATATTGTATATAACCTATGTAGTGCTTTTCCTTTAGGCAAAAGTACAAATATAGCCAGACCTGCCTATGCATTCTGTGCAGGCTTGCCCCCAGCCAAATTGCAGTTTCCATCTTGCCAATGATTCGGTGTATTAAAGTTCCCTTAATGCTCATTGCACAACCGGCCATGGCTACACTGGCGCTTTACAGCGCTGCAACTTTTGCGCTCAGGGGTGTGAAAAAACACCCGCCTGAGCGCTGCAAAATACAGCGCTGTAAAGCGTCAGTGTAATCAGGGCAGCAGTGCTGGGAGCGCGGCTCCCATGGCTGCAAGCTACACCCGTAAGGGATGTGGTTTACATGCAGCGCTGGGAGAGCTCTCTCCCAGCGCTGCCGCTCTGACTGCACTCACACTTCAAAGCGCTGCTGCGGCAGCACTTTGAAATTTCAAGTGTAGCCATACCCTCAGCTAATGCTCTTCATACAACCCCCATTCTCTCGTCTCTCCATCCACAGTGACCCCACACGCCTCAGGGCTCTCTTGCCTTATTTTACTGTCTTCAGAGTGACTTGGTTTTTTCCCCCTCCCTCTTGCTATTCTTCTAGGGCTCCAGCTTTGGGATTTGGGGGTGCCCCTAAAATGCCCAGCAGGTTCTAGTGCAATATGGTGATGTTTCCATATTCATATCAAGCTGCCACAAGTCCCAGGATGATGCAATGTCACAATACTATGTCACCGACCTCTGCTCACTATCTGACTCCTCCCAAATCTCTCTCCTGTCCCTAAAGGACCTCACTTGTGTCTCACCCCAACCCACACTTCGTTGCCAGTCCCTATGGATGCAGCGCTGCAGATTATGAACAGCGCTAGCATGATTATCCATAGAAATGTTCATCTGATACACCCAGCAACTTCAAACACGGCTTATCATCTGCTCTGCAAAAACACACCTTGTGCACTGTCTTAGTTCCATTGCTTCATTAGGGGAAATTACATTGACAAGTATTTTGATTTAATAGATCAGGGGTTGGCAACCTTTCAGAAGTGGTGTGCCGAGTCTTCATTTATTTACTCTAATTTAAGGTTTCACGTGCCAGTTTTGCCTTTTGCAAATCATCTTAAATCAAAGTCTAGAGGCAGAGAAGAGACTAAATTCTAAAGGTCAGTTAAACTGTACAGCAGTTGAGATAAATGCTCTTTATCTATTTTATAACTGTAGCATTATCAAATCAAAGAGATTATGGGGGAAAATGTGTCATTACTCCAGTACTGAAAAAGCAGTATATGGAACTTAAACGTGATTGCAGGGTTGTGCCTCGTAGAAGGCACTTTTTACAAGATACACAGAACCAAATCCTACTCCCAAGTAGTCTTATGAGCCAGGTCCTCAAAGGTATTTAGGAGCCTAATTTCCATTGATTTCAAAGGGAGTTAGGCACTTCCTTTGCGGCTCTAGACCATTGGCTTCACATGAGCAAAGTGACTATGATTTAATCCATAGAGAAAGCATATACGCAATGAGACACAATTATTTCTGTGACAATAGTGCCTACCGGCCCAACCATGAGCAGAGCTTCATTGTGTTAGGTGCTGTACAAACAGGTTCTGCCCTGAAGAATTTACAGGCCAAAGAGACAAACTAGACAGAGGGTTGGAGGGGAAACAGGGCCCCAGAAAAGTGACTTGCCCAATGTCCCACAGCAAGCCAATGACAAAGCCAGGAGTAAGAAGCCAGATCTCCTTACTTCCAGTCCAGTGCCCTATCCACTGAGCCATGTTGCCTCCATGCTGAATTACAAAATAATCGATATAAACAAACTAAACTAAATTAGAGACAGGTCTGAGTCATAGCCTTTGGATCTGCTAGAACATTTCAGTGGTGTTCTGAACCATGGAAATGGGTTCAGATCCTTCTCTAAATCACAATGGCCTGAAGAGCTCCATCAGCATTCAAATCTTTGGGCGTCGTATTTTATGTGGCCTAAGACTCAGCTTCTCTGCCAAGCTTATCCTTCCCTTCTGTACCGTCTGGCCCAAAGCAGCCTCTTTGAGAGGCACCATTTCAGAACCTTGTTTGGTTCACGGCACAATATCTACCGTAACCATCCGTTAGTAGTTCCTCTTCCTCGTGCTTGATGTACCACTGAGGAGACAAGAAATCAGCTAGCTGTCTGGACGGTGTTTGTGATCACTCAGGCACTATAGACAGCCTTTCCATGTCGAGTCCCTGCTAGCTGCTACCTACCTAAACTTGTTCCCTGTGCTGATTAGTCAGTGTCATTCAGCTCTACTAGAATTTCTTCTTTACTGCATGGTCGCTCCATTTCTATTTGATTATTTCCAGTGCTGCAATATCACCCCTAGAAGCAGCATCTTCTGGTTACAGACGGTGCGGTTGGATCATGATGGTTTGTCTTCCTCGTGGAAATATTTCAATTATCTGCCTAATCTGTGACATATCTTAATTTGACCATAGCCTTTATCAATACAGTATAGCTCTCGATTTTTCTCTTTTTTGCTCAACAAGCTCTTGGTTAACTAAAATGAGTCACAGTTCCTAAGAATAGTGAACACAAAGCACTGTGCCCACACTGAACAGAAACTCCCTTTTCCCGAAAGTGTGGAGACACCTGAAACGCTGCTGAAAGACCAGGCCATCTGTTCTATAATAAGTTTGTTTGTATTTTTTAATTCATTGTTTTTAGCTAAGTAAAGGAACCGAAGACCACAGACATTCAAGTGGGATGGAGATAATAATCTCTTGGGATCCATTGTTTTAATTAGCTCTGCTTTCCCCATAATGAAAGTTGGATTCTAATGCTGATCAAATAACTATGCAATCTTCCTTCATTGCAAAAGAGGAAGAGTAACTCAAACGACGTAGCTTAGATCGACTTTTCCCTGTAGTTTAGACCTTCCGTAAGGCACTAATTCAACAAACATATTCACACCTGCTTAACTTTACTCATGTGAGAAGTCCCATTGGCTTCAGGGGGAATACTCAGGCAGCGTTGAGACATCAATGAGCTCCTGATGTGTAGAATGCCTTTGTCATACTGTTATACAGTGCTGAAGTCACTTCTCTTTGTTTTGCCACCTCTGTATTACAAATTTGTTATATTTTGTATTCCAGTTTTTGGAATTTCCAACATAATCAACTATGATTTCCTCTCTCATTAGCTCATTTCAGCCTGGCTAAAGAGGATAGTAAATTTCAAGCGAAAAGAATGGATGTGAAATGAACTCAATAGTTTTGGTTTCATGTAACAGAAAAACAGAAATCTTCTAATATCAGCACTGCTTCTCTTAGTGTCCTTTGGAAAGTATTGTTTTCTCTTCCATCTTCTTACCAGATGACATAAGACCGATGAGACATGAAAATTCTCCAGTGTGGTTGGTTGGTTGTTTTTTTGAGGTGTCAAGCTGTTTTGCCAGTCAGTTATATTCTTTTTTGCAGCAATGCAACTCTTTGTTCCTCTCATTATCTTCAGTAATCCATGCTGTTATTGCTTTTGGCCAGAAGATATGCCTAAGCAATATTTAGAAGATTAAAAACATTACATGAAAAGTCTACTGCCATGGCAAGACATGGCATACCTAGACTTTGGAAGCTAGCTTGCTGGTACTTGTGCTTTAGCAATGATCTCATGGACTGAAAATGTAGATTTATTTTTTTTAAGGCAAAACAGCTTTGCTTCAAAAAAAAAAAAAATTTAGCTCCAGTGATACCATTCCACTGCATGAAGCTAATTGGTAAATAAGTTCAATGTCACTCTAATATGGAGAAAAATAGCCTCACTAATTTTATCTCATCAAAAATAATCTCTTAGGTAACATTGCTGAACAATGTTCTTTTTTCCCCATTTAAATGTGGCCTTGTCAATTGCTAGAATATTAATGCTAATGGAGTTAATAATGATTGTAAACTCCATTAGTGTTGATAATCTTTCCTTTTCCCCCACCTATAGATGGGTGAATTTAATGCTTATGAAAGGTGCCAGATTGTCAGTTCTGGACACTGAGGTCCTCTGTTTAGTCACAGAACAGCAGCAGTGGCAGAACAAGCGGTACTGAAAAGTCCCATTCCAGATCAGGGACCCACCATGTTAGGCTCTACACACACACATAAGAGATATCCTAGTCCTCAGGAGACTTTTGATTAAGGCAAAAGACTGGGTTCCGTTTCCACTCTGTTATAGATTCCCTGAGTGACGTCTATCTGTGCCTCGCCATGACCATAGTTTCTGAGCGCCTCACAATCTTTAATGTATTTATTGTCACAAGAGCCCCAGAGGCAGAGAAATGGCATTATCTCCAGTTTATAGATGGGGACCTGAGGTACAGCAAGATGAAGTAATGTGCCCAAGGTAGTACAGAAAGCATGTGGCAAACAGGAGACTGAATCTGGGTCTCCTGAGTCCCACGCAAATGCCCCAGCCACTGAGCCATCTTTCCCTTCTACGCTATCAATTAAGTTGCTCAGTCCCTCACTTTCCAAATCTGTAAAATGGAGCTAACAATCCTTCCTTTCCCCCATTTAGATTTTAAGTGCTGCCAGGCACAGGACTATCTCTTACTATGTGTACAGACAGTGCCTAGTGCAATAGGCCCCAACCTTAGATATAAATAATAATAGTCACCACCTACTAACTGCAACAGCTTGGGCAAACAGGTGGGAGAGCTGAGTGACCCCGGGGGCCAAACTGAGCAGGAGCTGAAGAAAGGATCAGGAGGACCTAACTAAGGGCCCAATCCTGCATTCCTAGTACACCCTAAAATCAGCGAGAGTTTTATAGGATAATTAATAGGAATGCAAGAAATGCAGTTCCAGGCCTTAAATGCATCCTCGGAGAATGTTCCCCTTGTAGATGTCCACCAATAACAACAGGGAACCAGCTGAAGGTACAGACTTTATTTCTTGAGACTTTAAACTCTCTGAAGTCTCCTGGAAATGGAGGCTATTCAGAGGGTTGATAGTACAATATACTGTGCTTCATTGTAGTTAATGTTCTTGTTCAATGTGCTCTCATTCCCATAGGCTTAAAACCAATGAAAAATCATAGATTCACAGAAATGTAAGTTCAGAATGGGCCATTATGATAATCTAGACTGATCTCAAGTATATACAGGCCAAAGAATTTCATCCTGTGATCACTGCTTCAAGAGTAACTTCTTGTTCAGCAAGACCCATCTTCTAGAAAGACCCCTAGTCTTAAAATAGTCTTTCCTGTTGAGATTTGGAGGGAACCCCACTTTTCCTAATATGTATTTACAGGCTTTGAAAAGTGGAATTTTTCAAGGGTTATTTTAGTTAGCTTGTGTTGCCTTGAAAGTTTAGCTTGTGCATCACAGGAATTATTTGAAACATTCACATCTTTTGCAGTTAGAAAACAACCATTTAATCCATTACCCCTGTTTGTTTCCGAAGGCCTGTTTGTCCCTAGTGATTCAAGGGAGATGTTTGCATGGCGTTTTTCACAGTTTCTCCTTCTTGCCTTCCAAAGCTGTTAGGGCCTTACCATATTGTAATAATAGCACCTACAACTTTTCACCTGTAGATCTCAAAGAGCATTACAACGGAGGTCAGTATCATTTGTTTTTACTGGTGGAGAAATGGAGGTACAGAGAGATGAAGTGACTTACCTACGGTGGCCCAGTGGGCCAGTAACAGGTCTAGAACTAAAACCCCAGTCTTCGTCCACTAGGCCACACTCATGCTCATTGAGCATTATATATATTGCCAACATTCTGGGGATAGGCAAGTTTATATAAAATAGAATTTTAAACAACTTCTTATTTCTGAAAAAGATGTTGCTAAAACACATCCACTCACAAACATCAACCACAAGCGATATCACTATGAATTGCCCTGGGGCATGAAACGTACAAATTTGGAAGCATAGAGAAGCCTTGTGTTATCTCTGGCTGAAATGCTTCCAGTAGCATGAGAGCTGTAAATGGTCCTCAGGAGCAGGGGAAGGTAGCTGCCGAGGAACAGTGGGACTCAACCCATTCTGCACACCGGGGCTCTGCTCCGGCTATGCATAGCCCAACATGAGGTAGGGACGTAGACCAGATAAGGGGCAGGGAAAATGTATGCATGATTTCATGGGACCAGTGACCATAAATTCAGGGGATGGGGTCACAGGGAGGCATAGAAAGTATAGCTCCTGTTACAAGCTGCACACTGCCAGCTATTTGGGCCCTGATGCTTCCAAACAAGTCAACAGAAATGTTGCCATTTACTCAACTGGAGAATGATCAAGTGCTTGCAGCAAACAAGAACCTATCAATCCTAGAAAACGTGTATGCTACTTTTTGTTGAGTGCCATCTACTGGCCCCTTATCTATTAACAATCCCCGCATATCCAGACATCTCTTTTGCAGAGTACTCTCCTAACTCTGTGCCTCAGATTGAAATACAGCCATGCAGGGGGCTGTAGGGCTGTCCTGAACCCTTGTCTGGGTACTGGGAGTGAGTCTGTCCCCCAGCCTGCATATAGTTCACTGCAAAGTTCTTGAGCAAGGGCTGTGAAATTACCCTCTACTTACAGCAAGGAACAGGCAGCTTTACCATTGCACCTATTTTTACCCTCTCTTCCCCGGCCATAGCCAAAGCTTGAGGATGCTTCGCTACCATCTCCATGAACTTCTGACAGCGGTGAAATAGAGGTACAGCTATCCCTGCTAACTGTCAGACATATCTCAGTGCCTGCAACTGGGTTAGCACTGTGAGGGCTTTTGTTTAGCCTTGCCTGAGGCCAGGCTATGGAAACACATTAAAAAAGGTGAGACATTTAGCTGGTTAAGCATACTAAAAGAGGGTCAACAAGCTTATTTTTGATACATGGCTCCTGTTTGTTGAATCATAAGAGCTGAAGTTACTGGAATGGCCAAATTCTGATTTTGCCACACTGGTGTAAATCAGGAGTAATCTCATTTACTTTCACCAGAATTACTCTGTATCTTTACTGATGTGGCCCTGAAAGGTCTAAGATGAACTTGTTGAATCAACATTAGTGCTCTCAGCCTTCAGAATACTCCTGGTGTGTAATGTATTCTGGTGATTGAGTGAACTATACAATTACATTTATGGAGAGCCTTAGCCTGTGTATCAGGAAGCAGAACCTACAAGAGCATCCATAGTCATAGTCATCTGTGGTTCAAAGAACAAGGTCATTTATACACATGAAGTCTTATATGATAATGCTTTCATAAACCCAGTGAAAATGTACAATACAGGTTTCATCTTTTAAACTGCATTTCAGTTCTGTCCTATAATTCTGAGCCTGTGTGCATAATACCTAAATAGCCCCCTAAATAAAAATACATGAGTGCAAAACTCATTAAAGCTATCAACCTCCATTCACAAGCCTCCACATTCAAATATCATGCTCAGCACCAAACTAAACCATGTTCAAATTCCTTATTTCCATAATATAACACCAATCAGAATGGACATATCAAATTCCTCTGCATTACAGGCAGATGTACATCTTCCAGCTCTGACCATGGCTGGATTAAGATCAATCCTCTGTGGCTTAGTGTGTGTAGTATAAAATGTATAAATGGATGTGCGCACAAAAAGCAGAGGCTAATATTCAGGCTGTTGCATGTGGATGCTAAGTAGAGTGATATAGGCAGCAGGAAAATAAATCAAATATGGCTAATTTTAAAACACCTCCTCTGCCAAACTTTATAAATATCTGATCAACGAGATTGGTGCCAACAGGCAAAGGGTTCACTTTTCTTCACTAGCAATTCCTGTCTCAGGCCTATCAAACTCACGACACTGAATACTTACATAGTCTTACACTTACATAGTAGTCACCCACAAAGGGTAGCATGTGAGTTCTCTGCTGCAATATTGATAATCATTGTGTAATGCATGTATGGGTAGTATTTAAGGAATAACGCAACTATATTGAAAATTATGCCTTATGTTTGTGGGGTAAAAGTTAGTCACAAGGAATCATATGTCTCAGTGATGGGCCACTGCAGTGGGAGGGAGTTGTCACTGCTCCCTGGTCAGCCAGTGATGTAATGTAAAGTTCAATTGTCTGCCCTTGTTCCATCCCAAAACAGTCTGGAAAACCAAAGACAACTGCAAACAGTCAAAACCACTTTGAGAGGCAAAAAAGAAACACATTATAGCAAACCGGGGATTTCCCTGCCTGTGGAGAAAGACAAAAGACTGATTCAGTATATCACAGGGTGGAGAAACACACCCTGCATCAATCCACTGGGAAAACATCCTGTGGTGTTTCATGAAAGCTTGGCTCCTGGTCCTCGTGAAGCCAGCCAGCTCTGCAAACTGACTGAACTGTGGGGAAAACCAATTTTATTAGATAAGAAAGGTAACTAATAATAAGTGTGGGCCCTAGTTTGCATTTTATGATTTTGTTTTATATTGTAACCATCTGTTTCTCTCTCTCGTGTTTCTAATGGAACCTCCACTCCCTCCCAAATAAAATGTTGTTTGTTTTGTTATAAGTGCTCATCAATGCTGTGCTTTATACAGGAGTGGTGAACTAAGGTAAAACTGGTAAACAGGGGCACGCTGCTCCTTCGGGGACAGAGGAGCTGGGTTTCTGTGAGTAGCCAGTGTCAGTCAGGGACTTGATATCACAGGGGAAGGCTTCAAGGGATTAAGGAACAGGGGCACATCTCTTGTTAACCCACAAGACAAAGCCAGGGCTAGCATAGTCCACAGGGGAGTACTTGAGTGTCTGGAAAGCTGGTAATGTGAAGGTGTTAGCACTCATCCGCCATTGGCAAGACTTTCTCTCACTAGAGGCAGGGGTGATAAAATGACTCTCAGTTCTGGGTGTCCTGAGAACTGTCACAGAGATATTATGGAAAACTCAGTTGGCCCATGAAAAGCAAGTATGTTAAAACTAGAATGCTTTAATTTAAATAGAGCTGATTCTCCACTTTCTCACACTATTGTAAATCAGGTGTAATTCCACCAAAGCCAATAGTTACAGTATTGTAAAAACAGGCTAAGTGAGAGGCTATTCAGGCCCATCATAGTACATAAGAAAATAAGAACAGCTATACTGGGTCAGACCAAAGGTGCATCTAGCCCAGTATCCTGTCTTCCAATAGTGGCCAATGCCAGATGCCCAAGAGGGAATGAACAGAACAGGTAATCATCAAGTGATCCATTCCCTGTCGCCCATTCCCAGCTTCTGGCAAACAGAGGCTAGGGACACCATCCCTGCCCATCCTGGCTAATACCTATTGATGGACCTACCCTC
This sequence comes from Gopherus evgoodei, assembly GCF_007399415.2. Classification (NCBI taxonomy): domain Eukaryota; kingdom Metazoa; phylum Chordata; order Testudines; family Testudinidae; genus Gopherus; species Gopherus evgoodei. The sequence continues at coordinate 121,988,843 of NC_044328.1, read as the reverse complement.
CATGAACTTATCTAGCTCTTTTTTGAACCCTGTTATGGGCTTGGGCTTTACCACATCCACTGGCAAGGAGTTCCACAGGTTGACTGTGCGTTGTGTGAAGAAATACTTCCTTTTATTTGCTGCTGCCTATTAATTTCATTTGGTGACCACCTAATAGTTCTTGTGTTATGAGAAGGAGTAAAAAACACTTCCTCATCTACTTTCTCCACACTATCCATGATTTTATGGACCTCTATCATATCCCCCCTTAGTTGTCTCTTTTCCAAACTGAAAAGTCCCAATCTTATTAATCTCTCCTCATACGGAAGCTGTTCCATATCACTAATCTTTTTTTCTCCCCCTTTCTGAATCTTTTCCAAAACAACTCTTTTGAGATGGGGCGACCACATCGGCACGCAGTATTCAAGATCTAGGCATTTTATATAGAGGCAATATGATATTTTCTGTCTTAATGATTCCCAACATTCTGTTAGCTTTTTTGTCTGCCATTGAACACTGAGTGGATGTTTTCAGAGAACTATCCACAATGACTCCAGGATCTATTTCTTGAATGGTAACAGCTAATTTAGACTCCATGATTGTATATGTATAGTAGGGATTATGTTTTCCAATGTGCATTACTTTGCATTAATCAACATTGAATTCCATCTGCCATTTTGTTTCCCAGTCACCCAGAGCAGAGGGACTTGCAGTCTGGACCCCTGAGTTCTATTCCCAGCTTGGGGAAACATGTTGACTATAACTGTTTATACTAAGTGCATAAACAAGTTTTGCAGAATCCTGATTAAACAAAGGGTAGGATATTCAAAGAGGCCCATGGAAAGTCAAGGGAGTTTGTGCTTCTAAATCATCTAGGTGCTTTTGAAAATCCCACCCAAATCATATACTAAGGACAATCATTCTCCACTCTTCATTGAGGCCTGATCCTGCAAAAGCACTGAGGGTTCACAGTCCTTCACAGGATCAGGTCTCATGTTTCCATGTGGCAGCAAATTATCCAAATGTCATTAGATAATGAGCTTTTATGTCTCTGACTCTCTACATATAACCCTCATAAGCTCATTATCAGGCTGTTAGAGGAAAAGTGGGATAATTAATTGCCCTCCGTCATGCTTTCTTGCTACAGAAATTTACTTATTTTACCTATCAGATTATTAGTATTCAGTTTAATAAAGGTATTAACTCCATCCATCTGAGCAGATAATCCAAAAACGTCTGTGCAAGGGTATGTGTTAATGTCTCTGTCACTCTACACAGCAATGATTATGTGTGGAAGTGTCATCCACTGGTGTAACTGGATGGATGCAGAATGCCCATATTTTCACATTAGTCTATGTGCTGCATGAACATAGGAGAGGCCAAAAAAAATGGCCTGCCAGAAGATTAGTTAGAGTATGAATGTTTAGTAGTTGGGATCCTATTTAAATAAACAGAATCTCTCTTTCTTTATGTAGTCAGACATTAAACAAATAGGAAGTGACTAAACTTTGTGATAGATTTGTTCCTGTGATGCATGATATGTCATACTCTAACAATGAGTAGTGAATTCCTTTAGTCAATGTATTCAGACAGACCAAGCTATGAACCAACATGATATTACAGAAGGCAAGTCCACTACTTTTCCGCAGTTTTGATGGTTCTTTTGCACTAAGCTAAGAGGACAAAGGTGTAAGTAAAAAAGAGAAGTTTAAAAATGACATGAAGGGGTTTGGCTTTCAGAATCTATGAATAATTCCATAGGAGAGAGGATCACGTCCTTTGGCTCTTTATGGGAAAGGCGAGTACTGCAAACCTCACCCCAACTGGGTCTCATTCACCATTTTTCATCACTGGGAAACCATTCTCTTGCAGAACCTGCAATTTCACCTCCTTCTGCTTCCATGATGGCTAGCAGAGCTCCATGCACAAAACTGTGAGAGCATTCCAGCTGCATCATATTTTATGTGGTTGATTTATCTATTCATTCTCACAGACTTATTGAACTTAAATTGGCTTGCATGGTTGTGATTCCCCCAGCCACATACTAGATTCTCCAGCAGGTAATTTTTCACCTTGCGGTCTCTTGTCACACAAACATAGTTCTCCACTTGCATTTTTCTGGCTTAACTCCTTGAGTTCCATTGGATGCCCAGTCATCACTCAGCAAAGTACTGCTCATACAAACCGCCTCTATGCACTGTTCCTAAAATATATCCCCCCTTAAAGGCATAGATTTGGGTCATGCAGTTGCCAAGGCTTTAACATATGCCATATAAATTCTTGTTTTTTTTCCTCTGGAACTAAGACGCACTGACCCCATGGTATAAATCTTGTAAAGGTTATGCCCTTTGTTGTGACTGGTTCATGGAGCAGGATTTTATCATTTCACAAGAGACCCTTGATTTTTGTTGCTGTTTGTAACTGAGGGCTGGAGAGCTGGGCAGCCATGTGGTTGGAGTGCTTGACTTCCAGCCCTCTGTTTGGTCGAGGTGCCTCAGTTTTTAAGGCAGCGGGCAGGGGAGAAACCCAGACCCTCTCACTCCACTGGGTCACAGCCTGCAGCTTGTGTAAGTCAACCCCTGAGTAGGGGACCTCCCAGCATAGAGTCTACTGCTCTGGGCTACTTCCTATCGCTGTCCCTCCAGTTTGGGGCATGGCCCTTATCGTCCAAGTCACTGGAGTGGCTTGTCTCTAGGAACACCCCCTCGTGAACCTTGGTCCAGAGGCACTGGAACAGGGGAGGGCAGAGGTCCATGGCTCCCCTCCCACTTTTGACTGTCCATGAGGGTGAGCGATGGGGGGAGGGGCAGAAAGGAGTGAGCAGGGGGCAGGGCCTCAGGAGAAGGGGCAGTGCGGGGGTAGTGTGGACAGGGCCATGGTTTGGGCTTTGTCCACTTTTAGGGTGCTTCCCACACTCCTGCTTTGGGCAGCATCCTGCTGCAATCCCAGGTTCCTCTGGGCAGGGCGGCCATACGTTTGGTGGGATCAGAACTCCACAAGGTCTCCGTGCTTCAGTCACCTCGTTATCTCTTAGGGCAGGTGCTCCTAACTCTCTTCGTCAGTCTCCTTTAGCCAGGAGATGGTCCTTATTTCCTGGTGGCCACCTTGGCTAGCAGGCTAGTGACGCTTCCCCTCAGGTACAGAGGCAGCTAGCTCCTGCCTCTTCACCAGTCAGCACTGAACTGAGCCGGGTTCTTTTCTCCTTTTCTCCTCTACTCCAGGCCTGGCATTGGCTGCAGGTAGCACAGTGTGGGGCTAGCTGGGCCCAAAGACTCTCTTTAACCCCTTCTGTGCCAGGGGGTGGTTTCTCTGCTTCATCACACTGTTGCCGACTTTAATGGCAGTTTTATTTGCAACAGCAAATCATAGGCGCTGATTCTGTAGGTGCTCCAGCCCTGGAGCACCCACAGAAAAAAATTAGTGGGTGCTTAGCACCCACGAGCTGCCAGCTCCCCTCTGCCCCTCCAGTGCCTCTTACCTGCTGGCCACCCTGCCAATCAACCCCTTCCCATCCCTTTCAGCATCTCCCGCCAGCCGTGGATCAGCTGTTCCACGATGTGCAGGAGGCCCCAGGGTGGAGGAACAGGACATTGTCGGGGGAAGGGGCAGAACTGGCAGGAAAGAGGCATGTCAGGGGTGGAGTGGGGGTTGGAAGAGGCAGGGGACGGTGAGGAGCTTGGAGGAAAGGGTTGGGTGGGGCTAGGGGCTGGGATGGAGCTGGGGGGTTGAGGACCTCCGGGGCCCAGAGGAAGCCAGGGCCAGTGGCTACACTGTCTGAGTAAGATACTTCTCTGTTGACCATGGCTAATGGTCCAAAAAGGCAATAAAGATCTTAAGTATGGAAGACAACTCAATAAAACCCACTGCAAGACTCCTAAATGGTTTGCTAATCACTGAGACTGAACAGGATTTCTAAAACTTTTCAGGGAATATTAGTTCAAACCACTACCTGCTGCAAACAGAGGCCTTTCCTTTCACTGTTTTTCCTCTTGAATTATATCAACAGTGATAACTAGATGCACTGAAAACACCCTAGCTTGTTCTGTGCCAGAAAATCTATGCCACAATTCAGTGATCCTTCATTGGGAAGGGTTTTCCAAGAACTGGGGGCAGTTCATTACTTTCATGCCACTCTAATAAATACTTTGCTGGGATAAACATATCCGCCATGGAATCCGTCCACTACTAACCATCCCTCTAACACCACTTAGCCCCAAAGGCTTTAGCGACAATGGGCCAGATCCTCAACTGGTGTAAAGTGGAAGAGTCAATGGAGCGACACTGATTTACAACAGCAGAGAATCTGGCCTGGGATGTATGCACTGGCTGTCTGTGTTATCTAGTATCTGCTTAGTAAAATATCCCTCTAGGAATTCATGATAGAGCTCTAGCTGTCACGCCTGCTTTCCTCTCATTCATCCATACAGTACTTTTTTCAAGGTGATTTAGGAGCTCTGTTATCTCCTTTGCTTTAGCTTTCTTATTCATTCTTATCTGCCCTAGCACCAGCTGTCTCACTTCCCTCACTGTCCCTCAAGCTTTTGTTAATATAATTTAAACACTCCTCCACCCCAGTCTGTTTTCTTTCTTCAATTGCTGCCTTCCATCTTATCTCCAAAGCCTTTCAATCCCATCCTTATTTCCTTGCTCTCTGCTTCTATAATTCATTTAGCTCAAAGCCTCGGTGTGACTGCTATTCTCAGTTCGTTCCATAAACAGTACCAATATTTTTATTCCTGCACATGTAGTGCCAGGCAATAGCTATTCTTCCTCACTGCCCAACTTTATCCAGGACTTGTCATCATGTCCTATTTGATACCTTCTTTATTTCTCTTTCCCCTCCCCCTCACAACCACCTTTTCTCTGGTAAATGCAGTTGAATGACTTCACGAAGGCACAGAACACTCCAGTTTCTTTCCAAGCAAAAATCTTTGTTGTGATTTGCAGCACTTTCCAGATTAAGTGCTTGGATCAAAAGTGGCCTGAATGCCTTTTACCAGTGAAACTCAAACACTTGAGTGTGTAAACATGCAGCTACAAAGTTTCATCCCCTTCTGGGTGTTGCTGCTAAAAATACTGCAGTTGGTTCTAGGCTTTAGGGACTAGCAAACAGAATTCCAAGAATGAGTCAAAAAAGATACAAAGGAGGAATTAGTATGCCCAACAGCAAATTACACAATTCAAACCAGGTTTGTTTAATGTATGGATCTGAGGCAACGTATAAGTCTGATGCTGTACCCCGATTTCCTACAGAACTCTGATTGGCACTTCCCATTATTTTACAGATTAAAGTGTCTTTACAAGGACACAGACTATAGCCACACGTCAAACATTAGGGGGTTTTCATTCAAAACAAAGTTCAAAATCTTCCTTTGTAACTGTCATTTTACATTTTTCCCCCTCCAAATTTAATTCCCTAGCTACAAAGAACACTCTGATGTAGGGCTAGGGGGCTCCGTGGAGGTAGGACATAGAGCTGAAGTAATTCTGATGGAAGTTCTGTATAATGCCAATCTGCTTTCCTTTTCAATAATGCATTAACAACAACTGTTTGCTAGTTTGTTAGGCAAAAGGATCGGAACATCTGGTGGTGGGATGATGAATGCTTAAATAGCAATGTGTTACGCTCACTGGCTTTTTGAAAACTGTGTATATGACAGGAGAGCTTGGTGAATACTGCGAGAGATACAGCCGTGAATAAAGAACAGGAGTACTCGTGGCACCTTAGAGACTAACAAATTTATTTCAGCATAAACTTTCGTGGGCTACAGTAGCTTATGTAGCTTACAGTAGCCACAAAAGCTTATGCTGAAATAAATTTGTCCGTCTCTAAGGTGCCACAAGTACTCCTGTTCTTTTTGCAGATACAGACTAACACGGCTGCTACTCTGAAGCCGTGAATAGTCATTTGAATTTTTAAAACAATTTTTCTTCGATTGTGTTTGCATCCCTTTTGGGTTTGCTTTTGAGTGAATGCTCTAGTAAATGAGTTTCCTGGCAGGAATGTTTTCTTTAACAGTGAATATTATTGCAGAATATTGAGAGAAAGTGAACTTCAGGTTCATAACTGTGAACATTTGCACCAGAAACCAAATTCTAAGAGTTATGCTCATCCAATTTGGAAACAAGAACATAACATGATCTCTGTCCAGTGAAAATAGCACATAATTTTGTTAGGTAATAAAGCAAGTCCTCACTCACCTCTCCAACACCCAAGTTCGTGTGGAGTTGGTATTTGGGCACACAATTCTGTCAGAGACCAGACACCAATGCGTTGATCAACGGGCTCACACTAACCCAAAAGCTTTAGAATAAGTGTGGCCCCTTTATTAGGGGTGAGCATCAATATTTATACACAGAAGTAAACAAAGTGATTAATAAAAGATAATGGTCATGTATAATCAATCAAGATTTTACAGGAAAAGCAAGTTTAACAAGTAAATGCATAGAGATAAAGGCTAATGGCTACTTAATAAAGGGGGTGTCATGAGTAGTTTGCAGGTCAGTGCTTTGTTCGATAAAGGGTTCAGAAAGGATTATGCAGAGACGGCCAGTCTGGGTGTGTTTTGGCTCCAAAGTTCACCAAAAGTTTAGACCCAACAATTTGAATGTCAAATAGGATGACCAGACAGCAAATGTGAAAAATTGGGACTGGGGAGGAGGGTAATAAGAGCTTGTATAAGAAAAAGACCCCAAAATTGGGACTGTCCACATAAAATCGGGACATCTGATCACCCTAATATCAAATATCAAATACTTGCAACTGTTCAGAAGAAATCCAGAGACAAGAAATATTTGCACGTATATTTTGGCATGAATGGTCATTAAATTTGAGATCGGAAGAAAAGCTCTGTATAAACTTGAAAGCTTGTCTCTCTCACCAACAGAAGTTGGCCCAATAAAAGATATTATCTCCCACACCTTGTCTCTAATATCCTGGAGCAACACAGCTACAACAACACTGCAAACAGTAAATTTGAGTAAAAAAATCAATCTATTCCTGGGCAATATGCAAATGGAAAGATAAAATGTGAATAAATTACTCGTGAATTCAAAGAGGTATCCTTGTGGCACCTTAGAGACTAACAAATTTATTTGGGCATAAGCTTTCGTAGGCTATAATCCACTTCATCAGATGCATAGAGTAGAAAATACAGTAGAGAGGTATAAATACACAGCCTATGAAAAGATGGGAATTGCCTTACCAAGTGGGGGGTCAGTGGTAACGAGCCAATTCAATTAAGGTGGAAGTGGGTATTCATAACAAGTGACAAGAAGGGAGGAAAAATCACTTTTGTAGTGCTAATGAGTTCAGTGAATTAAGGTGGCCAATTTCAAACTGTTGACAAGAAGGTGTGAGTATCAGCAGGGGGAAAATTAGTTTTTGTTGTGACCTATCCACTCCCAGTCTTTATTCAGGCCTAATTTGATGGTGTCCAGTTTGCAAATTAATTCCAGTTCTGCAGTTTCTCTTTGGGGTCTGTTTTTGAAGTTTTTTTGTTGAAAAAAAAAAGTCTGTTATTGAGTGTCCAGGGAGGTTAAAGTGTTCTCCTACCAGTTTTTGAATGTTATAATTCTTGATGTCAGATTTTTGTCCATTTATTCTTTTGCGTAGAGATTGTCCAGTTTGGCCAATGTATGTGGCGGAGGGGCATTGTTGGCACATGATGGCATATATCACATTAGAATTATTTCTTTGGCCCTAGCAGATAGCTATTTAGGGCTAGTCTACATTGGCAACGCTGATTAAGAAATTTGCAGCACTGTAAATTGCCAGTGTAGACAAGCCCTTAGCTGAATTCTTAAACCCTTTATTTTTAACATCCTACACACGCACAAAAACCCCTGAGTCAGCATTGATGTAACTCCGATATATGCTATATGATCTGCCCTTTTACTGAAAAGAGTGTGACTTGCCTTCAGTGCATGGTTTTAGACATGCTGAGCAGTGCTGCTTACAAACTAAAACTACTGCACCCCCCTATAGACATAAACAGCGGTTTCCTAATTATAAGAAGCTTGAGAAAGAATTTGGCTTGAATGGTTTATTTGTGAAGTTAGCAAATTGGTGATTGGTTTTCTTATCTGCACCAAACCCTTTCCTTCCATAAAACGCCAGTTATTTAGAAGGTCTTGAAGGCAGCAATTGTTTAATACAGTAACAAAGAGCAGAACGCCAATGACTGAAGTAGTGGACATTTCCATCAAAGGGAAGAACTAGTCAGGATTTCATGGACACCACAGAAGACGGTAACATGAGGATGTGATTTGTGGCCAGCTGAATAAATTCACAAAGAGGCATCACTAAAGCTTTTAGCTTGCATGCTCCTGCAGCTGAAACTCCCTCTGTACATTGTAAGTGTTTAATTTTAAAGGTCCTCAAGGGGTCTGGCCTCTGGCAGCATGACTAAAATGAAATGTTCTGGTTCAGGATTAAACAGAACAGAGAGGGGAAGGGACAATAAACAAAGCACCTTAAAATTCCCTTAGGGGAGATCCACCCCATCTTTCTGACACTATTCCAGCCTGAATAACTCAGGCAACTAATTAAGAGTCAACTCAAATAATTAACAACTGTGAAAACACACAGCTTTGCCGTAGGACCATTGAGACACAGATTCAAAGCTGAATGGTACAGTTTATAAGCTCTTGACAAATGCTCATTATCAAATGATTAAGATCAGTTATTACACATGCGGGTATTTATTTCATCTTTGGATGCCAGTATGATTTTTTTTTTAATATTGTCATCAGATAAAATCTGGGGAGTTATACAGAGGATGCTAATAAGTATTTTGGACCACTAATCAATTATAGAAAGAAATGAACATTACTCCACATTGGTTTCTGCTGTCTAAACAGAACTGGATTCTGATGATCGTGTGGAAAAACAACATGCAGCAGGAGTGACCCGCAGAAAGCAAGCAAACATTGTACATAAATATTTATGTAGGAAGGTTATATAAAAGACTCCTCACTGGAGCACCTGGGACTTCACAGTGATTAATCAACAGTAATCAATATGACCCTCTTCAGAATCCAGGAGACCCACTGCTGCATTGGATGAATGCCTGAACCCACATGCTCAATATCCTGGCCGGCTCTTTTTGGACCCAATCCTGAACTCGGACAAAACTCACTCTGGGACTAGGCCTTTCATTAAGAAAAGCCTGAAAAGAAACATACATAGCTTACGCTGTGCCAGAAGTTTGTCAAAAATGGACTTTAGTGAATGCAGGGATAGATGGTATTTAACTCTCTTTAGTCAACCTTGCCAAGTTACAGTGACGAGAGCCCACATACTATGCTGATGGGTGATTTAGATGTGCATCTCAATCAGAATTGGGAGTTAGATCATTTCCTCTCATAGTAAAATCCCTGGAAGGGGACGAAGCAGAAAGGAAGTCCCAGGAGTCCTCCCACCATTCTGAATCATTCTGTCAGGGGTGAAGTTTGTCTCTCCACAAAATGAGTCCATCCCATTCCCAAACCTTGCAGATCATGAGGACTGTGCGGCTGATGGCCTAGTAACTCCATGACAATCCTGAGACCCCAGTGCCGCCTTTCACTTCCTGGCACTGTGACTCCACTGCAGGGGTGGTTCCAGGCACCAGCGCAGCAAGCATGTGCCTGGGGCGGCAAGCCGGGGGAGGGGGGGGCGCCTGGCCAGTCGCTCTGAGGGCGGCAGTCGGGCAGCCTTTGATGGCTTTTGTGCGGGAGGTCCGCTGGTCCCGCGGTTTCAGCAGCAATTCGGAGGCAAGTACGCCAAAGGCGCAGGACCGGCAGATCACCTGCAGAACCGCCGGCCGAATCTGTGTTCCCAGCAGACCTCCCGCAAAACACATCTGAAGGCTCCCTGACTGCCATGCTTGGGGCAGCAAAAAACATGAAGCTGCCCCTGTCCACTGGAGGTGTGGCCCTGGTGATCTTCACAATTCCCCACTTGAAGAGGCTGAGGGGCACCACGGAAATGGTTAGCTTTCCTGGGAACACCCCGTGGGGTGGTGGGAAGGTGAGGTGCACCCCCCTCCCACACAAAGCACGGCTATGCTCCCTTCCCCCCTCTGCTGCACAGATCCCAAGCATGACAAGAGCACAAGGGATGTGCACGTGGGCTTGAAACAGCGCCACAGAGCCAGCAGCCTCCTTGCTCGAAAGGTGGAATGCACACCTCAAGGGCCACACAGGGATCTCAGAGGCATGATCTCAGCCTGGGTGTCCAAAGACAGGCAGCTAAACGAGTGGCTTGTTTTTCAGTGAGTCTGAGCACCTGTAACTCACAATGACTTGAGTGGGACTTGGACCTACTTAGCACTTCTGGAGATTAGGCCATTTATTTAGGTGCCTAAATTAGGCTTTAAGCGGAAGGAGAGTCTTGAGGCTGAGACACTGGAAGGGATTCTGGAGCGATCTGGGTTCGATTCCTCGTTCTCTTAGGCAACTCACTTAGTCTCTCTGGGTATGCCCACACAGCATGGGACAGCTCCTGCTCTACAGCTCTGCGGGCGGATGGGCTTCAGAGCCCAAACTGCAACGTCAAAGTGCTGTCTATTTCACTCTTTGTAGAGCACTAGCACAAGCCCTGCCAGCTCAAGTCTGTCATCCCAGGTGGAGAGGCTTGCTCCTTCTAGATCCAAAATATCTCACAACCATACCCTCTGTGCCTCAGTGTCACCATCTGTAGAACAGTGATAATTCTCTCTCAACTTACCAGAGTTTGGAAAGGATACATTGATTCATCTTTTTGAGGTGCTTTGACACTATGGTGGCTGCTAGGCACCTTAGAGAGCCAGGTGTAGCAAGGTCTCTCCTAACCAAGTGTCAGATCCTGCCTCTGCCTTGGTTTTCCCTTAGAATTAGCCACTCACTGGCTCCCAGCTCTGTTACCTCACTGCAGTGACCTGGTCCTTCTGCTAAGTCCAAAACTCCAGCCATTCTGGGATTTAAATCAAAGTCCATCGCAAGCCTTCTGCCCCAGACTCTTCCAGTGAATGCAGCCCTCCTTCTGAAGGTCTATCTTTTTTCACATTGTCATCAGCCCTTCCTCTGGGGCTCATCTCCTTTCTGGGCTATAATGAGCCCCTTCTTCAGTTTGTCTACAGTAGTCACTGCATCTCCTTGCAGGGTGGCAGTATGGGGAGAACCCACAACCACTCCCTAATGAGGGTTCCCAGCCCTTCTGTTCCCAGGGCCTCTTTATACACCCCCAGTTTGGCCTCCTCATTGTCTCTTTCCTGGCTAGGCCTCCTGCTCTTAATAGAACATGATCTCCTCGGTCTGGGCTCCCTGGAGTCTCCCTTTGACCACAGCAGACCTGAGTTTTTAATCACATGCTCTCCATCATGTGATCCTTGCACTCATTCTCTCCTTCTGCAGAGCTGGGCAAACCCTGGAGCAGGATGCCACTGAGCCCCAACCCCCTGAAAGGTGTCACCTTGTAACACCAGGTCATTAATATAGACTCAGAGACTTTAAGGCCAGAAGAGATCATCTAATCTGACCTCCTGCACATACCAGGCCAGAGAATCTCACCCCCTGCTCCTATCTAACTTCAAAACATCCAGCTTTGAAAAGCAGGGCCATAATGTTTGTATGGCATTAGAACAATAGAAAAGACTATGAGTACTAGAGTCACAATTCAGACATAGTGGAGAGGGCTCCCTGATTGTAGGACATCAGACCCTGGGGCACGTTAGAGCAGAAGGACCTTTATACTAGTGGAGGACTGGACGTAGCTTCATTATGTTCTATCTCATCATGATACATTCCCAGTCCACTCTGACACATCCCTTCTCACTGGCATGAGGGGTTCTGGCTAGAGAAATAAGTGATTACTGTACCTCTGCCAGTTCTACATTAATAGAGGTTTCCCCTCCACCTGGAAGATTCTCCACTGAGAATTTCCAGGTGGTTTAAGTCACTGTGTGCAGAGTAGTGGAATGGAAAATCTAGCCTAAGTGTTAATGTTGCTAAAATACATGGCAGTCTACAGCCAACTGGGAATGTCAGTTCTAATGTTCTGAAGTGTTAAGGTTACATTCTGGGCTCAGTAGAAAGATAGCCCGGTGGATTTTGCTCAAGTTGACTAGTAACCGAGAGTACATCTATGATTGCTTTCACAGTACTATGCAAGGGTTAATGGCGGCAATTTCAGCAGGTTGTTGACCTTTCCCTTCTACACACCTGAATGACTTGGCATATGGGACCTCAAGTGTTAATGGTTTAATGCTTCATTGGCAAATTTAAATGAAATTATAGCCTGGTAAAAGAGAGCGTTTAGACGGGTTGTCAGATCACGTGGAGTTATACCATTAAGGCTTTATTAATCAACACGGATACACAGCCTTCCATGCCGTAGCAGACCTGAAAGGTCAGAGATGTGGATTTAGCACTCTGCCAATCTGTTCATCACTGTAAACACAGGGCCTCCTCCCGGGCACTGTCTTGTGGTCTCAGGGCAACCCTACAGTTGGTCCTTTTTCTCAGTTTCCTTCTTCAGATCAACTCAGGACAGCCTTTGGAGAATATAAATAGTCCTTTTTATGGGGTTAATTTATTACCAAGAGTCCCACTACCATGAACCAGAATCCCCCCAGCACAGTCCAAAAAGTACATTTGTCCCAACAGTCCAACACCAAGTACAGTTCTGGCATCTCTCACCATGCCTCACCCCAGCTGCCAGGTAAGGCTCCCACATCTCTCACCATGCCTCACTCCAGCCCCTCTAGCTAGGGTGTTTTTCCACCCTGTTTCCTTCCCAGGTAATGTTCCAGCTCTTGCCTGGAAACATCAGCGGGCTCAGCCCTCCATCATTCCCTAGATTTCAGCCCTCTGTGGTTTTCCAGCTCCAGCTGGGCTATTGTCAGCCATCTTTGGCTCTCTGGCCAGGGGAAATTTGCAGGTGACCGCCTGACTGCCTTCTGCTTTCTCTTTCTTTTCTTAATTCTGGGTTCTAAAGCTCTCTCTCTAAGTGCTCTCTTAATTTTTCTGGATTCTGAATTCTCCTCTCAGGCTTCTGAACTCATTTATAACTCTTAGGACAGCCCCACCCTCCTCAGTACACCAAACTAGGGTACACCTGGACACGAAACTAGGGCATACCTGGACTGGAACAGCAGAATTGAGCTCCATTTCTTTTCAGAAGCCAGTTAACCTCTTACAAGCACCAAATTGTCTGGGGTGTGGGTTGTTTTTTTGGTTGGTTTTTTTTTGGCTCTCACTCTTCACTGCGGTAGACAAGCCAACGCCACTATTCTACTGTTTATTTAGGCTCTGAGGAAACTCCCACTGAAGTCAATAAGAGTCTTCCTGTTGACTTCAATGAGAACTGGATTGGACTCAGAGAGAACTCAGTTCTTCAATCTGCAAATAGATTGGGGAACATCAGAGAACTTTACATTACCTTTTGATTTTCAGATCTCCTCCTATTCCAGAAGGTGCTCAAGAATGTAAGCAACTAAAATTCTTGTGTTCAGTCCTCCTGCCTGAAGCTATACATCCCTTCTGCAACTTACTGAGTCTTTGTTTAGCCTTGACAGAGAGGCTAGCAATGATATTTTTTTGCTGAATGATACGGTTTTTAACATATCAAATAATCCACTGTAAGTAAGTTTAGCAATACTTCTAGCATGTGATGTACATGTAAGATCCAGGTTTGATAGAACGTACTATATTGGCCTCATTGTCTGCTTTGATATAGAATGTATGTCAGGATGCTACATCTCCTAGAATAAGCTGACATTACTATAATATTATAAAATCTTATGTGAAAACTACATAGCTCCAGTGTTTCTTCTGTTTGTATGTTGGTGTTATTTTACTTTTGACAGGAAACTGCTGTCAAAAGTAAAATATTCCTTACCTTATCAAGTGAACACAGATCTGTGTAGCATAGAGGGAGTACATTAAGCTATTGCCTTAGGGTCTTTGCTGCAAATGAATATCATTCATGCAGCATCATATGGCACCGAGACTGCATTTATAGTGAAGAAAAAGCATATAGTGTTTTGGTCTGAAAAAATTTGTCTCAGAATGTTTTGAGGAAGTTCAAAGGCAGAACTCAAAGCTAGGGCTGGTCAAATATTTGCCATCAAAACTACTGTTCAATAAAAGAATTGAGTTTTCAACTAAACAGTTGGGGGAAGGGGGAAGTGTCTCCTTTTTGCAGAGAATTTAAATTTTTCTTTGAAAAGAGGAACACCCAAAACCCTAAACATTTCAACTGAAAACCAAACTATTTTGATTCTGAAATGCACCTGCAGTGCCTTGTGGGTTGTAGTTTGGGGATGCCTTATGCTCCCATTTTCCTCTGCAGGCCAGGCTCCCCCACCAGACTTCCCCACAGCTGCATTTCAGAATCAAAATATTTCTGGTTTGGGCTAAAATATTTCAGTTTTCAATTTTTGGCTCAACGTTTTCCATTGGCAGGGTTAGGTGGGGAGGAATTTTTTCCATCTGGTTCTGCAGAAAACCTCTGAACGTCTCACCATCCACAAAAAGTTGCCCTTCACAGTGGGATGCCATTGTTACACTTATTAATATGTTACATCATTATCTTGCTTCAGCTTCCTTTAGAACTACATTTTACATTCTGCTATGCAAGGTCTGCTCCCATTGGCCTCACAGGTAGCAGCTCGTACATAGCAGGTTGCACAATTTGATTCATAAAGCCCTGCAAAATGCAGGAATGGACCAGGTCAAAATGCCTTGATAAAGGATGTGCTGGCAGCTCTGTATCAACAAAAGAAATCTGGTTGTGAATCTTGCATCCGGCATAGCTTTTCACTGAATTGAAATTGTCAGCTTGTTGTGTTCCCTTGAGAAACAGACAGTGGTTCAAATGTGTTAATCAGTAAACTCAGCAATTGTAATTTAAGCCAGTGGCACCACACAACATCCACTAAAATCAATGTTGTAACTGATGGGTAGTGAAAGGCCTTTTTGGTTGACAACATTATTTTAAATCCTGTCAAATGGAGCCAATGAAATGTAAAGGATTGTGGAGATGTGTCATAAGGCTGAGATTTGCAACCTATCCCATTGTATATGACCTATCCATTTTGGTTATATATTATTCATTACTTCTAGATTATTCTAGCTTGGGCAAATTGTATATTTAAACCGTTGGTGCAGGAGGGTGTATTTTACCCTTGTACTTTGTAAGCTTTGACGTATGAAGAGAAAATTGTATCATTTTAAGGGCTCTTGCATAATGAGACAACCAAGATGAAAAATGAGCAAGCTTGTCACGACATAGTCAGCGCATTTGTTTTTGCTATGAAAACCAATTGAGCAGCTAATTTTAAAGTAAATTGCCCTTGCTTCTGAAGAGATGTTTTGACATTTACACTGGCAGTTACCTACTTAGATGGGACTATTTTGGTGGTATTGGAGGGTAATTTCAATGGGCTTCTAAATCTAATTTCTACTAATATGGTAGATGCCCTTTGGGCATCGAACCAGAGGTAACTCATTATTTTTGATGTCGAGTAAGCTTCCAATACAAACATGAGCTTGTGGAGTTGCCAGAGGCAGAATGTAATGTGCATCATAAAAAAATTAGGTACCATAAGCAAAAGGGTTTTCTGCGTTGACTATAATCTTTTTTTTGTTATTGACAAAAGCAGATCCTTAAACACTTCAAAAGCTCATCACTGACATAAATCTGCTCCCACTGAGGTCAGTGGGGGCTTTGCCCTTGACTTAACTGAGAGCACAGTTAGTGCTTTAGATATTCCAATCCTTCTGCTTTTATATGGCAACCCATGGTATTGGGTGGAGACCTGAGTTCAAATGAGCTTTGACTTCTAAGTATAGAAGCTAGCATGCAGACTGACAAATAATCAAATAAAACCTTGGTGATGGCAATCGGAATGTCATCTTCTTAGACCAAGACTGAATTTGTCCCTTAAATTGTAAGATTCATAGTGTAACTCTGCACTCAAGAGATAGATAACTGGTTATATTAGAGGAAGGAGGGGTCTTCAGATTTTGCACTTGATTCTGCCTCATTGTCCTCTGAGGCTGTTGCTTCTGTTTTTAAAAAAGAAGTTCTTAGGTTTGTGTGGGAAATGTGTGCACACAAACACCATTAACAAATGCGGTCTCCTGTGAAAGTACTGTGAAAATGTATCTCGGGATATTATCTTATAACTTAGCCTGGCATCTCATTCTCTGTGAGTATGGTCTCACTTTTTGACTCTGAAATTTAACAATGGAGGGAATGTTAAAGATGTTTACGTGAGCTACAACTGCCAGAAAAAATCTGGTTAATATTAGATTTCTACTTCAAACAACAAGATATGTATGCTAGACTCAATGAAAGTAAAATTAATAGCATTCTTCACTATCATGAGGGAGGCTATTGGTCCACTATTGTCTTGAAGGTGATATTCAAGGCACGTTGATCACTGGAGGTCTGTGTCATGCTTGGTACACGTTTGTGGGATCAGGTGTGAGGCAAATCCGAAGCCGGACCAGGTCTACTCACCAGGGCCGGCTCTAGCCATTTCGCTGTCCCACGCACGGCGGCATGCCGCGGGGGGGGGGGGCGCTCTGCCGCTCACTGGTCCCGGGGCTCTGGTGGCTCTCCCGCAGACATGGCTGCGGATGCTCCACCAGAGCCTTGGGACCAGCGGACCCTCTGCAGGCACGCCTGCGGGAGGTCCATCAGAGCCGCCTGCCGCCCTCCCAGCAACTGGCAGAGTGCACCCCGTGGCATGCCGCCCCAAGCACGCGCTTGGCGTGCTGGGGCCTGGAGCCGGTCCTGTACTCACTCAGATACAATGACCCACTCTTCAAGCAGAGCCTGCAGTAACTCATCCCTCAGGCATGCTGCAGCAGCCTATCTCTGTGCAGGACCCAGGTCAGGTGACCCTAGACACAGGTATTTCACTCTCAGCACCAGAGCCAAGAGTTAGTCTGTGCAACAGTACCACTTGGCTAGGAACCTTCCTGCAGCCTAGCGGTGTTACAGACTCCCGAGACTTCCTGCCCTTGATCCTGTTCCTGCACCAGTGTTTCCTGAACCTTGTTCCAGTCCAGTTCAGCCTTGTCTATACCCTATTCTGACCTCACTCCAGCCCTATTCCTTACACACTCCAGCCTTGAACTCACCTCCTGACTTCAGACCCTTCAGCCTGCACCTAGGCTCCAGTTATGATGCTGATTTGGCTTGGCTACAGACTTTGATCCTGGTTCTGATTTACAACCCTTACCCCAGTTTCAGCACTGCCCTTGACCCAGTCGCTCAGCTATGTCCAGCTTCGACCCTTTGTACCTATTCTTGACCACTGCTCCGACCACCAGGCCTGATCGCCTAGGTCCCAGAGCCTAACATCAAAGCCTTAGTATGCAGGACCTTTCATACTGTCCAGCTGTTAACTACTGTACAGTCCATGTACATTGGCCAAACCAGACAGTCTCTACACAAAAGAATAAATGGACACAAATTAGACATCAAGAATTATAACATTAAAAAACCAGTCGGAGAACACTTCAACCTCCCTGGTCACTCAATTACAGACCTAAAAGTCACAATTCTCCAACAAAAAAACTTCAGAAACAGACTCCAACGAGAGACTCCTGAATTGGAATTAATTTGCAATCTGGACACCATTAAATTAGGCTTGAATAAAGACTGGGAGTGAATGGGTCATTTCACAAAGTAAAAGCTATTTCCCCATGCTAATTTTTTCCCTACTGTTACTCACACCTTCTTGTCAACTGTTGGAAATGGGCCATCCTGATTATCACTACAAAAGTTTTTTTCTCCTGCTGATAATAGCCCACCTTAATTGATGTCTCATTACAGTTAGTATGGACACACCCATTTTTTCATGTTCTCTGTCTAGATATATCTTCCTACTCTATTTTCCATTGCATGCATCTGATGAAGTGGATTTTAACCCACAAAAGCTTATGCTCAAATAAATTTGTTAGTCTCTAAGGTGCCACAAGGACGCCTCGTTCTTTTTGCTGATACAGACTAACACGGCTATCACTCTGAAACCATTCATAAAACTGTTTGTGAACAAGTTGCCAAACAAGAAATATTTTTTTGAAGAAATTCATACGTCAGATAATATATTATTAGTATTATTTGTATTATGATAGCACCTGGCAGCCCCATTGTGCAAATAGATGAGAGTGTCTGCTCCAGAGCTTGCATTCTAAATAGAAATGGCTGATAAAGATGGGAGAAAGGAAACGCCGGCCTTTTTTACAGCTAGGGGACCTAGTCACAGAGAGATCAAGAGCTTTGCCCATGGAAGAGAACTGAACCCAGGAGTCCTGAGTCCTGCTCCAGTGCCTTAACCACAACATCCATCACCTCACTAAGGTTTGCAATCCCTTCGTGAATAATTCACAAACAAAGCCAAAATTCCTCAAGTGACGGTGATTCACTTGCCATGCTCTACTATAGGAGTTTTCAATATTGTCTCCTTTCTGTGCTTTTTGGTTTGTCAAGGACACCTTTCTTATGAGAGCTGCATAGGGAGCTTGACCTTCCAGAGACAGATTTGGGCTGAAAGTATCTCCTGATGCAGATATGAGCACTTTGTTTCTAATTTAGTGAAGACTCATTACAACTTTGGATGAAACACATCATGTTTTCCCTTTGGCTTCATCTGCTAGCATTAATTAGGCAACAGTTAAAGGCTTGCTGCTGTGTCCATTGGGAATATGTGGTAACGTAAAGACTCAATTTCCCTGTTGAACTGATGCATTGTGGATGCTGTGAGTCTGTCCTGGTCAGTTAAACTATTAACATTAAATCTGTGAAATACTGGAGTGGAAGGGAAAGTAGCACAAAATACAGAGCTTTAGATTAAGATGTTTTCTGCTGCTCTGTTTTGCTGGAGAACTGCTCCCATCAATTAGGGCCAAATTCTCTCACCCCTGCGTAAAGGCTGAGTAAACAGGCTTAGCACGGAAGAGCTACAATCTACACAGAAGCTGGTAGAGATGAAATTGCCTGTCCCAGTCTGGAGATATGGTGCACAGCAGCCTTTGGGCTGTAGTGGCCATGGTATGCGGCACCACTGGCACTGCAGTTTGGCCAGTGGAGCCATATCGTTTATGGACCTCTGCCTCGCTGTGATAGAAAGCTATCCCAGAGCAGTGCTGTGTGGTATGCAGAGATATGGAACACACACACATTAGTCCTACCCTGAATTGCCTGTCTTTGCTCTCTCAGTGAAAATGCAACAGAAATGCATCTAAGTGTAGATGAAAGCACAGGCCTGGGAGTCAGGCTTTTTGAGTTCTATTGCTTGCTCTACCACTAACTTCCTGGGTAACTTTAGGCAAGATGTCTCTCTGTGCACCTGTTTCCTGTTCTGTAAAATTGGGGCATTAACGCTTCCCTATCTCAGGGAGGACTTGATTGGTGTTACCAGGGTTTCTGATTCTGCCCTGCATATTTTTACCTGCTTTTGGAAATTTCCATTACATGCATCTGACAGAGTAGGTATTCACCCATGAAAGCTTAATGCTCCAATACATCTGTTAGTCTATAAGGTGCCACAGGACTCTGTTGCTTTTTTGAGATCCTTGAGTGGAAGGTGCTATACAAATGCAAGTACCTGAAGAAGAGCTTTCTGCGAGCTCAAAAGCTTGTCTCTCTCACCAACAGAAGTTGGTCCAATAAAAGATATTAACTCACCACCTTGTCTCATACAACTATGAGACATTTTTGTGGAGGAGGAAGGGAAGGAGCATGTATATATGTGCAAGGGGAGGCAAAACTTGTGCCTTAATTTTAAATTCCCTTTATACACCCTGATCACTCTTTTACCTCCTGAAGAATTTGCGGAGAAAGCCCAAAGACTGTTAAATTATACACTGTTGGATGGCAAGCATGGCACTGAACATTGTGAGGCTTTCACCCCGACCATTTGGTTAAAATTTTACTGATATTAAATCTACAATACTGTGAGCCTTTCACATTCAGGTATTAATTTTAAACACTTTTCTATAAACAAGAGACATTCCTGGATGGACTTGGTGTCCGCCCATCTCTCTAGTCACTTCTTGGAGCTTTTCCAAATTGCTTTTTGACATTAATGTCACCCAGAGTAAGTAGCATCACCCACAGAAGTATAAAGGGAAGGGTGAACAAATGATTCATGGTTTAAAACAGGAGAGAGAAGTTTTGCTTTTCCGTGACATGTTAAAACAGTCAGATCCTTTAAGGATTCTATCAGTCCACCTGTCTTAATCAAAAACCTCTTTGTATATATAATGAAAGTCCTTGTAACCCCAAAGAGCTGAGATGGTTTTATACATAAGGAACTAAGATCCAGATCCTTAAGGATTTTATGTGCCTAGCTCCCACTGAGTTTTGCAGATGAACAGTGCTGTATAACAACAAGGTACTAGTGTGAGTAATGGTTGCTCAGTCTGACCCCTAAACTTTGGGCCCAAATTGGCTTAACAAGGTACCTTCACCAGAGTGATAATTGGGAGGTGACGTACAAAGATTCAGTCACAGTTGTGCTAGAGGAGGCAAAGGTGTACGGAAACTCTAGGAGGGGCCAGATCTATTCTAGCTGAAGAGGACAGAGTCAGGCACCAGGCCTCCAGGGGCCTGTGTCAGGAGAGCCTGAGGGAGAAACCCCTAGATGGGCCAAGAGGAAACACTGACCAATCAGGAGCCCGCAGGTTGGTTAAAAAGGCTTGCCTGCTTCTTCTTAGTGGCAGAGCTGGGGAAGACTGGGATAGACCAGGACCTCCAGCTCAAGTGCCTCAGAGCTAGGCCAGAACCTGGTGAGGGCCTTGCCTTCAAGCTGCCTTTGTAGTTTTGTTCTGTTTTTATTTTATGGTGCAGACAGCCAAGTTCTGAGTTTGTTATTTTGTGAGCTCTCTGGTTAGAGACTGACTCTGAGCTTACAGCTCAGCCCACCCTATTTCAAGCAGGCAGCCCCAAACCTACAGACTAAGGCAGGGAATGCCTGCAGTGCCAAGCTCAGTCCGAAGGGGTCACTACAGAGCAGACCCACCTGCCCCATGAGATCGAAAGGTGTGTTGCCAGAGTAAGAGACATACGATCAGATCAGTCCTGGCAAGTAACTTAACGTGCCAAAACTTGTCCATTTTGAAATTTTAAATCAGCTACTAAGCTACTACAACAGGCAAGAATGGAAAAGCAGGAAGAGAAAGAAAAGGGGAGAAATTTACTACAAAACACCAAGTGACCAAATGGCTGACAAAATTATACTGTAAACAGCAACATCTGGCAAAGGCAAATTAATAGCTTTAGATATTGTTTTCATTTCTATAGAAGCCTTCCTTGATTTATCTTACTGGATCAAATATTTTCCAAGCTATTCTGTCTTATCAATGCTGCCCAAGGTAATCAGAATTCTTCTGGCAGAAGTACAGTGTCATGAAATGGCAAATATTGCATTACGAACCCCTGTAATGGAAGTAAACATCTTTCTCTTGTGCAAGCAGAAAGCAATATAGCACAGAATTTCCCCCTGGGAATAGCTCACCCTCTTGCAATGCAAAGTGTTTTGAAAGCATTCAGTTGATCTCAAGGGTTTTTTTGTTGCACAATATATATAAATCAGACACTTAGCCGAGTTTGTATATCTGTTTAATACTGGTTATTTTAATTCATTCATAATTAAGAAAAAATGATTCTCACCATTTTGAAGAATAAACCTTATTGTGTTTTTGAAAAGTAAACAGATTTGCAGCACGTTCACAAAATACATAATATGGCATCTGATCCAGCTCCCCTTGAATTTGGTGGAAAACGTTGAATTCACTTCAATTGGAGATGGATTAGGGTAATTTTTTTGGAAGACTTTAATTGCCTAAATCACTTTTGAAAAGGGGATTTAGGGTCCTTTTGAAAACTATACTGGGTCCTTTAGTTTCATGATTACCATTGGCTGCCATATGGTCAAGGGAGCTTTTTTCTGTAGCCACATGTGAAATCTTTGTACCAGTCAATTAATCATCATTTTGCCTTTGGAGGTAGGTGACATTGATTTAGTTGGGGATTGGTCCTGCTTTGAGCAGGGGCTTGGACTAGATGACCCCCTAAGGTCTCTTCCAACTCTGATATTCTATGATTCTATGAACATAGCAGGGATATTCCCAGTGTTACCTACACTTAGTATAGGGGATCCCATCAGCACCACTGTAACATTTATCCCTTGTCACAACTTTACTGATGACCATTGTACAGAATTACCGGGACAATCTGCCCATAAGGGGGGGTCACATAGGCATGTTACAAACACTTACAGTAATAACTATTTCAGGCAACATCACCATGAAGTTTAATGTAAAAGTGGATGGATGGAGTCCTCATGGTTACAAAACTGAGGAAATGGCATTTTTATATGTCATATTCCAATGCTACTGTCCTTAGGAGAAATGTAAATAAAATGCAATGTGACAACGCATGTCAGATAAAAAGGGTCTCTTCTGCACAAAATCTTTGCTAAACTCATGTGCATTTCTTTGTTTATCACTTACTTATGTTGCTATCTAACATTAATATTAATAAAACTAGTATTTAAAAAAGGAGGTCAGAACTTTTGCAATATGCTACGCCAATCATATTTTAATTATTTTTGTGGTCACTAATGCCCTATGCTATTGGTTGCCCCATTCTCATAACGATAAAGGAAATCATCTAGCTATTAGTTACATTTAGGGCCTGGATGCTCAGTGTCCTGAGCACATCTGTGGCCCAGTGCACCTGTTCCTACTGGAGCCCTTTACAGAAATTGCTGTGAAGTGAAGGAAACAGGAGTCATTTAACCAGCCAAAGTATATAAGTAGAGCAAGTAGCTCAGTTAAGAGAGAGACTCTGAGCGAGTGTGAGGTTTGCCCTAGTTTCCATGTACACGGTCTGGGGAAGGAGATGAGCAGGAGCTCCTGCTGAGACCCTGGATAGAGGGTTTATCTACTGGGGAAGCTGGAGGAAGGCTTGTAGAGCAGTGGTCTCCAACCTTTTTAAGCACAAGATCACTTTTTGATTTTAAGATCAGCCCAGGATCTACCCCGCCCCTTCCCCAAGGCCCCGCCCCGCTCACTCCATTCCCCCCTCCCTCCTTCACTCACTCTCCCCCACCTGCACTCACTTTCACTGGGCTGGGGCAGGGGGTTGCGATGTGGGAGGGAGTGTAGGCTCTAGGCTGGGGCCGAGGGGTTCAGCGTGTGGGAGGGGGCTCCAGCCTGAGCCTGGGGCAGGGGATTGGGGTGCAGGAGTGAGGGGTGCAAGCTCTGGGAGGGAGTTTGGGTGCAGGGGTCATATGGTCACACTGCACCTAATCTCACAGAATCCACTGGACAGTTCACGAGTTTTACTTTTTATTAGTGTCATTTGTGGTTTATAGATCCAAAATCCTTCAGGGATTGTCACAAATCAGTGTCACATTCTCAACTGTGGGGTGTGCATTGGCTGAGCTTGGGGCAGGGGATTGGGGTGCAGGAGTGAAGGGTGCAAGCTCTGGGAGGGAGTTTTGGTGCAGGAGGGGGCTCCAGGCTGGGGCAGAGTGCTGGGGTGCAGGAGAGGGTAAGGCATGGGGGCTCTGGGAGAGAGTTTGGGTACAGAAGGGGGCTCCAGGCTGGGGAAGAGTGCTTGGGGATAGGAGAGAGTGAGGTGTGAGGGTTCTGGGAGTGAGTTTGGGTACAGGAGGGGGATCTGGACTAGGGAAGGGGGTTGGGGTGCAGGAGGGGTGCGAGGTGCAGGTTCAGGTCGGGAGCTGGTTACCACAGGCAGCTCCTGGTCTACGGCACAGCTGGGCTCAGACAGGCTGCCTGCCTGCCCTGGCCCCATGCTGCTCCTGGAAGCAGCTGGCTGCTGGCATGTCTCTGCAGCCCCTGGGTGGGAGGCAGGCAGCAGCTTTTTGTGCACTGCCCACCCCACAAGTGCCACCCCCGCAGTTCCCATTGGCTGGTTCCCGGCCAATGGAAGCTGTGGGGAAGGTGCTGGGGATGAGGGCACCGCATGGAGCCGCTCCCCCTCCATCTCCCATTAGGGGCCGAAGAAACATGCCAGCAGCCAGCCGCTTCCGGGAGCGGCGCGGGGCTACAGTAGACAGGCTCCAGGATCAACCAGTCAATCACAATTGATGGATTGATGACCACTGTTGGTTCCTCTTTTTTTGCTCCCATGTGGGAATTAGAACAGCTGTCCTGTTGACTAGGGGATGTGGAGGGTGACTGGAGCCCAGGAGGCTGGGAGGCTGAGCCCACTGGAAGGGAAGAAGGTGCTGTGGAAGAGCCTAAAGTGAAAGATGATTTACTTGTATCTTTTGATCTATGCACAACACTTGTGTTACCATTATTGTTATTATTTTTTACTCCTGAAGAACTGGTCTCTGTGGGCTAGCTGGAGAGCTAAGTCACTTCAGTGATGTAGCATGCTGCAGGCTCCTGCCTAGGCGCACCAGGGGCCTATCAGCCTGGAATCAAAAGGGAAACTGAGGCAACAATAGGTTTGCTACCCGTTGAGGTAAGTCCCAGCTGCACTCCACATGATCGGCAGAAAATCTTCTTATGCTGTCTCCACTGGGAATTCACTGTTTCCATGTTTGTAACTATAAAGCATATTAATAAATGATGATGTAGCTGAGTGATCACATTTTTAAATGCTGCTCTTGCAGCTACTGTGCTGGCACTCACCAGGCCTGGGGTTGGTTCCTGGCTCGGTCAGACTCCCTTTGTGATCTTAGGATTTTCAAAGGAGTCTAAGGGAGTTTTGCTGGCAGCTCCCACTGAATTTCAATGGGAGTTGGGTCCTAACTCCCTTTAAAGTCCCTGCTTTAATCTTTCTGGTCCCAACTCAAGAAAGCAGATAAGCATGTATTTAAACCAATCCCTGTTCAACACAGCACATGAGCACATGTCTCACTTTCATGGAATATGAGCATGTGCTTAAATGCTGACCTGGATAGTGACATGCCCCTGAATCAGAGCCTAAGCACCTCAATTTCTAATATGTAAAATCGGGATGATAGTAATTTCCTACTTCACTGCGGAATCGTGAAGATATAGTCATACATGATTTTGTGAGATGCTCAGATCTGGCAGAACTGGGGACCCTTGCAAGTACCTAGGATAACCCAGTTTTCTTCCTGAGGACTGATCATAGATCAGACATCTGTAGAACACTTAGAACTGGAGATCTGCCTGAATAGAAAAAGCAGAATCAGGACACTAATGTTTTGCTTTTTCCTTTACGGGCATGATTGTTGAGAGGGATATTTCATAACAAACGGTGGAGTGGTGATCACCTGTATCAGATCACAATATGCCAGGCATGGGAAGTCATAGAGGTTATGAATGATTACTGACAAGACTCCTGAACTCACGTGAGGCTTTTCAAAAACTCACAAAGACCTACCAGTTTGAAGACATCATCTCCTTGCCAAAATACCCACTGACTAAGGGGACGGCAATAAGAGCAAGTAAGACAATGACTAATCTCCTAAAGACAGCACAACGTGATAAATATTAATATCCAGACCTATTGGATATTAGAAATATACTAACAGAAGAATTGCTAATGGACCGACAGACATGAACTTTCTTTCCCAACACCTTAGAAACTCTAACCTAAGCAAATACTAGACTTAAACATCACTGGAAGAAAGGCAAAATCATAATAATATTACTAAGACAGACATAAAACTACCACCCACACTTATAGTGTGGTAGCTAGAATCCCAGAGACTAGACACCCAGCTGGAAGCCAGCAAGAGTTGTTACCACTCTAGCAGAGCCTGGATTTAGAGTATGGAAATAGTCAGAGATACCAGAGAAATGACTGAGATTTAATTGAACACTTGATTCCTTTTGCTACAGGTGCGAGAGGTGAAAACTCCATTAATGAAGAAGCAGACGGGGGAACAAAAGCCTTGGGATCAGTGCCAGCAGAATCATCACAGGTAATGGTGATGACCAGCACTCACGATGTGCATAGATGGACAGAACTAATAAAACTCAGGTTGCCCAAATGCAAGCCACAACACAATCACTGTCTTGGGTGGGATGGACAGACATAAGGATCTAGCATCTAATTTCCAGTGGAGATAGTGCTTCCTTTGAGTAGAGAAACTGGGACCTGAGGACAAAATATCTTTGGGGTCCAAAAAGGTCTGCACTACCTGCAAAGCTAGTTATTGTGTCTGTGATGTTAATTCTCAGACAGCACATGCTTATAACCCAGAAATAAAGAAGCTACAGAGGGAAATTGCAAGGATAGGGCTCCTGTTGCTAGTTGTGCATGACTTTGCTAATGCATGTTTTGTGCCTCTGAGTGTCTTCATTATGAACAAGAGATCTAACTTGTTGCATCCCAGCCCAGAATCCCCATAATATCAAGCACTCCACCTCTCATACGCTCTATTCTGGGTCCTGCACTGGGAGGCAGTATAGGGCTGTTTATGCAGCTCCATGCTGTGTCTGCACAGGAGAAGTTCTCTTCTGGCCAGGGGTGGTGTACTAATGGCTCCTATAAGCTGCTGGAGCAAGTGCCATAATCTATCCATCAGTGATTTGGAAGCCTGGAGAGACTTCTATCTGGCTGAGTGATCATATGGTTAATTAGAAAGTGCCATGCCTTCTCTCCTGATAAAACTGATGTCCAGTTGCTTATTAAATTTCCCAGAGAGAAGCAAGGCAGACAGTCAGCAGGCTGCATAGCAATATGTAAAATGTTTTAGGCTAAGACCCAGAGCACAGAGCAGATTTTCTTAAATTACAGCAAAACTGCATGGAACTCACTAATGGAAGGATGAAGTGAATACGAAAGATGAGCCGAGTAGATCCAGCTGGCATTCTAATCCATGTTTCCAGGGAGGAGAAGTGTCTCAAACACAGCACTCATGCTTCTGAGCCAGCCCTTGAGGTAGTAGCATGACTACATTAATAGTGTTGACTTAACTGTAAAAAGGAGATTGTGAACAATATGGTTAAGATTCTAGTTCTTTAACTCTTTGGGCCCTGGCCATCGTATGAGCCTTACAAATGTTACCAGGAGGCAAAGGACACTTTACCAAATCATAACCATGATTTAAAATATTACAGCTTCCTCAATTCTGAGAAATCCTAACCCAGGAACCTTGCTATCTGGCATCGTCAAACATGAGGTGTGACATGAGGATAATTTTCTTGTCCTATTGTTAACCGTTTATTTCTCAATCCCCTTCTCCTGGGGTCAAAGCCTGTTCAAATCAATGAGAACCTGTCCACTGACTCCGAAGGGCTTTGGATCAGGTCTTTAGTCTATGATATGCTTGAGTCACGAATTGTGCCATCTACTCTTCAGAGAGAGTCCATCTCACTGTGGATGTTTCTGGAAATAATTAGTAACCTACACAGCATACATCAGTGCCACACTTTCTCAGTGTAGTGCTAGATAGTGTAGTGCTGTGTAGTGTAGTGCTGCCTTTGTAAATTTTAACATGGCATTTCCAAATAAATACCATCAGGATCACATATTTAACAATCAAAAATGTCTGCCACATTTTTGTCAGGTAGCTTTAGAAACTCCACAACATTCACATCTTCCCTCAGAGCACCATCCTTGTCTCCATGGATGTCACCTTCCCTTACATCAACATCCCTCACCATGACAGCATCACTGCCTGCCTCAAATACCTACAAGATAATGAACCATGCTTGGAAATCTATCCTAAACTCATCCATTTTCTTCTCACTCAAAACAGCTTCACAAGTAACAACAAACACTTTGGCCAAACCATGGGAATAGCCAGGGGCACTAGGATGGCTCCCTAATATGCAGACCTCTTCCTGGCCACCTCAAGGAAGAATTTCTGGCAGAATGTGGCACAAAACCAAGGATATACCTGAGATACATCAATGATATTTTATTCCTTTGGACAGATGAGCTAAACTTCCTCATAGATTTCCACCACAACTTCATCCCCATTCATCAAACTCTCTCTAGAACACTCCCACAGAACCATCAACTTCTTGGACATCACAATTAGCTTCAACAATGCAACCCTACAGATGACTATATACAAGAAATCCACAAATCATCTGTGATGGGGTTCCTGTCCCACACTGGATTCTCAGGTGTTTATTGAGCCCTAGGGAGGCTACGCAGGAGGCAGCCAATCACAGAAGGGCTTAGGGAGCAGCCAATCAGGGCCAGACAGGCCCATATAAGAAGAGCTGTAGTACAGAGCAGGGGAAATCACTCTCTGGAACTTGAGGAGGGAAGAAGACTGACTGCCTTGCAGCAAGCATCCTGGACAGAGCAGTGCTGCAGGCAGAGACCCAGGGAGCTAAAGGCAGCTACTGGTGTGCTACAGGAATCTGCAGGCTGAGGCCCTGAGGCAAGGGCAAAGAGGGTTCTGGGCTACGGGGAACTGGCCCAGGGAGGTCTACAGAGGAGTCAGAGAGGACACAGTAAGTGGCAGCCATCTACAGGATCCCTGGACCAGGACCCAAAGTAGTGGGTGGGCCTGGGTCTCTCCTGCCCCAACTCGCTACTGAGGAAATGGCTGGACTGAGGGGCTGCGATACTATGTCATGAAGGGGACGCCGCGGTCATGGGAGTGACAGGGGTCCCTGGAGCAGAAGTGATGGTGGTTAGACATAACCAGAAAAGGGCACACTAGCACACAGAGCTAATCCCCAGGACAGCCGGCAAAAGGCACTGCAGTGGTGAGTCAAACCTCATCACATTGCCATACTGACCTCCACAGATCCAGAAACTACCCAGATGCACCAAGAAGTCTGTTACCTACAGCTAGGAACTCAGATATCACAGAATTTACTCTGAAGAGAAGGTCTGGGATACACACATAAACACTCTTAAAACCACCTTCACTAAACAAGGACACTCCACCAGAAAAGTAGGATCAGTTGAGCATTGGCCTGCTAAACCCAGGGTTATGAGTTCAATCCTTGAAGGGGCCACTTAGGGATCTGGGTCAAAAATCAGTACTTGGTCCTGCTAGTGAAGGCAGGGGGCTGGACTAAATGACCTTTCAAGGTCCCTTCCAGTTCTAGGAGATGGGTATATCTTCAATTATTATTATCACTTAATAGAATGGTCACTCAAATAATCTGAGAGAACCGTCTTCAATACAGAAAAAAATCCACTGACTGCACACACGCCCAGTTGTCACCTCCTGTCCCACACTAGGACCCCTATGAGGTATCATCAAATAATTATAACCCATATTTGATGGGGGAGTGCATCCTGAAAGAAACCTTCCGGCCCTCTTCTGGCCTTCAAACAACCCCCTAACCTCACCCAGCTCATCAATAGAAGCAAGCTCCACACAGACCAGGACATACCAACTCAAAGCAGCATCCAGCCCTGTCAGAACAAGAGATGCAAATCCTGAAGACATATCTCTACTGTCATGACAATTAACACCTCCCAACAACAAACCCTCAAAATCCCTGGGTCCTATACATGCCTGTTACAACATGTGATATACCTCATCCAGTGCATCAAGTGTCCCAACAACAACTCTGTAAATTAAACTAGACAGTCACTATGCTCTTGAATGAACTCACACAGAAAAATGACAAAAGGCAACCTATCACCCGTGGGCAAACACTTTTCACAAAGTGATCACACCATATCTGACCTCTCATCCTCAAAGGAAACCTGTACAATGCTTTCAAAAGATGATCCTGGAAACTTAAATCCACAACTCTACTTGATACTGAAAACAATGAACTTTACAGAGACACTGGTTTATGGTTCATTACAACAATTTGTAACACACCCTACTGTATGCTAACCCTTAATTGCCCACTTCATTTTAACTGGGCTCCTCCAGCATATGTCTTCTTCTTATCGTTAACCATCTGTTCCACCTTGTATTTAGCTTGGACACTCTGGTACCTTCTCCAGAACTGAGAAAAACCTCTGTAAAACTCAAATGCTTGTCCCTTCCACCAACAGAAGTTTGTTCTGTAAAATATATTTCTTTACCTACCTTGTCTCTCTCATATGTGTCAGTTTATTTCAGTAACACTGCCTAAGATAATTGCAGATGTCTGCATGTGTACTATGTCTTATCTTTCTTGGCAATAATCACTGTCTTCTGGTTATTTAATATTTTCCAGGATGAATGGCAGGAAGTTAGGACTCTAGAAGTGGCATCCATAGTGGTATTGTAAACATTAATAGGTTTGTACTATGCTCGTCACAGCTGACTGCCAGAGGGTTTCATCTTGCCGAGTGCTGAGCCCCTTATCTTCCATCATACTCAGGGAATTCTCCCATTGATCTAAGTGAACTGTGGGCAATAAAGCTCTGTGGATGATCTCTTCTCCCTGACAAAGCAGAAATCCTTCCTCCGTCATAAGTACTGAAGGCATCTTTGTTAAATATAAGATGTAACATTAACACTGTCTACTGCTTTTCGTAATATAGTTCAGTACGATTTTACAAACAATAGTTTTGCAGACTTAAACTTGGTGTCAACATCACAAAACTAATCAATTATATACACACACACAGCCAGACATCTTGATATTATTGGGACCATGACCGTCCCAATATTAGGGGCTTTATCTTATATACGACTCT
This sequence comes from Gopherus evgoodei, assembly GCF_007399415.2. Lineage (NCBI taxonomy): Eukaryota > Metazoa > Chordata > Testudines > Testudinidae > Gopherus > Gopherus evgoodei. The sequence continues at coordinate 121,958,311 of NC_044328.1, read as the reverse complement.
ATTCTTTCCCACCCCTACCCCTACTCCCAATTTTTCACACTTGCTATCTGGTCCCCCTAACACACCCCTACCTCCTGCAACTCGGAATGGAATAACGCATACCAGCTGTATTTAGAATCTATGTGGATTTAGACTATTAAGATATAAGCCAAACTCAGGAAATTACCTTGCTAACAGCTCATTGACTATTTCCATATATGGTATTTATCACTGTTGCTACAAACGAATTCATGGGAAATTTAATTAATTTCTCAAGAAGAAACAAATGGCTTTTTATCTATTAAGCACATTGGCCAAGTTTATTTCTGGAATATTTCCTTGTCTCATAAAGGTTTTCGGTACATTATTTGCCCCTGAGTAATCCTGTTACTAAATTAAGCCTGAGGTCTACATTAGCTCATTGTGTACCATAGAAAATGTTGATAACTTCAATGCACTGCACCTGCAACACGCGATGCTTTAAATATTTAAAAGTCCTGGTTCTCAAATAACACTTGCGGAGAAATATTTATTTATTTATTTCCCTCCTATGGATCTTCTACATCCTGAAACAGATGTATCCAATGAGCATTGGCCTGCCAAAACCAGGGTTGTGAGTTCAATCCTTGAGGGGGCCACTTAGGAATCTGGGTCAAAAATCAGTACTTGGTCCCGCTAGTGAAGGCAGGGGGCTGGACTCAATGACCTTTCAAGGTCCCTTCCAGTTCTAGGAGATTGGTATATCTCCTATTATTATATTATTATCTGGGCAGCTTCTCCTGCCCAGGATGTATACAAACATTCTTGAAAAGAAATTTCTGAAATAAAGAATGGAACAAATAATAATAACTACCAATAAGACAGGGCAAGATGAGACAATCAGTTGGCAGTAGAATGCACATTTTCCCCTTATCCAACACAGTGTTGTGTCAAAAGGCATCATACAAGATGCAGGATAGGATGGACCTATTTTGACAAAATATTGGCTTCTCTCTGTTGCTTGTTTAGGCAGGGAGAGAATACAGCTATGGATCTAGAAGAGTTTATTTCTATGGGAAAGACAAGCAATAGTGATATCTAATGCATTTTAATATATCTTTATGCATATGCATACACTATATAATCTGACTGGAACAGATAAGAGGTAAATTTAGTTTAGTAATATATATCGAGATGGCACTGAATGCACAGGAAATATTACTGCCCAGGGCCAGCAACTTCCTGTTCCTTTGATTATACAAACTAAGCCCTAATATTGCCAGCTGTTCCACATGGGGAAAGGGCCTCTACTGATTTCACTGGAGTTCCACCTGGGCCATAGGTTTCAGAGTGGTAGCCGTGTTAGTCTGTATCAGCAAAAACAACGAGGAGTCCTTGTGGCACCTTAGAAACTAACACATTTATTTGGGCATAAGCTTTCGTGGGTGAAAACCCACTTCATCAGATGCATGGAGTGGAAAATACAGTAGGAAGACATATATACATAGTACATGAAAAGATGGTGGTTCCCTTACCAATTCTAATGAGACAATTCAATGAAAGTGGGCTATTGCTAACAGGAGGAAAAATCATTTTTGTAGTGGTAATCAGAGTGGCCCTTTTCAAACAGTTGACAAGAAGGTGTGAGTAACAGTAGGGTGAAAAATTAGCATGGGGAAATAGTTTTTAGTTTGTGTAATGACACATCCACTCCCAGCCTTTATTCAGGCCTAATTTGACGTCCAGTTTGCAAATTAATTCCAGTTCTGCAGTTTCTCATTGGAATCTGTTTTTGAAGTTTTTTTGTTGAAGAATGGCCACTTTTAAGTCTGTAATTGAGTGTTCAGGGAGACTGAAGTGCTCTCCAGCTGGTTTTTTAATGTTATAATTCTTGACATCTGATTTGTGTCCATTTATTCTTTTGTGTAGAGACTGTCCAGTCTGGCCAATATACATGGGAGAGGGGCATTGCTGGCACATGATGGCAGATATCATATTGGTAGATGTGCAGGTGAACGAGCCCCTGATGCTGTGACTGATGTTACTAGTTCCTATGATGATGTCCCTTGAATAGATATGTGGACAGAGTTGGCAATGGGCTTTGTTCCAAGGATAGGTGTACACTGCAACTGACACCTTTGGAACTACCCAGAAACTGAAGACATGATGACTGGACAGAGTCAGATACCTGTCCCTCACAGGCATTCTTCCCTGTAACATGAAAATAGCAGCCTGCTTGGTAAGTGGAGTACCTTGCTGTGAGTATATTACACCAGCGTCCTGTGACCTGTATTGGTTGCTGCTGAGTTTCCAAGTGCAGTTTAAGGTGCTAGATTTGACTGATAAAGCCCTAAATGACTTAGGTCCTTACTACCTGAGACCCTGTGTGAAACTGCCAGAGCTGAGACTGGCAGAAGTGCTTGAGTTGAAGCCCTATTACTAGTAATAGAGGAGTTACTGGGTGGTATTTTTTTATTGTTATTTTTAGAGCCTTGCTGAATTGGAATTCAGTCCCTACTCTGCACCCTTTTTGTCTAAAATAGCCCGAATCTGATGACCTTTCAGAGACTTTGCATATCTCATCCTTCTCCCCAGGCAGTTCAAAATGAGAGATGAAGGGGATGTGCTGCTGGACAAATGCACCAGGTCACATCATAATGTGATTATGTGTCAGGGGTCTTAAAATATATTTCCAAACACCTAATGTTCTGCAAGTCCCTTACTGAATTTTGGACAGCCCTATTAGATTGAGAACTATCCTATAGAATCTGAGACATGTTGTTTACTGAAAGCTAAGATTCCTTTTACAAATTCAGTAGCTCTTGTTAATTCCCGGTAGATGTTCAATTGTTTTACTTCCTTGGTCTTCCTAACACAGATATGTGTTTCTGACCAATCTATTATTCATAATGAAACTGTTGCTTGGTGTGGTGAGGACTTCATGCTGAAGGATATTGACTTGGCGTAAATTTCATGGACATTTTAATTATTTCAGTTTGAGCTTGGCTAAATGAGCCAAAAATCAGCTGTACAGCCTGTACTACAGTAGCTGCTTCATTCAGAACAAGGCCTTAAAATGAAGATAATGACACAACCAAAAAGATCAGGGCATAAAAAGGTTAATCCCTTGCAGAGAGGGAGCCCCTCTCATATTTCTGGACCATTTAAGTCCTTGCTTTTTTAGGGCAAAATAATCACCGATTTAAATGAGAAAGCGAACACATGGTAAAATCTCAGATTGTATCCTATGATTTGGAAAGTGCCATCCAACCCTGATTGTTAGGATAGCTCCCAGAATATTCAGTCATATGGAAGAAAATCCAACTTTGTGCTGCCCACGATCTGTCATACTTAATTACATTTATAATTACTTAGTCTGAAAATATTTCATTTGATGCGCCCTTCTAATCATCACACTCTCCTGGTTATTTTACAGTTTGGTCGATATTTGCAAAACCATTTATTTTGAGCTGGAAAATCTTTTGGAAAGTGATTTAAATGTCAGGCTTTTTTGTTTGTTTATTTGCTTGCTTGGTTTATTTTTCTGTTTTTTTAACATGAAACCACTTTTAGATAGATTTTTTTGAGCTATATCGGGGTCGGCAACCTTTCAGGAGTGGTGCGCCGAGTCTTCATTTATTCACTCTGATTTAAGGTTTCGCGTGCCCGTAACACATTTTAAAATTTTTAGAAGATCTCTTTCTATGAATAAATCATATATAACTAAACGATTGTTGTATGTAAAGTAAATAAGGTTTTTAAAATGTTTAAGAAGCGTCATTTAAAATTAAATTAAAATGCAGAGCCCCCCAGATCGCTGGCCAGGACCTGGGCAGTGTGAATGCCACTGAAAATCAGCTCACGTCCTGCCTTCGGCACGCGTGCCATAGGTTGCCTACTCCTGAGCTATATCCTAAACTGCCAGGGTAGCCAACTGAACTAATCTTTAGTCTGTACTGCCCTCTGCTGCTAAGATCACCAAATAGCAATTATTTCCATGTACGTCATCTAGGAGATGAACTGTTTCTCACCTTTATATTTAGAACAGTGGTTCCTAAACTGTGGGGTGCAGCACACTTGCTGGCTGGCTATGTTGTGATGGCTATTTCTCCTTTTTTGCATTAAAAGACAGCTAAAACTATATTAAATACTTTCCCACTATCTGTTCCCAAGTAAACAAAGGCTGTAGCTGACATATGGATGTCATTCAGTGACCCAAGTAGTCCAAGCAATCACAAATGAGAGGAAGGAGAGGTGTCTGCAGGACAACCACTCTCTTAAGTGACTGAACTATGAAAAGCTTGGAAGCCCTGGCATGGAACATATGTGGTGTTAGAAGTTAGGGGATCAGTCTTCTCTAATTTAAGGCAGTTGAAAGCTAGAGTCAAAGGCCAAATCTGGCCTTTCCCATTCTGAACTGCCAGGGAGGGAGTCTGGACTAACTAAGGACTGCAGGATTTGGATCCTGACATGCAAACTAAGTCCCAAATCCTGCAAACATTTAGGGTACGTCTACACAGCACATGAAACCCCCGCGGCTGTGAGTCTCAGCGATTGGGTCAACTGAGTCAGGCTTGTGGGGCTTGCGCTATGAGGCTAAAAATAGCCATGTAGCAGTTTTGGCTTGGACTGGAACTCATGCTCTGAAACCTGGTGAGGGGGGAAGATCTCAGAACCCTGGATCCAGCCCCAGCGGGAACATCTTCATGACTATTTTTAGCCTTGTAGTGTAAGTCCTGAATACAAATCAGTTGGCCTGGGCTCTGAGACTCAATCACTGTATAGATGTAGCCTTAGACAAACTGAGCTAAGTTGAACTACTTGCCTGCTTAAAGATGAGCTTCGTTGAATGGAAATAGGCTTATTTGCATGCTCAAAGCGTATGTGCACTTGGTGTATCTTGTAGAATTGAGGCTTATCTCCCTCTGTATACTCTCTATGGCACTTTTAGGGTGTGGATGGGGTGGGATTGGGTCTGGGGGGTAATGGCATCTGCTACATCTAAAGCGAGAACTCAAAATCTCAGCATTGAGCATCCTAGAAAGTAGTGAAGTTCAGACATGAACCTCTGTATTTGTTAAGCAGCGGGCCTACTACAACTGAAGCCTCTAATGGCTCTGGAAATCCTTCTAAATTAGAAGAATGGCATTTTTGTATTTGAGTTGAAAGTCATTTTGAAGCCTCTTCACAACCCTGCTCTGTCCCATAACTGGCTGTTTTCATCCAGAAGAATAGAAAATTGAGCATTTCAATGAGGGCCAGACCCAAAGCCTATTGACTTCAAAAGCCTGATTTGACATCACTAGGCTTCAGCTCAGACCCTGTCCAGAGTAATCTGCACTTGAATGACTGTACCCAAACCCGTCTTTCAGTAAACATAACGGGATGCCACAGGAGTGAGATACCAATCATCCTACTATACACAGGAAATTTGGGAATGGATCCTGCGTCTAATACCAACAAAAGCAAATGTGATGTGGAGATGTTGCTTTGGGAAAGAAATAGGGCCATTTACATGAATGAGAGCTTCAAGAGCATCGCAAATCTTAAAAACTGCAGAGAGCTTTCCCGCTAAAGACCGTAAGGAGGAGAAATGTTAAAAAGGGGATGGGACGTGACAGAGATCCAAGTCCCACCTCTCCAAGAATAAACAGCAATAAATATCTGATGATGAATTGGACATGAATAGAGAGATGCTTTCTGTAAGGTTGCCAAGATTCTCCTGCTCTCTTGCACACATTCTCTTTGATATGGATAACTCAGCTATTTTCTATGGGAGCAGAGTGAGCGCTGTGTTTGGGTTACTCTGCTGCTACCGAACAGAGGAAGTGCTTGTAGTAAACCATCTCCCCCACTCCTGAATTGACAGGTTGGCAGCCCCAAAGCTGAAGGCACTCAAATGCATTTGGCCCAAATCCATCTTGCACGTTGCCTGACATTGATAGTGGAGCAGATGAACATGAGTAAAGTCTCCACAAAACCCAGTTGTTTCAAGTGTTTTCCCCCAAAGTTTGCTCGGCAAATACACCTGTCAGCCTGGTTATTGTTCGGTGTTGCTCTTCCCCTTGGAATGTCCAGGAACAGTCTTTCCACTGAGTCTCCTCCATGAGATGAGGGGCTAGTCTGAAAAGTCAGCCATATTAGGGGCTTGTTTCCTCATCTCTCTGCAATAACTCTCATTCTAGGATTTTCTTCAGAAGCCACTATTAGGCAGAAATGTTAGGTATATAGAGAATATTGGGAAGTTACGATATCATGGGGCATGATTTCATCAGATTCTAGAAGACAGGGTAGGTAAAGTCTACTAAGTACCAGAAGAGGAAAGTTTGGGGCTCCCTCTCACCAGCACCCTAAGGAAAACAAGAAAGGAGTCTTTAAATGAGCTGTTCTTTTAACATTTAGAAAGATGTAGGAAATGAATGGCTGTGATAAAAGGATATGAGATTAAGTGTAGAATTCTGCCCAAACTTACCCTTCATGCAACCTCACTGATTTCAGGGCACAATTGTAACCCATCATGTCCCCACACCACCTCCTTCTTGATCAGTCCCAGCAGGTCGGCTAGACACTCTAGCATGGGTACTCTGCCTTTCATATTTGGAAAGCTCCTAGCACTTTGGGGGTGCTATCAAAAAACTCCTAATGTACACAATCCTAATGTTTACATGCATCTGAGGAAGTGGGTATTCACCCACGAAAGCTCATGCTCCAAAACGTCTGTTAGTCTATAAGGTGCCACAGGATTCTTTGCTGCTTTTACAGATCTAGACTAACACGGCTACCCTCTGATACTTGAATCCTAATGTTTAGTTTTGTGGGCACTATAAGGAAGAGGAGCTAGTATGCTGACCTACTGTTACATCATCTTATTTAGTTTCAGCACCCAAAGCATGTGATTATTAGTAATCTGGTGAAAAAATGTAACAAAGTTTGCTTAAAAATTAAAAAGGAAGTTACAATAAATAAACTGCCTGGGAAGAAGGCAATAAAATTTCTCTGGTTGAAATCAGGGCTCAGTTTGAAAACAAGTGGGTCTAAACCAGGAGATATTTAATGTTTTCCTTAATAGGTTGTGCCATTAAAGTTTCACCAGTTGGAGGAAAGCAAAATGATCCCAATAAAAGAGCACATCATAAGACAAGACGTCTCGACGCGTAGTGTCACCTCACTGCTTCTGCCCACACAACTTCCCTTTCTCAAGTCACAATGTTAAGAGAGATTTTTTTTCCTTTGACTTTCTCAATAGGACATGGTGAGCTCATAAACAGGAGATTTTGCTCTGACTGATTTTGAAAGTTTGAACACAATCAAGACTTGGTTTCCATCTTCATTTGTGCTTTCTTCAACGTATTCCATTAAGTGAACCCCTTTGCTAAGCTAATCATTACTAGCTTTCACATCTACTTACTGGAAAAGTTGTTACGCTGGGGGGCTGATCATGAAAAACACTGACCCCAAGAGTAATCCTTACTCATACAAGTAATCACACTGGCTTCACTGAATCCAAGGGAGATCAGCAGCTCACAGGATCAGGCTGAAAATTCTGAAATATTTTGTTTTGTATCGAAAATTGTGTGAAATAAGAGAAGATAATGCTAACAGCCCAGAAGGATGTTTATAGCAACAACCATATCTATACCTGCCTAGAATCTCCTCCATTCAAATAGAATAGCCTAAGCAGAACTTTCTACATCCAGTGAAAAAATGTGAGTCAGAGACTCTATGAAGTCCACTACGAACATTGCAATGGCTGATCTATTACTGGGAGGAAGCCCAGAGGCAGTTAAGTACAAACCCCTAAGAAAGAATTTGACAATGACAGATTATTTTAGGACAAAAATTCAAATAATTCCCCATAGAGCATGCATCACACCTAATTATTCTGACATTCTTGCACCAATAGCAACCAAGTTCTTATGAAAACAAGCCACAGTTTCATAATCTATAATATCCTACACATGCTGACTCTGCACTATGGATTGATGTGATAAACAATGGTGCCTCCGTACCAGAGGGAGGGGGCACATTAGAAATGGCAGGATGGATAGGATATGAGTAAGGCTATGATTATGTCATGGAGGTCATGGAAGTCACAGAATCTGTGACATTCTTTGCTTCAGTCCCAGGTGACAGACTCCTAAGGGGGCCCTCCTCAGGGTTCCAGCAACGGGCGACAGCCTTGCGGGGGGCAGGAGGGGGGCGGGGAGAGGAGATGCCTCGGGTGGGCAGCTGGGAGTGTCCCATTTTCTCTTTGGGAAATATGGTCACCCTGCAGCTCCCAGCTGCTGTGGCTGGAGGGGGGCCTGTCATAACCTTAGTCCCAGATTTGGACCTTAGCGTCCAAAATATGGGGGTTAGCATGAAAACCTCCAAGCTTAGCTACCAGCTTGGACCTGGTACTTGCTGCCACCACCCAAAAAATTAGAGTGTTTTGGGGCACTCTGGTCCCCCTGAAAAACCTTCCCTGGGGACCCCAAGACCCAAATCCCTTGAGTCTCACAACAAAGGGAAATAATCCTTTTTCCCTTCCCCCCCCTCCAGGTGCTCCTGGAGAGATACACAGACACAAGCTCTGTGAAACTACACAGAGTGACTCCCCCTCTCTGTTCCCAATCCTGGAAACAAAAAGAACTTTCCTATTCCCCCAGAGGGAATGCAAAATCAGGCTAGCAAATCCAACACACACACAGATCTCCCCGATCTCTTCCTCCCACCAATTCCCTGGTGAGTACAGATTCAATTTCCCTGAAGTAAAGAAAAACTCCAACAGGTCTTAAAAGAAAGCTTTATATAAAAAGAAAGAAAAATACATACAAATGGTCTCTCTGTATTAAGATGACACAACACAGGGCAATTGCTTAAAAGAATATTGAATAAACAGCCTTATTCAAAAAGAATACAAATCAAAGCACTCCAGCACTTATATTCATGCAAATACCAAAGAAAAGAAACCATATAACTTACTATCTGATCTCTTTGTCCTTACACTTAGAAACAGAAGATTAGAAAACAGAACTACTTCTCCAAAGCTCAGAGAAAGCAGGCAGGCAGAAAACAAAGACCTCAGACACAAAATTCCCTCCACCCAAAGTTGAAAAAATCCGGTTTCCTGATTGGTCCTCTGCTCAGGTGCTTCAGGTGAAAGAGACATTAACCCTTAGCTATCTGTTTATGACAGGGCCCCCTTGCAGCTTCCAGGTGCCAAGGCAGGGGGGAACCTCACAGCTCCCAGGCACCACTGTGGCAGGGAAAACCCAGAGCCGCAGCAGCAAAAGTCACAGACAGGTCATGGTTTCTTAGGGTGACCAGATGTCCCGATTTTATAGAGACAGTCCCAATTTTTGGGTCTCTTTCTTATATAGGCTCCTATTACTATCCCCCACCCCCACCCCGTTCTGATTTTTCACACTTGCTGTCTGGTCACCCTACGGTTTCTGAAAATGTTTGTGTATTGCCCATGATCTGTCTGTGACTTTTACTAAAAAGAACTATGATAAAATCTTAGCCTTAGATATGAAGTATCACATCACTGATGTCTCAAAGTGAAAAATGAGGGTACTTCAGTCCAAAATATGACTACAGAGGGGGCCAGAATAAACTTGACTCTGAAAAGAAATTCCCTAAAAGAATCTCAAAAACACTGGAAAAAAAACAGAAATATAGAACTTCAACACAAATCAGAACACTAAAATCAGGACAATAAAACTGAACTAAGACTACCCTAAAAGAAAATGTATATTAAATGGAAGAAAATGAAAGTCAAATTAGCTAAACCACTAAGAAAGCCAACACACAACTCATAAAACCAGAAAAAACTAACAGAGAAATATCCAAATAAAACAAGTTTCACCACCTTCGGGCTCATTCCAACGTGTACATTCATGGCTTCCCAACCCACACACAATGGTAGAAGGTTCTGAATACTAGCTTCATGATAGGCTGACCCCATTCAATAGAAAAGTCTGCTTGCCACAGAAGACAAAGAGCTGTTTTTTTCAAAAGCTCCAGTGGGGAGATGTAGGGTTGCCAAAAGACAGATATTTATTGAATGGAGTGCCCCTGCAAGTCTTGATTCTTGGCTTCTCCATATATGGCCGCACCCACCCTCCTGACGCCATGCAGTCTCTAGGTATTACACCAGCTGTACAGCTGTGGGGAGAGGGTGGACTAAATGCTCTGAAACTAATATTAAAAGCCCTTACGGAGCTTGAGAGCTCAGAAACAAGGTGGAAATTTGGGAAAAGGAAAACTTAAGCTGTGATGGTAGGAAATCTTGTTCTCTATCCGTCGTCCAGCAGCATCTGGAGGTGGGGAAGGTTGTGCCCTGCATTATTGTGGTGTTCTTGGAGGTTGCCAATCCCACATTACTCATGTTTGGAGGTTCTCCAGTGTTAAAATCCATAGGGACATCTCTCCACCCTCAATGCCCTTATTTTGGTGAGGTAAGTAACCTTTCAGAAACATGGTGTTCTAATTCCCTCTGCCTGGTCTTGAAATAGCGCTATGAGCCGTACCTTTAGTTTGGGGCCCATTTAAAAATTCTTCCCAGGTTCACTGATTGTTCATCCTGCCCTTGGTGGAAGCTTCTATAGTGAGCCCCGAGAAATCACACTTGGGAGCCCCACTGCTGCAGGTATACAGAGATTGGTTATGACTCCACCCCTGGGAAGTCCATTGATGCTAAAGGGAAACATCTCCCCCACCCTCTAAGAATATAAAGCAGTCTCATGCAAGCCTTTAGGGACCAGAAGCTACGAGCATGATAGAATCATAGAAATGTAGGATTGGAAGGGACTTTGAAAAGTCATCAAATCCAGCCCTCTGTGCTGTGGCAGGAATAAGTAAACCTAGACCATCCCTGACAGGTGTGTGTCCAACTTGTTTTTAGAAGCTGTCAATGATGGGGACACCATGACCACCCTGGGAAGCCTATTCCAGAGCTTAACTAACCTTATAGTTAGAAAGTTTTTCCCAGGGTCGGTGCAACCATTTAGGCGACCTAGGCAGTCGCCTAGGATGCTGGGATTTGGGGGGCGCCATTTTCTCCGGCAGCTACTGCGGTGGCCTGATCTTTGGCCGCCCCAGTCGCCGCCGGCATTTAGGCGGAGGGAGTTGGGGCAGGGGAGCGCAGGCAGGGCTGCCTGCAGAAAGTAAGGGGGAACGGCACGCAGGGGAACTCCCCACCCCAGCTCACCCCTGCCCCGCTTCCTCCCTGAGCATGCCGTGGCTGCTTTACTTCTCCTGCATGGCAGGCTTGTGGCACCTAAGCTGATTGGCACCGCAAGCCTGGGAGGTGGGAGAAGTGAAGCAGCCACGGCGTGCTCGGGGAGGAGGCGTGGCAGGAGTCAGCTGCTTCACTTCTCCTGCCTCCCAGGCTTGCGGCACCAATCAGTTTAGGCGCTGCAAGCCTGGGAGGTGGGAGAAGTGCAGCAGCGACGGTGTACTCAGGGTGCTCGTGCTTGTGCGCAGAGCAGGGGTGAGCTGGGGTGGGCGCGGGGAGTGGGAAGCTGCCAGCTTGTGCTCGTGCAAGGCGGAGGGGGGGAGCTGCCACAGAGGGAGTGTGTGGGGGAGCACAAGGTGGAAGTTTCACCTAGGGCACGAAACATCCTTGCACCAGCCCTGGATTTTCCTAATGTCTAATCTAAATCGCCCTTACAGCAAATTAAGCCCATCACTTCTTGTCCTGCCTTTAGTGGTCATGAAGAACAACTGATCATAGGTTTCTTTATAACAGCCCTTAACATACTGGAAGGCTATCAGGTCACCCCTCAGTCTTCTTTTCTCAAACTTAAACATGCTCAGTTTTTTCAACCTTTCCTCACAGGTCAGGTTTTCTAAACCTTTGATCATTTTTGTTGCTCTTCTTGGGACTCTTTCCAATTTGTCCACATCCTTCCTAAATTGTGGTGCCCCGAATTGGACACAGTGTTCCAGCTGGGACCTCACCAGTGCTGACTAGAGTGGGACAGTTATCTCCTGTGTCTTACATACAACACTCCTGTGTCTTAAATTTCACCCTCCCTTTTCCAGTTGAGGTGAATTGGCCTCATCTCCCTGCCTGACCTCGGAATGCACTCAGATCTTCAATGAGGCATCGCGAACAGCTGTTGGTGGGCCAGCAGGCTTGGCCCATTTACAGCGTACGTCAGAATGTTCTTTAGCTTCACTAGTGAAAATTCCTATTGACCCTCTCAGAATTCTTCACTTGGTCTGTTCTATGTTGCATTAGAAGTGGAGAGACAGTTGGCTTCAGAAACAGTAGCCCCAGGAACTGGTAGATTGATAGACCCATCCTAAAACTTAGTAGCCAACTGGATCCAATTGGAAACACTTGTTGGAATATTTTTCAAGTGGAATTTTAAGTTATCTTTGTTATTTATGTAAAGTAAAGGACAGGAAGAAAGCAAACAGCAATATCTTCATAGTCTTCAGGACTCTATAATATGGACAAGACATTACAGGTTCAACCTAACATAACATGCTCCCCTTCTCTCCCCATGCTTTGTCCAGAGACGTCTTTGAATAGCATGTGATCTTACATACCATATAGGCTGCAATCCCAGCAAATAAAATTGACTGTGAATTTCCTTGCTTCTGTGTTCTTGTACCACAGCTATATGGGGATTTGAGGAAGTCAATGCACAGTGAAATGGGTACAGTATTCTATTGTCTATGGAAGAGACTAATGTGTCTTAAATGACTGCATGTAGGATAGGCTGTAAATAACACATCCAAGCACTTACATTTAACCTATGTTTGTTTACTATTATAATGCAATTGCATATAAAAATCCACTTCAGATTTTAAATGAAGAAAATTGTAGTTGTCTTTTTTCAACTGTTTGGTTATTACTAAGAAGCACTTTAATTTATCCAAATAATGCCATAGCAAGAATGATGCATCAATGTAAGGGATACGTGGTGGAGGTGGTGAGGTGATATCTACAGTGATCTGATACTTCTGCTGAAACAGTTTAATGTTTGGTAATTTAAAGTGCTCTGCAAGGGATGAGACATTTAAAATAAAGCTGAAATAATGTCTCTAAAGTTCAAGTTCTAGGGCAGAGGTAGTCAATTATTTTTTGTCAAGCTCCAAATTTCTTGGTCATGGTCCAGTCAAGGTCCAGACTACAGAGAAAAACATTAAAAAATTAACAATAAAATAATAATAGTAATAATAATTAGTAAGGAAATAAAACAATTTCTGGGTCCATTCAAAAGCATCTGGTGGTCTGGATTTGACCTGTGGTCCACCTATTGACTACCCTTGGTCGAGGGGGTGTATTTGATCCTATACAATTTGCTCTGATTAACTGCAGATGGAAGCATTCCAGTTCACCTTCCTACAGAGTGACATTGCAGAACAAGCTGCTGGCGTCACATGAATTATATTTAAACAGGGTAATATCTGGCAATGAAGACTGCAAGCCTCCTGATCTAAAATTCAGCATAAAGAGGAAATGCAGTGGTTTTGTTGTGTCCCGACTGTCTTTTAAAAAAACCCAGAGACTAAGACTCAAGAACAAACTATTTCTTTAATAAGAGCTGCACAAGCTTTCCAGGGTTCGCACTTTGCAATGATCTCAGAAAGAATCTCCCCTGGGTTCTTTAGTGGGGTTTAAAGTGAATTTATAGTTAACATAGGACTATAAGCTTAATTCTGGCAAAAACCTCACTGACTTAAAAGGGAGCAGGACTGGCCCTATGGTTCCCATTCAGTAAAGCATTTAAACAAGTGTTTAACTGTAAAGTTCATTGAAACCACTGAAACCATATGCTTAATGTTTGGCTGAATAGGGATGGGCTGCTCATTTGAGGCCGATAAGATTAATATTGTGGGCTTCCATGATTGTTTTCATTTAGTGATTTCCATGTCACATGTATTGAGAGATTTATTTTTTTCTGTCAGCTTCACTAAGGTGTCCTAGGAACTGAAGTCCACCAATGCAGTGCCACGTTATGCCATGGTTATTAATGGAAAATTGGTAATCAGCTTTGTTGATGATTTTTGTTGCCAACACTTTTCCTCTGTGAACGGCCCATGGAGGAATAGAGTGAAAAGTTCTGATTATTTGCTGCATGTCTTCTGATGAATTTTTGCTACAAGTCAATGAAAATATTGAGAACACAGATGTGATACCCACATTGTTTTCTGAATACTAAGAAGTGCTAGCTACAGCAGATTTTCCTAAGTATGGATCATGCATAGAATTTATTTTATTTTCTACTTGTCTAAAGTTTGACATAATCTCTCCAGGGCCTCTTCAACAGCCTCATAAAGGAGTAACCACTAAGCCTGTTACATACAGTGTGCACACTGGGGGAAGCCTAGACAATGAATCTGCAGTCCTGTTTCACACTGTAAGTAGCTGGTAAAAGGAAAACACGAGGGTGGGAAGAGGGAGAGAAAAGGTTGCACCTGGATGCAATGTCTTATTATGGAAATGGCTTTTGTATATGTTCTATGGTCTCCAGCACTCATACACAGGGTACTCTTTTATCTTCTCCTGCCATGTTAATGGTGCTAACATCTTGGAGAGCAAACAGCATAAATTCCAACACTTTCTTCACTCCTGTAGCTCCTCAAAGAGGAAGATAATTCATGTTATCCAACATACCCAAACAAGCTCCCAAATCAAACAATCCAGGCCATTCCAGGCCTTTTGACTGTCTCATTTTCACATGCTGTCACATCAAAAGGGGTGTGGAATGTTAAGTCATATCTGCACTTATTTATTTTATTCATTCAGCGGTTTAAAATCTTGTCTGTGCTGAGCTATCCTTTAGCATGCAAAAAGAAGCCTTCATATCAGGGCTTATTATAATACTGCCAAAGAAAATCTGATAGTCTAAGCAAGCAGTACTGTAGATAGTTGCTGACCTGAGAATAATTGGTCATCAGGCCACCTGTTACACTTCAAGTTCATATTGACAATCGTCAAAGGTTTGTAGAGACCTTACATAATAGCGGTTGGTACGATAACAGGATAGAAAGCAGTAGCCTCATTCTCAGTACACTCAAGGGCTCTGTAGCAAAGACTGTGAAAATTAGGGTTCAACCACAAAATTCAAACTCAGAGTTTATACATCGCAAAGCTCAGAGGGTTCAGACCAGGGAATTGGGTTCAGAGAATTGTAAGGATAGACAGGCCATTTATTAAATTTGGACCCAGGGTTGGATTTTGAATACAGCTCCAGCATTCAGGTCTGTTGAAGTCCAGGCTTTAGGTTCAGTCCAACATCTAACTAAGATACAACTGAGCACTGTTATTATTTTTTATTTATTATTTGTTTTGCAGTAGCCAAGTCATGGTCCAAGACCCTGTTGTGCTAGGCACTGTACAAATACAGAGCATAAAGACTGTAAGCTCCTCAGGGCAGGGACTATCCAAGTATAAGACACAAGACAGAAAATGAATACAGACAGACAGGGGAGTTCAAGGAAACAATGGGATAATACCAGTGATAGGCTGTGGTCCAGGTGCAAGAGCTGCCTGGCTCTTGGCAGGTGTTTGGTAGGCACATTTTTATACTGAACATTCAAACTCCATCACTGGTGTTTACATTGGGAAAAGGAGTGTTCATTATTCATGGCAGTGTGAATTCTCCCCCTTGTATTCCAACTGACCTAACCAGGACTGCACAACTGGATCTTAAAATGTATCCCTGGTTTGTAAAACTGGTGGCCTCCTTCACAAATCGCTGTGAGGCTGACACAAACCCACCTCTGGTATTTCAAGTAGCCTATAAGACTCTCATTGGTTTTGTTTTGTTTTTTTTCTTCCTGTCAAATCCGCTTGTCTCAAAAACAAAACTCTTGTAAATATTTCATTCCAGGTAGATAGAGGGAATTGCCACAGGCTTCACTCACCTCTTGTCAGATCAAACAGCAGCCTGCTGCGAGAAGAGTAAAAATGTGTTAAAAGTGGAAATTTTCCTGACCTAGAAATGTATTCTGAGTAAAACCACTCCCTGACCCCTTGTGAAGAATTTTGAAAATAATTCTTTGTATAGACAATTCCACTTAGAAATCTTGGGCCTGTTGTAGCTTAGGATTTCTGTGGCCCTGGCTGCTTCTCTCTCATCTCAAGGCAAACTCCCTGGGTTGTGACATCACAATGAGTTGCTGTGGAGATGCTGAAAAGGGAACAATAAACAGGATTATGATTTCAGGTGGGCAATGAGGATCTTGATCCTTAAAGCTATTTGGGCACCTAACTCCCATTGATTTCACCTTTGAGGATCTGAGCCTTAGACTTTTGGGAAGGGTCCATCTTCAATCTGTGCATGTAAAAGACATTGCACAATGCTCAGTGGGTCCCTGATCCCTGGCTGAGCACTGTAGGGCTGCAATCCAAATAATATAGTTTATTATTTTGAACTTTTAAATAAACAAAGATGCTGGTTTTCTATGACTATCACCAGTAATGAAACACAAGGGATGGCGCACAAGACATACAATCGATCCAAAGAACTGCTCCTAAGTAGAAGTCTTTTTAAAGATTTCACTGAAAACATCTTTGGTTCTTCATCCAAAACTGTTCTGGAGCAGGTCTCACCTCACTCAAACAGATTTTCAGGTACAGATTTAGACCTAAGTGTTGTTGGTGTTAAAATGACACGGTTTATCATGAAAGCTAAGAATAAATCATTTGAGAAAAGAACTCCATAGGGTGATTGGGATAAACCTGATTCAGCTGGCTTCTGTTGGCATGTGGCTATCAGGCAGCAGACCAGCCAGCTCTGTCATTGGAAACACTGAATCAAGTCTTCATTCCTCTGTGCACATTGCTCCTTGAGCTTGTTACTTGGAGTTCTTGCAGCTTATGAAGGTCTCTCACCTATTCTACTTGTACCAGTTTAACAAAATGAATTAAAAATGGGCAAGATTGTGGCTATCTACATAAACTGGTGCAAACACAGTGTAGACACACTTAACTCTGTTTATCCCTTGCTTAACTTGGTCTAGGTGGCACTTCAATTTACCAATTTAAGCTAAACCAATTTAACGGTTAAACCAGTTTTAGTGGGTCTATGCTAGACATTTGCACCAGTTGAATTAGACTGGTTTGAAATCAAGTGATAGCAATGAATAGGATAAAAATTGTGATGGCAGAGTTGTATGGCTATCTGTGTTTTATAGCCTGCAGAAGTCTCTTCTCCTCGGATAATGGCCTACAGGCAGGGGCTCTCAATATTTTCCATATCAGGATCCTCTTTTTATACTGGGAACCCTGTCCCCAAAACCCTCACCAAGATCTGGCTGGGATCCTCTTCCTTTAGTCTAATGGGAAGGGCAGGGAAACAAACTTAAAGCTTCTCTCTCTTTTCTGTTGTTGTTATAGTCAGAATATAGCGGTTTGTATTACTCTGGTTCTTACAGTAGAACCTCAGAGCTACAAACCCCAGAATTATGAACTGATAGTCAACTACACACCTCATTTGGAACCGGAAGTAGGTAATCATCATCAGCAGAGACAAATCAAAAAAGCAGACATAGTACAATACACTGCTAATGTAAACTACTAAAAAAAAGGGAAAGTTTACATTTTTTTTGACAAGGTAAAGAAACTATTTCTGTGCTTGTTTCATTTAAATTAAAATGGTTAAAAGCAGCATTTTTCTTCTGCGTAATAAAGTTTCAAAGTTCTTATGAGGACAATATTGAGTTGTAAACGTTTGAAACCATAATGTTTTGTTCAGCGTTACAAACATTTCAGAGTTAACAAACAACCTCCATTCCTGAGGTGTTCATAACTCGGAGGTTCTACTGTACTTGTTTTAAATCAATAGTGCATGAGGCAAAGCAAACAATTGGCTCACTCATGTCCATGAATCTGCTCAGGGAGATATATGAATAAATAAATAAAGAAAGAAATAAATAAAGAATTAATCCTGGCTTCAGCTAGCCTGTAGCCTTTCTGTGCAACATGGCTGCAGGAGCAGCTGCAAAGATCTATATTTTCACATATGACATTCCCTGTATATTATGCAGGATTAATATAATTCCTACAAAATACTGGACAACGGTATGTTGATACCAATATCTATCATGCTGAGCAATGTTGTCTCATCATTTCTTTGTGCTTCCCAATCAAACTGTCTCTTTCCACTTCCCTCTTGTCTAATTGATTAGTAAGATTGTTGGGGCAGAGACTTTCTTTTTGTTTGTACGACACCTAGCACAATGGGTCCTCATCCATGAATTGGGGTCTTAGGCACTGCTGCATTTCAGATAATACCCTAATGCTATAACGGCCTCAAAGATGCTTATATTTATTCATGCAGCAGTTGGTCCCACCTTCCCTGGACCACTGGAGAATGACATGGTCTAGTGGGTTGACCATTGAACTAGAGCCAAGAATGCCACAGTTCTTTATGCTGCCTCTGACACTGACTCTTTTTAATGGCTTTTGCCAATTCAATGCACTTCTGTCTCAGTTTCCCTATCAGGAAACTGCTTCACAGATCATTGTGATAATTAATCTTTGTAATATACTTTAGCCCTGTAACCGTGCAGACTCACTCCTGCGGCACCTCCTGCTGGTACTGTCTGGGAATTAGCTCTCCAGCCATCGGAGCATCCTCTGCAGGCCAGTGTCCTGCTTTTTCTGGCCCCTCAAGTCCCTCCCAGACCCAGTGCCCCTTGCATACCAGGGTACTGCCCCCTGGCCATACACCCCTCAGTCTCAGGGTTTCCCCTCTCCAGGCAACCCCCACCCACTATTGCCACCTCGCCTCAGTCTTTGGCTACTGCCCAGTCTCCATCTAGCCCTGGTTCACTGGGGCAGACTGCAGTATAAGCCACTCATCACAGGCAAGGGGGTTTGGACCTGCTGTCTCTGCCTACCCCTTTTGGGCTGCCCCTGCAACCCCAGTACCTATTTGGCCTTCCACCAGGCTGCAGTCTGGGGGTTTTCAGGCCGGAGCTCCCCAGCTCCCTGGGCCTTCCCCCAGCCCTACTCCAGCTCAGGTACCTTGGTACACTCCCAGCAGCCAGGTCCCACTCTCTCAACAGGCGAAAGAGAGAGAGTCTGTCTGTGCTCCTGGCCCACTGCCCTCTTATAAGGGCTAGCTGAGCCCTGACGGGGGTGTGGCCACAGCTGAGCTTACTTCCCCACTCAGTCTGGGAACTGCTTGCTCTCAGCCACCGCCCTCTTCTGGGCTGTTTTAAGCCCTTTAAGGCCAGAGTGGTGACCACCCCGCTACAAGCCCAAACCTGCAAACAGTTAAGCATGTTAGTCATGTGGAAGCATGCCCATTGGCTTCATGTCATTAAAATGGCACACACGTTTACAGGATCAGGCCCATAGTGCAAACTCTGCATTAAGCATCAAGAAATCAGTGTTTTATTCCCAGCTCTGTCTCTGATTTACTGCTTGACCTTGGGCAAATCAAGTATACCCCTTGTTCGTCTATCTGTCCAGTGGGGGGCAATAATTCTTAGTTATCTTCCTAAAACATTTTGAGATCTATGGCTGATAAGCACTAAGCATTAGATTGCTATAAATAAATCCAAATAATATGTCGATAGAGAATTTTTTGCATCTGTATTGCCACCTACTATTGTTAAAAATAATTCTTTGTATTTTATGGTGATCTAACTGCAGTGTTTTCATAGTATAACTCACCTCCGGGAATCTTGTTTGTTCAGTGGTATGCTCAAGTGTAATTATGCTGCTCGGACACAGTAGAAGTATTGTGCCTTCCCCCTGAAAAGCTAACTACCAGGGAACTATAAAACAAATAACATCTGCTATACAAAGGGAACACGACTCAGCAAAACAGCCCACAGATTCCTGATTATCAAGGTGCAATGAAAAATTGCCACGCATTTGAAGGTAAAATCGAAACCATGTATTATAAGTGGCAGAGGAGAACACCCTGTTTGTGCATCTGAAAATACAAGTATACGCTTCCTCTGGCAGTGATCGGCAGAAAATTTGCCCTGATGCTTGCTCTAGAGGAACACAGAGAAACAACGACCAACAATTTCAACACTGTAATGAATGAGGCAGCAATGGACATCCTTTGGAAACCCCCTAAGAAGACAAAACCTTGGGTCACAAATGAAATACTACAAATGTGTGACATTAGAAGAGAACTCAAGAGAGACAAAAACAGCACTGAGGGACTGATAAATACAGAGTGACTGGCAGAAAGGTCAAGAAAGGAATGAAGGTGGCCAAGGAGATATGGATCAAAAACCAATGCTCTAAAATTGAAGTGTATCAATAATAAAAATAGCAAACAAGCCTCCCGGATTGTAAAAGATCTGATGAAGGAAAGACGGACCAAACCTAAGGCAATTCAAGACAAAGAAGGGAGCTGTCTTACAGAAGAAAGGGACATCATCAACAGGTGGACAAACTACTGCTCTGATTTATACAATCACCAGACAAATCGAGGTCCTAGACAGTGTCTAGTGTCCTAGACAGCCTAGATTCAACAAAAGAGTATGACTTTCCAATACTGCGTGAAAAAGTGGAGACTGCGGTGAAATCACTCAAGAACGAAAAGGCTACAGGTATTGACAACATTGCGGCCGAACTGATGAAATTCAGAGGAGAAACAGTAATAGATGTACTCACCAAGATCTGCAACAAGATCTGGCAAACTAGTGAGTGGCCCTGCACGTGGACACGGTCATTAATCATCACTTTGCCAAAGAAAGGCAACCTGCAATTGTGTTAAAATTAGCGGACCATAAGCTTAAATAGCCATTCCAGCAAAGTGATGTTGAACGTCATATTGAACAGATTGAAGCCACAAGTGAAAAATATCATTGCTGAAGGACTGGCTGGCTTTCGTGCTGGAAGAAGTACCGCAGAACAGATTTTCAGCCTTCGTGTTCTATGTGAGAAGTACTTACAACACCAGCAACACGTCTTTGTTGACCTCAAGAAGGTGTTTGACAGAGTATGACACGAAGCTCTCTGGGAAACCATGAAGAAGTACAATGTTGGTCGTAAGTTTATTCTTACAATTAAACAACCATATGCCAAGGCCAGCAGTGCAGTTCTCGTCAATGTCACAATAGGTGAGTGGTTTCACACTACTGTTGGCAGTCCGGCATGGCTGCCTTCTTTCGCCCACACTGTTCACCATCTACTTGGGGCGCATAATGACTGATGCCCTAGAAGATCATACATGCACAGTCAGCATTAGGGGGCGAACAATCTTAAATCTTCGGTTCATTGATGACATTGATAGCCTGCCAGGCAGTGAAGATGAACTTGCCAACCTTATGAAATGACTGGATGAAACCTCTGCAAAATATGGCAAGGAAATCAGTGCAGAGAAAACCAGGCTGATGACAAATAAACATGATGGGATCAGCTCACATATCGCTTCAGTGGACAAGGGCTGGAGACAGTGAAACAGTTCAAGTATTTGGGGGCAATCATCATTGATGAAGGATCAAAGGCAGAAAGTCTGGCAAGAACTGTGTAAACAACAGCAACAGTGGCAAAGCTAAAGCCAATTTGGAGGAAGAAGAACATCTCCCTGGAATCCAAATGGAAATTGCTGCACGTACCGGTCATCTCCATTTTTCTATATGCGTGCAAGACATGGATCTTTATGGCAGAACTTGAATGGAAAATACAGGTAGTAGAGATGAGATGCTTCTGTAAAATCCTGGGCATCTCCTACTTTGACCACATCACTAAAGAAGAGGTCCACAACTTCATCACCCAATGCAAACGGTCATACGAAGACCTGCTGATGACCATGAAGAAGCGCACACTGAAGTGATATGGCCTATCCAAGATCATCCTCCAAGGGACAGTACAGGGGAAGAGAAGATGAAGGTGACAGAAGAAGAGATGGATTGACCACATAAAAGAGTGGAAGGAATAGACTTCACGGAGACTCAAGCACTGACACACAGTCATCGGGGTGGAGACATTTGGTTAACTGCTCATCAGTGATGATGCCCCAATGACCAATGCGGTTATGGGAGTGATGATGATGATGATGTATAGAATGCCTTCTATTCCAGGAACTCAAAATACTGTCCAAAAATTAAAGAGTTAAGCTTTACAACACGCTGTGAAGTAGGTAAGTGCCATAAGCCCTTTGTTATATAGGAGGAAAACATGAAGAACAGAGAAGTGAGGTTACTTATCCACCCAAGGTTTCACAGTGAACCCAGATCCTGACTACATCTTGTGCTTTAACTACTCAGCCATGCTTCCCAGAGATCTGAATCAGCCTTAATCTTCACCCAGGTGTCAAATTGAACCTGACCCACTTGTGAGATTAGGAAAAAGTTATGTATACCCTAAAATTCATTTCACTTCCCTCCCTCTTCAGAAACAGACCCGCTAAGCTCGGTGATAGGAAGTTTTTATTGGGCCTTGCTACTTCAGCATATTTCGGTCTCAGCAGAAGCACTCCCAAGTAGCTTCAGAGTGCTGCTATGATTGATGAAAGAGTTGCAGTAGCAGGGTCTGCTGGAAATGAGACAAGTTTTCCCCATCCAGAGAGAGGAGTGAATTTTGTGGCC
Organism: Gopherus evgoodei; assembly: GCF_007399415.2. Lineage (NCBI taxonomy): Eukaryota > Metazoa > Chordata > Testudines > Testudinidae > Gopherus > Gopherus evgoodei. Next base: position 121,935,844 of record NC_044328.1, on the reverse strand, counting down.
TTACCTTACCTCTCCAGATAGAACCTGCCACCAGAAGTGAGTGAATCTCTCAGCCTCCCCAAAAAAGACCTACTACTGTGGGATGGGAGAATGCAGATCACGGGGATCTTCTGCTGGAGTGATGGATCATTAATGGTTGGAAGAGCCAGGGATTGTGGGAAGGAGAAAATCCTAATGTTTATTATTATTATTAGTTATTTTATTATTATTGTATTTACTGTAGTGTGTAGGAGTCCAGCTTGTGGACCAGGACCCCAATTGCACTAGGCCCTATACAGACATAGAACAAAAAGACCTTGCCCCAGAGAGCTTACAATCTAATGGCCATGGGTAGGTACCACTTTGATAGTCAGTGAGTTAGCTGGCATTTTAATGGAAGCACCTTGTGGAGTTAACTCTGTGAGGTAGTAAAAATCCAGGTGCCTATAGCATGGTTATAAGGAGAAAGACCCCTACACTGGTAAAGGGAAGCCAGGTTAGAACCTTGAGAGCAACAGATTGTGGCCAGACAATTTTAGCCAGGGTGTGGTAAGACCTTTAGTAAATAATTTCCCCTCTCTACCAATTTGTGTGACTTTGGAAAATTGTGTACCCTGCCGTTTCCAATCCTCCAGGAGCCAACCTGCTGCATTCTCAGCACTGATCTGTGTGTGAGCCATTACTGATTACATCAACAGGAAGCTCTGAGACTACCTCTACGCAGCACTTCTATGATCTTGCGGGGGGTCTCAGAGAAGGCATTCTGTTAAACATGCTTCAGAATAAGATAGAGAAAGGGAACCCAATCCTCTTTATTTTTAGCCGCAGGATGATTTAAAAACAAAATTAAAAGAGATATTTGGAAGATGACCCCCACAATGGCAGCACGATTTGAAGGTGGCTCAAATGTGAGTCTCCTCAAAGTTCTTTTTCTGGCCAGCTTTCCACTCCTAAACACGCTCTCCTCCTCTTATTTTAAATTCACACATTTTAAGGTCAGAATGACCACTATGATCAACCAGTCTGACCTCCTGCATAGCAGGTTCTAGAGTTACTTCAAGTGGTTCATACAGCAAGCCCATCACTTTTGACTGAGCTAAAGCATATCTTTCAGAAAGACATCACATCTTGATTTAAAGACTTCAAGTGATGGAGAATCCATCACATCCTTAGGTAAGTTTTCCCAATGGTTAATTACATTCACTGTAAAAAAAATTGCTCCTTAATTTCTAGTCTATTTAGATTGTAAACTCTTTGGGTCAGTGACCTTGTCTATAGCATGGCCACCACCAATAGTGTTATATAAAACAAATCAATCATTATGCTGGGTCTCAATAGGTTGACAGTGTAACAATACGTGGCATGAAAAAATCCACTATAAATAATTAAAACCTAGTAGTTTCCTAAATGCTTATGTAATTTTATAGCACTGCTTTTAAAACAATGGCAAGCTTTGGTTTAAATCTGAACATATGTGATATGTAATACTGGTTTTTATGAGGAATCTCTTAACTCTTTAAACTCTACCAGAGGTGCCAGCTTCCTCCGGGCCCTGGAGGGGGGAGCTCAACACCTTCCCACCGCTCCACCCTAGGCCCTGCCTCCACCCCTGCCCTGCCTCTTCCCACCCAGTTCTGTCCCCTCCCAAGTGTGCCCTGTCTCTGCTCCTCCCCCTCTTTCCCAGCACCTCCTGCATGCTGCAGAACAGCTGATCGGTGGTGGATGGGAGGCACTGGGAGGGAGGGGGAGGAGTTGATTGACAGAGCTGCTGGTGGATGGGAGATGCTGTGGGGGAGCAGGGCAGCTGGCTGCTGGTGGGTGCTAAGCACCCACTCATTTTTTTCTGTGGGTGCATGAGCCCTGGAGCACCCACGGAGTCAGTGCCTATGAATTCTACTGTTGAGGCCTATCCTGCCAATCACACACATGCTGGGAAGGGATCCCCTACACCTTGTTCTCAACCAGGGGTCTGGAGAACCCTGTGGGGCCACAAGCAGATTTCAGGGGATCCACCAAAATAAAGCAGAGAGCAGGGCCAGAGTTAGACTCACTGAGGCCCAGGGCAGAAAGCTGAAGTCTGGGCTGACAGCCAAATCCTCGGCAAATTAGCTTCCTGGGGTCCTGTGGTGTGGGGCCCTGGGAAACTGCCCTGCTTCCTACCTCCTAATGGAGGCTCTGCAGAAAAACAGTTGTTGTGGCACAGGTGGGCTGTGGAATATTTATAGCATGAGAACCACAAAAGAGCCTTCAAACTACCTTTGCCCCCGGTCTCCATTTCTTCCCTGAATGCACTTCAGTCGGAGGGCAGAACCATGCAGCTAGCCATCACATGCTGGAATGGCCTTTTTTCCTTCGTCATTTACAATTGTTGACACTTGTGCTAGGGTGGCATTGCATGTAATGAAAGCCACTGGAAGAACTTTTGTGAGCCTAAATAAGCATTTCATTTCATTTAGCTTAACTGAACATTAACCACGTTGTACTGCAATACAATGCTTTATTTGGGGTCAAGAACCCTTGCTAAACTATCTAACTAGGTATGCACCTGACAGGGATTTTGCCTTTATTCATTATCTCAGTGCGATCTGCTGTACTTCCTTGCCTAAAAATCCAGATAAAATATTTGAAAAAACACTAATGAGTTTAAAAGCCAAGAAGTTTGCAAATTAGCCTGGCTGTAGCACACAGGGCCTGGAAGCCAGAATTAACGATGGCACTTGAGAAAGGTTTTAACTACACTTTTTTCCAAGATGACATAGGTAACCTCATTTGTGGTTTCACTCCTCATGACTAAAGGAGGACCCCTGAAATTCACAAGGATGTGACCTTTACGCAACGCCAGAAGGTGCAGTCAACGGGCTGGATGCCGGCCCCACAACACTGGCCACTTGAAACTCAAGTTGCATCCTCATCATCATGGTTTGGCTCTGCTGCATCCTCGCGTCCTGCGTCACAAAATCGTTGCCTGGTGGTGTGATGAGAACCCCCGCTGGCTCTTTTGTGGGGGGGCCCTGAAAGTAGGGTGACCAGATGTCCCGATTTTATAGGGACAGTCCTGATTTTTGGGTCTTTTTCTTATATAGGCTCCTATTTCCCCCCACCCCCATCCTGATTTTTCACACTTGCTGTCTGGTCACCCTACCCGAAAGCAACTGGGGGGACCCCCAAACCAAACGCAGGCAACCCCCAGGGTTCTGGAACAGGTGAATCTGGGGCCTGATGAGAGAACTTGGGGGCCCAGCCCATCGTGTTGTCTGGGGCCCTCCCATTGCAGCGGATTTACACAGCCCTCACCGGCGTTTTGGGGCGCTCCGGGGGTGGGGCCGGTACAATTGTCCCCCCCGCCCCTGCCGGGGGTGGGATCCCGGCGGGGTGGCTGGCACACTGCAGCCGGGGTTGGGGCGCGGCTCGGCGCTGGCCAGCAGCTCCCCGCGCCCGGCCCAACACGTGCAGGGCTCCCGGGGGCGGGCTGCTGCAGGGGGCAGCCCCAGGGCAGGGGCTCCGCTGCGGGCAGACCTGGCGCTCTGGCTCCGCACCCCGGCAGCCGCCCGCCGCTTCCTCCTGCCGGGCCTGGCGGGAGTTGTAGTGCGCAGGGCCCCGAGCCGGCCGGGCGGAGGCGGCAGCCCGGCCCCCTGGCGGACTACAAGTCCCAGGCAGGGCGGGTGGGCGTGTGCCGGGGGAGGCGGCGGCAGGGGCAGGCCGCGCACTGGCACACGCCGCCGGGCAGCGCCGGGGGAACGCTGCCCTCTCCCTCCCTCGCTCGCTCGCTGCCGGAGCCGGGGACGATGCAGGCGGAGTCGGGGATCGTGGCGGACTTCGAGGTCGGTGAGGAGTTTCACGAGGAGCCCAAGACCTACTATGAGCTGAAGAGCCAGCCCCTGAAAAGCAGGTGGGTGAGGGCGGCGGGCACTGCCAGGGCAGCGCGGTGCCGCTTCCTCTGCCCGTGTGCACCGCCTGCCCCCTTTCTGTTCCTCCTCTGCCCCCTTCCATTCCCCCTTCTCTGACCCCTGTCCGTGTTCACCGCCTGCCCCCTTTCCATTCCTCCTCTGCCCCCTTCCATTCCCCCTTCCTCTGCCCCCTGTCCGTGTTCACCGCCTGCCCCCTTTCTATTCCTCCTCTGCCCCCTTCCATTCCCCCTTCTCTGACCCCTGTCCGTGTTCACCGCCTGCCCCCTTTCCATTCCTCCTCTGCCCCCTTCCATTCCCCCTTCTCTGCCCCCTGCCTGTGTTCACCGCCTGCCCCCTTTCTATTCCTCCTCTGCCCCCTTCCATTCCCCCTGTCCGTGTTCACCGCCTGCCCCCTTTCTATTCCTCCTCTGCCCCCTTCCATTCCCCCTGTCCGTGTTCACTGCCTGCCCCCTTTCCTTTCGTTCTCTCTCTGCCCCCTGCCCGTGTGCACCGCCTGCCCCCTTTCTATTCCTCCTCTGCCCCCTTCCATTCCCCCTTCCTCTGCCCCATGTCCGTGTTCACCGCCTGCCCCCTTTCCATTTCCCCTCTGCCCCCCTTCCATTCCCCCTGCCCGTGTTCACTCTCTGCCCCCTTTCCTTTCGTTCTCTCTCTGCCCCCTGCCCGTGTTCACCACCTGCCCCCTTTCCATTCCTCCTCTGCCCCCTTTCCATTCCCGCTCCATCTGCCCCATGTCCCTGTTCACCGCCTGTCCCCTTTCCTTTCGTCCTCTGCCCCCTTTCCATTCCCCCTCTCTCTGCCTCCTGCCCATGTTCACTGCCTGTCCTCTTTCCATTCCACCCCTGCCCCCTTTCCATTCCCCCTCTCTCTGCCCCATGTCTGTGTTCCATCCCCCTGTCCCATTTCCATTCCTCCCCTGCCCGTGTTCATCCCCCCGCCCCATTCCCCCCTCTGCTCATTGCCTGTGTTCATCCCTCTGCCCCCTTTCCATTCCTCCTCTGCCCCCTTTCCATTCCTCCTCTCTCTGCCCCATGTCCGTGTTCATCCCCCTCTCCCCCCTTTCCATTCCCCCTCTCCCCCCTTTCCATTCCCCCTTCCTCTGCCCTCTGCCTGTGTTCACCGCCTGCCCCCTTTCCATTCCTCCTTTGCCCCCTGCCCGTGTTGATCCCCCTGCCCCCTTTGCATTCCCCTTTCCATTTCTCCCTTACCCCCTTTCCATTTCCCCTCTCTTTGCCCTAGCCCGTGTTCATCCCCTTGCCCCCTTTCTATTCCTCCTCTGCCCCCTTTCCATTCCCCCTTCCACTGCCCCCTCTCAACCTGCCCCATTCCCTCTCTCTGCCCCCTTTCCATTCCCCCTTTCCCTCTGTCCTTTCTCTGCCCCTTCTCTTCTACCTTTTCGTCCGCCCTCTTATTCTTCCTCCTCCTTAATCTGCCCTTTTCTCTCCCTCTTTCTGTCTCCTATATCTCTAGGAGATATTCCCCCCCCCGCCCCCTTGGCCCAGATAGGAATGGGGAAAGGCTGCCCCTCCCCTGGCAGTGGCACTGTGGTGCTGCTTGTGCCCTGAAGCTGCAGGGCCTGTCCGTGTTTGGGCACACTGGAGCTGGGTGCATGAATGCATAGGCTGTCACTGACACACAGCGTGGGACACTGTCAAAGCAGTTGCAAACAGCAGCCTGCTAATTTAGAGGCGAGGCAGGTTAGTGAAGCCAGGGGTGTCACAATCTGAGAAGGCTGTTTGTTAGGGGATGATGATGATGGTGGTTTGCTGGTGTTTAAACCATGTCCCTGATTGAAAAATGTTACCGAGGGAGTACTCTGGCTGCCATGTGTCTGCTGTTTGTATTCTGTGCTGCTGAATCAGCCCATTTGTAAACGTTAAACAAAATATATTGAAAGGAAACATCCTATGCTGCTGGGACCATAAAAGCAGCTATTTAGTTCATGTTTCCTGTAATAATAGCAGTTTTGTTTGTCGTGTGTTTGGGGGAGAGGGAGGGCCTAAGTTCTGGTGTGCTTTTATGTAAAGGGTATTATTGTTGGACATTATCCAGCTTTGGTCAAAGGATATCACTGTCATTCTTGGAGAGGCCCAGACTGTCACTAAAGCTTGACTGTACATAAAGGGTATAGAAGACAAAAAGCGAGAGAGAAATCGGCACCTTTTCTCTCAGGGCGTGCAGTGCTCTAAACAAGGGAATACGTTGGATTGTTTGAGTGTTCTGATGAGATCATCTACGTAACATTGCATTAGTTTGTGGAAGAGTGAGGGGAAAACTCCATCAGGTAAAATACATGCTCACGTACAGCACTGAGGGAGAATAGCTGTTTGTGCTGTTTCAGAACCTGCAACATCTATTTCTATGCCATCATGCTAGCTTGATAAATGCTAGCTAGTCAGAACAAACTGGATATGCGGGAATACACTGTTTCACACTTTTACACTAGAAATAGGTGCAGGACAGAATTTGGGATCCAGTCAATGCTAAATTAAAACAGGTGTTGCAAGGCTTGCAGTTTTTTGTTTGTTTGTTTGTTTTGGAGCAGGCCCATGCTACTTGAAATCAGTGAATGACATATTTAATTATTTAATTCAAGTTCTTGCAATGGTGTTTACCACAGTTATTGTCATCTCAATCTGTTGTGTTATTTAGACAGGGGCTCCTGCTTATTCAGCATATTTCTACTCCTCTTACACTGTATTGGAGCATTTGCTCCTTCTAGGGAACTGCTGGAAAAAGAAAACAAATGCATCTAGCACTTCAAGTCATCTGTGCCTTGTGGGCCCTGCATGTTTTACTCTGTCAGCAATGTCTTTTTTTTTTTTTTTCTCTTCTTCTCTGGACTGTCTTCCAAAGTGCTTTGTCAACAACAAACTTTCCATCCTCATCACAATGCTTGCTGAAACATAGATGGCAAAAACAGTTTATCTAATTTATAGCCAAGCTTGTTGATAGCATATCTTGTTCTAATTATTTTCAGTTTTGAAGTATGCTCCCTATGCACTGTCTCTGAGCACATGTATGTAGTTAAAATAGTGCATGGTGCATGCGGCAAATATTGAATAGTCATCCCATCTTTAGTAAGTCTATAAATAAGATCCTCAGCTCTCAAACAAAAGTCTTAAGTATATAGATAGCTATTGTACTGTGCCCTGCCGGCTTAAGAAAAATTCAAGCTATTTTGGGCCTGTGAAGGCCCTGTAAAAACCCCTGGCACTAACACCCAGGCTTTCAAATCTGGGGATGCTTGGGGCTTCTCTTCATTGCAGTTAACTTGAATTATAACTCAAGTGTTTCCCTGTCCACATGCAAAACCACTTAGCTCAGTGTGGTGATGCTTTTAACTCAAGTTATCTTTCCCTCAGAAGTACATGCTAAAGCTGGCATTAGCCTAACACCCTCAGCTGCCAATTCGGCCACTGTGTGCAGCTGTTATTTTCCAGCATGGCTGCTTTTGCAGAGCTAAGCTAACTTGTGAAGAGTTAGGGTGACCAGATGTCCTGATTTGATAGGGACAGTCCTGATTTTTGGATTGCAACTGCTTTGGAGGACAGGGTCAAAATTCAAAATGATCTGGACAAATTGGAAAAATGGTTTGAGGTAAACAGGATGAAGTTCAATAAAGACAAATGCAAAGTGCTCCACTTAGGAAGGAACAATCAGTTTCACACATACAGAATGGGAAGAGACTGTCTAGGAAGGAGTATGGCAGAAAGAGATCTAGGGGTCATAGTGGACCACAAGCTTAATATGAGTCAACAGTGTGATACTGTTGCAAAAAAAGCAAACGTGATTCTGGGATGCATTAACAGGTGTGTTGTAAACAAGACACGAGAAGTCATTCTTCCGCTTTACTCTGCGCTGGTTAGGCCTCAACTGGAGTATTGTGTCCAGTTCTGGGCACTGCATTTCAAGAAAGATGTGGAGAAATTGGAGAGGGTCCAGAGAAGAGCAACAAGAATGATTGAAGGTCTTGAGAACATGACCTATGAAGGAAGGCTGAAGGAATTGGGTTTGTTTAGTTTGGAAAAGAGAAGACTGAGAGGGGACATGATAGCAGTTTTCAGGTATCTAAAAGGGTGTCATCAGGAGGAGGGAGAAAACTTGTTCAGCTTAGCCTCCAATGATAGAACAAGAAGCAATGGGCTTAAACTGCAGCAAGGGAAATTTAGGTTGGACATTAGGAAAAAGTTCCTAACTGTCAGGGTAGTTAAACACTGGAATAGATTGCCTAGGGAAGTTGTGGAATCTCCATCTCTGGAGATATTTAAGAGTAGGTTAGATAAATGTCTATTAGGGATGGTCTAGACAGTATTTGGTCCTGCCATGAGGGCAGGGGACTGGACTTGATGACCTCTTGAGGTCCCTTCCTGTCCTAGAGTCTATGTGTCTGAGTCTTTTTCTTATATAGGCTCCTATTACCCCCTCCACCCTCACCCCAATTTTTCACACTTGTCTGGTCACCCTACGAAGTGTTCACTGTGCAGTAAAGTCAGACCTGTAGTGCGAGCACTTCTAGACCGACTGCAATGGTGGCACCTGGGGAGAGAAGTGTTTCTCATGTAGCTAGGACCCAAACAATATAGGGCTTCAAAGTTCAGTGTCCACACCTTAAATTGCACCTGGAAGCTAGTGCAACCTAGAGGGTACTGGTGTTTCTTATGATTAGGGCTCTGTGTCTGTCATGGATGTCTTGGAAATCATGGATTGCATGACTTTCTGCAACCTCTGTGATGTCTGCAGCGTCCGGTGTGACTGACCCCAGGGTTTCCCGAGCAGTGGCCGATGCAGCTGGCCCTGGGGACCACCTGAGCACTGATCCCGGGGTGGCGAGAGCAGTGGCACGTGGGTGGCCCTGGGGTGGCCGGTGCTGCTGGCTGGCCTTGGTGGGCCCCCCAGGGCAGTGCCCCACCCTTCCCCAGAGCAGCACTCTCCTTGGCCCCCAGCTACAATTTAGTCATGAGTATTTTCAGTAAAAGTCATAGACTGAATTTTTGTGTATTGCTCATGACTTTTACTGAAAATACCCATGATTAAAATCATAGCCTTACTTATGATCAGTCTCCTTGAGCAATTATGTGGCCAGTAATCCAGTCTGTTAGGCCATCAGAGCAAGGAACTCCTAAATCAAGCTCCTAAATCAAGATGAATGGTTATCACCACCCCGTTTTGCTCCCCCAGGCACAGATAAACAAAGTGTTTTAGGCCTCTGGGATCTAGATGCATCCTATATTGTGAACTTCTGTGGGGGTTAAGTGGGCAAACCCACTCAGGAATGATGACCATATACTCAGTGGCTTCCTGAAACCAACCAGGATTATTTCCAGTGCACCTGGATTTAGCCTCAGTTTGCTGTCACATGAGCACAGGTACTTACCTCATCTGAGCCGCACACCTGGAATGCAAACACTGGGCCCTGTCTGTGTTCAAAGAAACAGAGATCGAGTCATTAAATCATAATGGTGGTTCTGCAGTCAGGACCACATTGCCGTGTTCCCCAGCAGCCTCACGTACACATTGAGCAGCAAGGGTGGCAGAATAGAAACTTGTTGGAGGGATGTAGGGTGTGTGAGAGACACGACAAGAGAGTGCTGTCAGGTGCACTAATAATTATCTAAACTGCAGTGACATGGGGAGAGTGGACATTGTTGACATTGACACAACTAGCCCAGCTTGTGCACACCATTGTATCACCAGTGTGCAGCCCTGGACTCTTGCAGCGCTCAGAGCAGGCTGGGCTGAGGCAGGGAGCCCAGTCTCTGGTGGGCTTCAAGTCCATCCCAGCTAGGGTCCACAGCCAGGTTAATAAAACATGGTGGATGATAGCAACAAAGGATGCTGCTAGAACTAGTTAACCTGACCTGTTTCCATCAATAGGGGAAGATCAGCCAGTGAGACCCTCTGCTGTTTCTCTGCTCTGCCCATGCCTGAAGCCTGATTGGTGACTGTCAAGGACAGCTGAGAACATCAAGAGTCTGATTCTCTTTTCTTGGTCATATTAGTGTAAATCAGGAGTAACTGCCCTGAAGTTCATGGAATTACATTCTCTTCTCAACAGCCTTACCCCAAAAGTCACTTAAGGAATCGAGTGATAGTGAGATGATAATGAACATCAGCGGATGGTTTGTTGAACAAGAGCCTATATGGCCACTTGGTTGAGCAGTGCCAGCACTCTGCCTTTCCTTGCTAATCCCCATTAACAGGACTCAATTTCTTCTTGTGTTTTTTACTAGCTATGAGGGGCACAGAATACTTTCAACTTGTAAGCAATCGGAAGCTCCCCTTGCACACCTAGAGCCTCAGTCAGGGGTACATGGCATTTGTGCCCTCCAGCTCCAGACATAAATGCAATAATAATACAGTGCTTTTCATCGGTAGATTTCAAAGCTCCTTCCAAAGAGGTTATCATTATGCCCATCTTACAGATGGGGAAAGCAAGGCACAGAGGAAGAGGATGTCATTTGCTCACTCTCACCCAGCAGGCCAGGAGCAGAACCCAGGTCTCTGGAGTCCCACTCTGGTGCTCTGTCCACTAAGCAATACTGCCTGTCTTTATTCACATAGACAAAATCAATCCCGCCCAAAGATGGGGAAATCCTCTGTGGAACCAACCAGTAGGCCTCTCATTTCTGCCCAAAAGGGGAAATACTTCTTCTCTATAGTCTCATTGGAGTGATGAAGCAGAACCTCCATTATTGACCCTCACCTCACATGGGAAATCCACCCAGCATGATATATATATTAAAAAAAAAAATCCAGCTGCCTCCTACCCCAAAAGGCTCACCCATAACTTCATTTCCGAATTTAACTCAGCACTTGCAGTATTGATCTCTCTCCTTCAAATTCTGTTATACTGCATCTTCCACCCAATTCACCAGTCTCCGATTTTCTTCTATGCACACTCCTGTTGGATAATTCAAGATTTCAATCCAAAGCTGCAGGGGATCCTCTAATAAAATCTCTTTGCTCTAAATGCTGTCCTAGGCCATGCCACAACAGAATGCTAGAGGCCAGTGAAAAATGTAAGTCCAGCAAAAAGGCCCAGTAACAAGAACTGAAAATACTATGCTGGGCTAAGATACAGTGATTCCTAAGGGACCTATGAGAATTTAGCCTTTCTGACTGGGAAGTGGTAGACATGTTTAAGGGTTCTCTGGAATTTGTTGTGGTTGAGCTTAAGCCTTTGG